>NW_026587216.1:29474738-29589738 GCF_907164565.1 Psammomys obesus | reverse complement strand
GCATGGGAGAAGATGAGGGAGGGAGGGATTGCAAGGGTTCAAGTGAGGGGGATACAACTGGGATTCAAAGTGAATAAATTGTAATAAAAATTTTAAAGCGAAGCCCTTTTAGCTAGGGTTGCCTCCTAGCCAGCTGTCTAGGTTAATCTGACTCATCCTGGCCACATGGCTAGCTCTACCTCTCTACTCCACTCTGCTCCACCCAACACCTCCATGTCTGCTGGCAAACCTCTGCCTTTGCTTTCTTCTCTCGTTCTTTCTCTCTCTCTCTCCCTTCCTCCCTGTCTCTTTTAAGCAAGGTAAAATTCATATAACATAAAAGTAACCATTCTAATATAATTCAGTGACATTTAGCATGTTATAAGTTTATTTGCCAGCTCTTTTCCTAG
The DNA here is from genome assembly GCF_907164565.1 of Psammomys obesus. NCBI lineage: Eukaryota > Metazoa > Chordata > Mammalia > Rodentia > Muridae > Psammomys > Psammomys obesus. The sequence goes on along the minus strand of NW_026587216.1, from coordinate 29,589,349 downwards.
CCCCTGCCAATTGGAAACCTATGTTTTCTGTCCAAGAAATTACCATATATATCAGTGAAATCAAACAGTTGTAATCTTGTGTCTGCTTATTTTTACTTACTATAAGGTCTTCAAGATTTGTTCATAATATAGGGTATATATCGTATTTCATTTTTAATGTCTGCATAATATTCCTTTGAATACATATACCACAGTCTGTTTATCCATTCAGTCTATTGATGGAAATTTTGGTTTTCCACATGTTGGTGTTCTGTGCATAGTGTCACTGTGATCATGTGTGGGTAGGTGTTTGAGCACTGTGCATGTTTTCTCTCCTCTGGGGTGTATGTCTAGGAGGGGATTGCTGAGTTATGTGGTGCTTGTATGCGAACTTGCTGAGAAACCTACAAACTGTTTTCCAGCTTCATCCCTTTACACTCCCATTAGCAGTGTATGGGAGCACATCGGCACTTCCTCCCTCATTTTTTGATTATTGCCGTCTTTTAAAAATTAGTCAGGTATCTGTGTGTGTGTGTGTGGGGGTGTATGCACATCAGTGCCAGCGCCTGTGAAGTCCATAGGTGTAGACGCTCTAGAGCTGGAGTTACTGGTAGTTGTGAGCCACCACTGGGACCTCCGGAAAAGCAGCATCCCACAGGAATATCCAGTGAAAAACATGATGTAAAAATTCAGGACTCAGTAAGGTATCCGCCTCTCCCGGGCCCAAATGTGGACACTGCCCACTTAAAGACTTACTGTACACTGAAAATGTGTTAGACCTTGGCAGTGAGCTCAAAGGGCTAACACAAAGAATACTATGTGAACTCATTACTGGGAATTCTGCTTTTCTTTAAATTACCTTTTCTTGTTCTCATTTCTAAATGTTATACTGTATCCACACATACATTTGTTCACTTACATACATGAGAGAAATTTCATGATATAAATTGCATATGCAGCTTTTTTTCTTTCAGAGATTAGATGACCTAACTTAACATCCCTGCAGATTTTGTGATTTTGGTTTTCTTTAGAGCTGAGTAATATTCTAGTTTATATATGCACCAAATTTTCATTTCTATTCATCTGTTGGTGGGTAAGTAGGTGGATTCCATTTCTTGCTACAGTAAATAGAGAAGCAATAAGCATAGGAGTGCAGATATCTCTGTGCAGGAGTATGGAATTCTCTGGGCATATGCCATTGATGAAAGAGATGGGTGATAAGGTAGTTCTGTTTTTAAGTTTTGAACATTCTTCAAACCTATCTCCACAGTGGGTGTATAATTTTGAATTCCCACCAGCATTCCTCTGCTAAATCCCTCAAAGTCCCTCTTCTGTATTCATGTACTAAATCTAAATTCCACATATAAGAGAAAACATGAATTTTCTACCACTAATATCCTCGCTTGTTCTTCCCTACCCCTCTTATCTCCCCAAACCTCCTCTACTTTTATGTCATAGATATACACACATATAGGTGTGTGTGTGTGTGTGTGTGTGTGTGTGTGTGTGTGTGTGTGTGTATAACATAAGCCAGGCATAGTGGTGCACGCCTTTGATCCTGGGACTATGGCAGGCAGAGGCAGGTGGATCTCTGTGAGTTCAAGGCCAGCCTTGAACTGGTCCACAAAGTGAGTCCAGGAGAGCCAAGGCTACACAGAGCCTTGAAAAACCAAAAATATAAATAATCAAATAGCCAATACTTATATTCGTTACTACTGTTTCTAGTGATTTTTCATTCCTATGTAGATATGTATTTCCAAAAGTTTGGGTTCATTTTCTTCATAGCTGAAGGGATTTCTTGAAGTTTTTCTGTATGAGTCCGCTGGCTATGAACTTTTTCAGCTTTCATGTATCTGTGGTCATTGAACTTGTGAGATTTGAGTTCAGCTTTCATCAAATCTGGGGAAATGTCAGCCACCATTGCTGCAAATGTCATCTCTGGTCCCCTTGCTTATTTAATCATCTTTTGTAGGGGATCTAGTTATAGGTATCCTTAGTAATATCACCCATATTCTTTTGTTTGTTTTTGAGACAGAGTTTCTCTGTGTAGTCCTGGCTGTCCTGGAACTCATGCTGTAGACCAGGCTGGCCTCGAACTCTGCCTGCCTCTCTGCCTCCCTAGTGCTGGGGTTAAAGGAATGCACCACCACCTCTCATAGTTGCCCACACTCTTTAATTGTTTTTTTTTTTTCTTGAATTTTAACTCCTTTTTCTCCCAAGTATTTCATTTTAGGGAGTGTTTCCTGTCTAAGTACCTGTTAATCCAAGTCACTGCTATTTTGTAGTGTTTTAGTTCTAAAAGTTAGATTCAGAAACTTTTTTCTTCCTTATTTCTACCAAAAATGTTATCTCTATCACCTTTATAAATTGGTTTAGTATTGTATTCCGTTAATTCTAACATTTGTGCCAGGGCGGCTCAGCTTCAGGGGTTTGGCTTTTCTCTTCCCCATGGGTTAGGCTTTGTTTCTTTGCATGTCTTATAACACTGAATGCCAGATGAATGTTGGATGACAGATACTGTAAATTTGTTTTATTGGGTGCTGCCTATTTATAGTTTCATGTAATTCTGCTTGAATTTTAATGGGATATGGAGTTAAACAATGGAAAGCACCTTGTTTTTTCTTTTTTTTTTTTCAAGAAGGGTTTTCTGTGTAACCCTGGCTGTCCTGGACTCCCTTTGTTGTAGATCAGGCTGGCCTGGAACTCACAAGAGAGCCTCAGCCTCTGCCTCCAGAGTGCTGGGATTAAAGGCCTGGACCCTCCCCTCCCCCAGCTCTATAATTTCTCTCTCTCTCTCTTTTTTTTTTTAAACAAAAATCAAACAGTTTAGGACTAATTCCACCCTAGAACTAAGGCAAGATTGTTGTGAGGACCCTGACTCACTGAGCTGGGAAGTTTCAGGTTGGGCTCTGTGTGAGTGACCCATATGATGTCCATAATGCTTTCTTTCAGTTGCTGTGTTCATTCTGGCCCTCACAGTTCCCTCACACACTTGTATCATCAGGGCTGTGACGTTCCCCAGGGGTTCTGGCGCTCATCCTTTGTCATGGGAACTCAATCACATTCTCCACAATTTATGCTTTCATTTCCTCAACATAAGGACTGTGCTTGAACTTCCCTTCATTTCCCTTCATTGTGCTGTGGCCTGTGAGGTCTCAATGCACAGTAAGTTGGAATAAACTCTGCTTGTTTTTCTTCTCTGAAGGATTGTGTACCTTCATTGCCTGATAATAATATCTTGGAAACTATTACTGTATACATATATTATCTGTTCTTTTTCCTGTTGGGTCATGTGGGAGGGACAATCTGGTCCCTGTCAGGACAAAGAGGATGCTTTGAGCTTAGAGACAGTGGTAGAACAATTAGCTACAGCATCTATTTGCTGTAGGTATTGTAAAGGAGCAAGTTTGTCAGTTTTGCTGATGTATATACAAGAGAAAAGCTGGGGATTTACCAGAAAATAGATTAGGGTCAGGGTGTGGATCTTGAGTTCTTTGAATTTGTGCTTTCTACAAAGATGGCAGTGGAAGTGAGGAAGAGTTACTGAAGACACTCTGAAAAGGGGAAAGTTGAGGATCTAGGGACATGGGGAATTTGGGAAAGAGCCTCAAAGGAGTGAGGACATGCCATAGGTCCCAGAAGCTGTTTGGTTTCCTTAGTTTTGTTCTGTTTTTGACACCGACGGGTCATTCCTTCTACTCCTTCTTTATTGGGCTGAACAGAAGAAACTCTGGAAGGACATTTAGAGATTATGAGGCCTCCCCATTTGAGTAATATGCAAACTGAGGGCTTCATTTTATTTTGACTTCCCTGTGGCTGGCTTCTAGACATTCATTTCTGAAGTTCTTTCAGGAGAGGGTATTATGTGTCAGTATCTACTTTTTAGTAAGTGAGCCCTATGTTTTCCTGCTTTTATTCAGTTGCTGTTGGTCTTAGATGAGTTGATTCATGTCCTTTTCAAATTTAGATGCTCCCATAGTTGAAAATAATTCAAGTACCCTTGCTTTCTTTTATCCATATATCTCATCACAAACCATGAAGTAATACATTATGGGCATTCATGCTGCCAGAAAAAGAAAAAAAAAATGGATTTAGTTCAGTGTGGTTCCATGACAGGATTGTTGTCTTGCTTGTATGAAGCCCTTGGTCCAGTCCCCAGTACTGAAAAATAAATGCAATCTACAGATCGTAATTGGCCTTTACTTTGCTGTTCTAGAATTGGGCCACTCATGCTATAAAAGAAAAGGGGTGTTCGTTCCAGTGAGCCCAGCAGAAGAGTCTGGTTTTACAGACAGAGCAGGGTCGAAGAAAGGGAGTCACAGAAAAGGGGGTTAGTTATTTGTGAAGCTGCTTTCCTAATACGGTGGGAACAGGGAAACCAGACAATAAAAAAGCTAACTCTTAGTTACCAGCAGATTAAGATTACTGAAGGTTGTTTTATTATAACAAAGAAAGGTTTAAATGATAGATATTGGCCTATTCAGGACATTTCTGTATTTTTTTTCCTGCTGTCTGAAAAGATAATTTTAGTCCCATGGGACTTCGGTGAGTGCAATTTGATTTTTTGTCCCAACTGCTGGTGCCTGGTATAGGACCTTAGTCCAAGAAAGGTCTCCACCAGGTTTTATTTAACTCTGCCAAACTTGGCCTGGGTGTGACAGGTCTGCCCTCTTAAAATGTGCCTGAGAGAGGGGGAATGGTTATAATTTAAACTGGAGGTAGTAATTCGTACTGGTGGTCAGTACCCATAATTCCTTCCTTCCTGGCTGTCCTCACCCCAGCCTTTACTTGCCTTTACTTTCCTTAGCCCCCTTGGTCTTCGGGGTCTTAAGTAGCCCAGGGTGACCTTGAACTGGTTGTGTATGTCAGGATGGACTTGAATCTGATCCATTTGCCTCCACCTCCCTGTCTATTTATCCATCTACCCACCAGCAATCTATCCATCTGTCTGTGTATCGGCAGGGTCCCATGTAGTCTAGTTTGGCCTCGACTAACTAGTGTAGTTAGTCACTACACGGTGTAGCCAAGGCTGCCTCTCAAGGGCTGATTGCAGACTGAGTGCTACACCATGCCCGTCTTATAAATTTTAAAAGGAAGCAGGAGGGCCTGAGACGGAGGCCAATAGCGGGATTATTTCTTTGGCCCTCTGAATAGCATTCCCAGGGACTCTCCGCGCGTGGAACGCCGAATTCACGTGCAAGCCCTACCCTGTCGGGGCAGCGGAGTGCCCTTGTTGTCAAAGAGCTCACCTCAGCCGGACTCCGGGAGAGTGCTCGTCTTTGCCACCCCAGGCCTCCTCCTTCACTTTCTTCTCTTCCCTCTTCCCGCGTCCCTCCCTTCCTTCCCCACCGCCCCGCATCTCCTGGTTCCACCCCCACCCCGGGGGGGGGGGGAGGGCAGGGAGTGTCCGGCCTTATTTACTCAGCACCTCTGGGGGATGCGGTCTGCCGGGACCTTCGTCGGGCGCCAGGTGACCGGCGGGGGCGGGCGCGGGCGCGGCGCCCCGGGGGCAGGTGGGAAGGGCGGCCGGGCGGGAGCGGGGCGGCCCCGTGCAGCGGGGTGGTGCCTGCAGCTCGCCACGCGCCCGGGCTGCGTCCCTGGGGTGAGCGCGCAGGCCGCGGAGCGCGGGCCGGGCCGGGCGACCGCAGGTGTACCGGGGCTGCCCAGCGGGACCTGCGCGCGAGCGGGGCGGGGCGTGGGCGGGGCGTCGCCGGGCCGCCGGCTGACCGCTCGCGGGTCCCGCAGGAGCCGCGGCGCCGGCCACCGCACTTGCTGCGGAGGAAGGGAGGACTCCGGAGCGGTCCCGCGCACGCACCCTTCGCAAAGCCCCCAGGAGCCTCAGGTAGTGTATTTTCCGTAATGTCCACGGGTTCTGGACGTTGGCTTCGGGTTGCCTGCCGGAACGGGGAGGCGCAACTAGTAAGGGACTGCTAGAGGACCCCGGGGTTGCAGGACGGAGCAGCGGGGCTCGGGGATTAGGGCGCAGCTTCTGAGTTGGAACACCTGACCTCTGGTGGACTTGAGCAGTTTGCACAGCGTCTGTGCGCCACGGGTTTTCACGAATGTAAAATGATGGTGCTGGAACTTGCAATCTTACGGGATTGTTGTAAAGATTGGGTTAAATACTGAGTGCCTGGCAACGAGTGTTGGTTATTTTCGCTCTGCATTCTCATGAGCATGAATCTCTAAGGTTGTCATTTTTGGGAATCGAGTCTCTCCTCAGAGCTGTTGTCGGAGATGCTTGGGAGATTCCTTTGAGGCAATTCGTGACCTGTGTCCTAAAGGTTCTTTTCTCTAGTACTAAGGAGTACTCCAGTCTCATCATCACGTTGTTCCAAATCAGTCCCTCCCCAAACGTTGCAAACACGTCTTTTTTTTTTTTTTTCCTTGGTGTTTGGGATGGAAACACCCACCCACCACCAGCACATGCTCTGCCCGTGAACTAAACTACTCTCCCGAACTCAGAAACCCTAAGTTTTTGAGGACTATTCTAAAGGACGATGAAAGGAGAGGCTTTTTGGGATGAGTGTAACCTCATTTCGAGAGTCGGATAGATGCAAAGGTTGTGCTGTTTGGGATGAGTGCTTGCTTTGTTGTATACCATTGCAGAAATGCGTAAAGCACAGCACCCAAAGTAGGTAAGTAGAGAGAGAGAGACCTTCTGAACAACAGCTTGCCACATAGAAACGGAAATGAAGAAACTGGAAGCTGCTTGAAAGCTCTGCACTCAAGAGCAGAGACGAGGAAGATTGCTGAAAGTTCCAGGCCAATCTGAGCTTCACAGTGACTTCAAGGATAGACCTTGTCTCAGAAAATGGCAAAAGGGGAAAAAAATCTGAACCAATAAGTGGCAGAGCTTTGAACTCAGCTCCGCTGATCAACACATTTTCAAACCAAAGGAAGATGGGACTTACTGTTCTTATGTTTGACAGTTTTATGCTGCTGTGAGTATCTTTGCTCAGCAACATCCTGCTTGGTAGTTTAATTGCATGATTCATAATCATTCTTCAGCACCTTTGATTTAAATCACAAGTCTGGGAGCTGCTGCATCAATTATTGCTTTGAGAACAAGATGATTGTCTGAAGCTTTGTGCAAACACGTCCTGGCAGTGTTTTGTTTTTGTTTTTCAAAATGCAGCTCCCTTCTCTGTGTGCAGATGTAAATAAATTGCGCGCATTGACAGTTTTTCACCATGCTGCTTGCTGTTGGGGATGCTTTTTGATTGGGTAGGATATGGTCAGGAATGCTAACCCTGAAATGTGATGTGGCAAGGTAGCTGGTAACTTCAAAAGCCTTCCAGAGTAAAATTATTTTGAGATAGTGATGTGTAAGTTGCTGACTTACCAGCTCTGTGCTTTGCCCACTCCCTCCCCTCTGGATGTTTGTTCAGATGTTTCCTTCTTATTTAAAACTGCATGCAGCCCCACACTTCCTATAATGTATACTTACCTGTTTGTGTAATTACTCAGCTGCTGTCTGCCACTAGAGGGTAAGTTCCATGTGGCTAAGGGTGCTTCCACTCATGTTCCCTGCTGAATCCCCAGTGCCTGGAAAACAGCACTTGGCACAAAAAGCTAGTGGATGTATGGCTTTGAACAGATATTTCCAGCACAATTAATAGCTACTTAGGCTAATGCAGCAACACTTTGCCTTGCCTTGTTGCCCAGGAATAAAACCTCCAGACAAGGTTTAATTCCCTCATACTCCACAGGCAGATAGCTAAGTTTTTCTACCATTTTTTCCAAACAAGCCACTCTAACTGTTGTCAGGCGGTCTTCGTTCCATCTAATTATACCTATAGACCTGCGTGCGGTTGCCTTTTTGAAGTCTTTCACTTCTTCAGAGGGGACCCAGTGTGAGAAGCCAAGGCATTTATCTTCCTCCTACACACTTTTCCAGCGTGTATCTCCCACAGATGAAAACAGCGATCCTAACCTAGGCTTTTAAACTTGAAGTAAGGTTTCAGTGGCAGCGCTTTGTAAAGCCCCAAGGTGAGAGTATCGATTGCTTTGTGATAGTTTTGTTTTTACTAGTGACTTGGCTGCTCTCCTCAGGTGAGCTGGCATTCAGACAGACAGACAGATAGATAGCTGTCCCGTTTGTGCTGAGACCCCTGCTGCCCTTTCAGTTTAGTGTTTAGCCTGCACCCCACCCCTACCCTGCCCCTCCCATGCCACCGTGCCCAGATGCTGGGTGAGTCCAGTTGGCTTGCTCTTTCTCAGAGTTCTGGTGCTAGCTTCCTCAGAAAGTGACCACAGTCTTCCTTGACCTGGGATTCTCTGGGCAGCCTTCTCTTCATCTGTTGCTGCGTCTAGACGGACACGAAGGATCGCATGCAGAATCTCCATGTTTTACTTCCTCAGTTTTCCAGTTACTTTGAAAGGACACAGGCCCGCGTATCTGCTTCATAAGTAAATATGTACTCAAGTTCTAATAGACCTTCCAATCCTTAGAGATGACACTTCACAGCTTGTTTTGGGAGAGTGGGCTTAGAGAGATGGCAGGGAAATTGAGTAGGAAGCAGAAAGACTTGAATATATATAGACAGACTGCACAGAGCAACAGCAGCTTTGGGTTTTCTTGTGGCATGTTATTCCTAAGCCGTGTCTTGTTTTTATATCTCCAGGCACACATAGTGCTGTTTCTCTTTGTTTTCTGAGCTGGATAGGACTGAACATTCCCTTCTTCTGTTTGGCTCTGAGTCCACACAATGTAATTTCTCTCTGTGTCTGTCTCCTCCCCACCCTTAGATATGGTCTCTGTGTAGTCTACGCTGGCCTTGAAGTCACAGCCCTCCCTCCCGCTTCAGCCTCTGAGTGCTGAGATAACAGGTACATGTTCATACCTCTTTCTTAGTTTGTCTTCTTGTATATGTGGGGAAGATACATCCCAGAGTTTTTATTTCATTGGCGCAGTGTGACATACTTGAGTTTATTGGTAAAGCTTATGTTTTTTGTTTGATATCAGCATTTGGTTTAACCAAGTTTTTTTTTTTTTAACTGTACGTTAAAAATGTCCATGTGCATATTCCAATTAAGTCACTGTTTTTATTTCATTTGTGACACTTCTAGATATAAACTTGATTTAAGAGTTTATTCAAGAAGCTGAGATAGGAATATCTGGAGTTTAGGATGACTCTGAGTAAGACCCTGTCTTTTTTTCTTTTTAAAGAAGAACTTCAGACATTTCTGCCATTCAGTTTTGATCTGTTTTTCTGTTGCATACCAAATTGAGCTGTTTTTTTTTTTTTTTTTTTTTTTCCCTGTGTTGGGGAACACATTAGCTTAACTTTGTTCTTGAGTTTGAATACGTAGGCAGACATAGATCTGAATTTCTTTTAATCATTCCTAGAATGAAGCTTGCAGTTACTAATGCAAAAAAAAAAAAAATTACTAAGGAAAGCTATATATAAAGGTCTTAAACTTGGACATTTTAAAACTTTAAGTTAAAATTTTATAGCTTTTGCTAGTGGTGTAGTTAGTAGGTCAGGACTTGAATCATGTATGTAATTTCATTAAATATTATAATTTAAGTATGTAGTTGGTTATATATAATTAGTGTGCTTTGGGGAATGTCTTCAAATGTGATAACAATAAAGCTTGCTTTTAGGAAAAAATTTGAAAGTAAATTACCCAAATCTTCCTTGTTTTTGAGATGCCTTTGTTTAGAATGTTGAGGCGCAGACCTGAGAGACATCCCCACCCTACAGGAAGCGCCATGCAAGGAAATCTGTGTTTCCAGGAAGGGTGTATTAAGATATCACAGCCTAGTGGTGTGTGTAATGAAGGGAACGATGGAGTAAAGAGGGAAACGGTAATGATTCGGATGACTGAGCAAGCAGTGAGGAGGCTCTGGTTACGGGATCATACCAGCCTGCTTTAGCATAGCTCAGATTTACCCACTAGCTATTGTGGCAGGAGCGGGGTAGAGACAGGTTTAGAATGGAAGTCTATCCACTGGTAATGGTTGAGTTTGTGCGCTTTGTGAAGGAGAGAGAGACAGAGAGAAACTCCTGTCTGAAATCTTCCAATGTACACAGTCACAGCCCAGCTCTACTTTCTGCCTCCCACTCTGCTTATGGTCATTGACCTTAAGGTGTGTCCTTGAAGTTCTCTGTGTGAGTATGTGAATGGAAAGGCTTGGAAGAACAGTGCAGCCCCATTGTGACTGGGACCCCAAGACACAATGACCTTGGGAGGTGAGAGGGACAGGGCCCAGCCTTGCCACCCTGTGTGTTCTGAATCAAGTCTGCGGAGAACTTTAGAGCCTTTCTCTGTAGCTGGCAGTTCTGATTCTAGAAAGGAATACAAAAGGCCCTTAGTGGCCACTGTGCCTCCTCACTCATTTCCCCTCCCTACCTGTCCTTAATAGTTTCAGGGAGGACTCACATGGCTTCCCCTGAGGCTGGCTCTTGGACCCTTCTCAAATTGATAGATGCATACTTTTCATTGTGTTGGTTCCAACTGTATCACTTTTCACTATCAAAAATCAGGAGGAATAAAGGTGCCTCTAAGAGAGTATAATTTGGGGAATATTGGGACAGCTCTGTGATTACAGAACAGGGAAAAATAAAAAAGGGGGTGGGAGCAGGCCTTGGAGGAAGGATGTGTTAGCAAGGAAAACAGGAAAGGTTGTAACTGATTCATGCTGTGAGCTCCAGGAAGGGGAGAAGGTTACTATGTATCTTTCATCAGGATCCTGTTAGGTTTTAAAATCTGTTCTGAGGGAACCTAATTTACAGATGGGACAAAGACTTGCTTTGTTTCTGTGGAAGCATTTCAGCCATGGTTGGAGCTAGCATCCTCAGAGGCAGAAGTAAATAAGTAGAGATTTATATACTTCAGTAAACTTTAATAAATAACCAGTTGGTTCGGGGTTAGAATTTCCTGGGAGGGGCCTTTAAGGTAATTTTAAAAGCCACTCATCTTGTTTCTACTTAGAAATCCCCTCCCCTGTCCCTAGTTTTCTAGGTAAATTAGGATATGCTTGTAGTTTTTAAGTCTTGCATTTTCCCTGTGTCAAATTAAGAGGTAGGTACAGAGACCTCCCATTTGTCTCTAACCCTTCCATGTACCCCACCTCCATTATCACCACCCCCAGCATAGCAGTTCACTCGCCAGCTGATGAGCCTATCATAATCACCGGAAGTAATTAGTTTACGTTGAGGTTTCTCTGTTGGTGTACATTGTGTGAGTATGGACAAGTTAGAATGCTATACTCCCATGTTTAGTATCAGATTATACTTTGAAAATCCTCTACTCCACATCTTTCTCTTCCCACCTTGCTGCCCTTGGCAGCCACTGGTCTTTTTATTATCCGGTGGCTCTGCTTTGATTCTAATTTCAGTTAGGTGAGAGCTCACAGAATGGAGCCTTCTCAGACCTGCATCTCTTAGTGATGTGTATTTTAAGATCACCCCCTCATGTCTCTCTCTGGCCTAAGAGCTTGTTTCTTTGTAGCATTGAAGAGTATCCCATTGTCTGTGTATGACAGTTTATTAATCAGCTCACCCACCAAAGGATATCTTGATTGCCTCTAAGTTTGGGCAGTTACGAACAAAGCTATTCTGACATACATTTACAGCGTGTGTGTGTGTGTGTGTATAAAACTTTAACTCTTAGGTTTTTCTTTCTAATAAAGCAGTTAATTAATCTAGCATCCTTTGTTCCCATTTTCTTGTTGCCTGGTGATTCTGCCCCGATCCCTCTGTCTCCTTGGTGTTAGCTTGTGGCCTCCATTTTGGTTCATTTCTGTTTTCGGTTCTGGATGGGCCACACTGGAGCCTCCCGTGGTGTTCTTTGTCGGTCATGGAGCCAACTCTAGCTTGCCCTGAATGTACAGGTGCTGTACTGTGAAAGCAACACACACGTAGAACCCGTGTTCATCACAGAGAGAACACTCTTTATGCTGGGCTGGCTTGACTGTGCCGCCCGTTTGGGGATTTTCAGCTTCCTGGACTTTTTGAGACAGGCTGCCAGTCCTGTCAGTGCCTGGTGGGTGGGTTAGGTCTTTTACAGTAATTCCAGGCATGGCGTGGCCTCCATGCTGCCAGCTAGGGAAAAGGGTTAGGCTTTTGTTGTTGCTGTTGTTAAAGATTTATTTGCATGGCAGTATCTGTGCACATGAGTGTTCAGCAGCCATGGACGCCAGGAGAGGATTTCAGATCTCCTAGAACTTAAGTTATGGGCAGATGAGTGGCCCAGCAGCGATGCTAGGAACTGAGTTCATGTCCTCGGCTAGAGCAGCAGGCACTCTAAATCACTGTGCTTTAGTTTTCATAAGACTCCCATTAGAGTGTCTTCCAAAGTGAATGGGAGTTTCCTTTGGCTCCTTCCTCAGAGCATTTGGTGGTCTAAGTTTTCTGGATATAGTCCATTCTAAAAGACGTGTATCTCCAAAGAAATTGCTTCCTCTCCATTCTTCTTTTCTCTCTCCTTTTTCATTCTCTTTCCCCTGGTGAGGATTGAATACAGGGCCTTGAATGAATAGGTAAGTATCTTATCCCAGCTGTAGCCCTAGAATCTCTTGTTTTAATTTGCATGTCTGTGATGATACGTTATGAAGAATCTTATCTTTTCGTGTGCTTGCATGTTTTTTTTAATTTTAAATTATTTTTATCTGCCTGTGGGTTTGGTTGGGAAAGCAGTTGTATGCCACATTGTACACATGTGGAGGTCAGAGTACAGGTTGTATGAGTTCCACCATGTCAGTCCCAGAAATGGGACTCGAGTCCTGCAGTCATGAGGCTTGGTGGCAAGTCGTGTTGGCCGATGGGAATCTTACTTGATGAAATTGTATGGAAAAGTCTTTGGCCTGTTTTTAAATTGTGTTTTTCTTTTTTAAAATTCTTTTTTAAGTTTCTTTTTTAAAATTTTTTAAGATTAGACACCCCTCGAATGTATTAGGTGACACTCCTTTACTGAATAACTTTGGCAGATACTTTCTTCCCGTCATGGCTTACCTTCTCAGTGTCTTCATACTCATTGGCTGCTGCCTGTGGGGTCGTGTCTACAGAGTCTTCGCCGTATCAGGCCATTCAGGTTTCCAGGTTACATTCTGGGGCTTTTCTAGTTTTGCCTTATATATGCATGGGTTTTCTTTCGTATCCTCTTATTGAGTCTTTTAGCCCTTTTGTTTGGGTATCATTGTTCTCAGTTACCAGTTTCCAGTTCTGTCCTGCTGTAGACATTCATAGAGTTTCCAGCCTTAATCCCGTGCCTTACTGCAACTCTTTGTCCCTGTCTCTTTGCTTTATTTTTTAAGAATGGATACTGACAATTCATGACAGTGTCTGCCTTCAAATAGAGTGTGGTTTGAACCACTCTTTAAGATCCCTGAAGAAATAGGCTTTAAAAGGTGGTGGGGGTAGGTGGGACATGGGGGCTAAGGGAGTATGGGTTTTATATAGCCCAAACTAGGCTCAATGAATGTCCATATCTTTAAGCAGTACTTAGATGAAAAAAATTTAACATAGAGTTTGAGCATTTTTTACAGTAGAGTTTAGCCCATATGTATATAATCTAAGATTAAATCCTTAAAATAAATAAAAGTAAAAAAGATAATCTCCTTTACTGAAAATATCTTGTTGATTTACACTTATTTGTTCTGTTTTGTTTTTTGAGACAGGGTTTCTCTGTGTAGCCTTGGCCGTCCTGGACTAACTTTGTAGACCAAGCTGGCCTTGGACTCATAGCAATCTACCTGTCTCTGCCTCCATGAGTGCTGAGATTAAATGTATGTACCACCACCATCCCCGTTAACAATTATTTTTTAATTTTAATGATTTTGAGAACTTTTTACATACATACAATGTATTTTTCTCATATCCATAGCCTTTTCTCTTCCTCCAGCTTTCCACAGACTTTTCCAAACATATCCTCCTCCTAACTTCATGGGCTTGTTTTGTTTTTAATAATGCACTGATTACAATTAGTGCTACCTAATGCACACTTGAATGTGTCGCTTTCTCCTGGAATGTGGACAGCCAATCAGGGCCATACCACCAAAGAAAAATGATAGTCTCCCAACAGCCATCAGCTGCCAATAGCTCCTCAGCTAAAGGTGTGGGGCCTTATGAGCCCCACCCCCATCCGTGCTGAAATGTTCACTGGCTTGGCCTTGCTCAGGTCTTAACACACGGAACTAGGGCTACTGTGAGTTCATGAGTGCCACAGCCATGTCATGTCCAGAAGGTGGCATTTCATAGCACTCTTCCCCATCCTCCAGCTGCTACATTCTTTTACTCTTCTCCCTCTTTTATGACGTTCCTTTTTGAGCCTTCAGGTAGGGCTTGCTCTGGATGTCCTGTGTAGGGCCGATCATCCAGCAGTCAGTTATCAGTCTTCACTCGTTTTGTTTATTGAGGCAAGCTCTCTCACTTGAACTGGAGCTCATTGAACCTGCTTGTCCAACTAGCCTGCTTGCACTGGGATTGGATCCAGGATTGGATCTGTCTCTGTAGCATGGAGATTTCGTTCAGATCACCGCTCCCTCCTTCATTTGAACAGTGCTGGGCACCCACACTGGGCTCCTCACAGGGAAGTGTATCACCCACAGGTGGTTTCCCCAGCACTGACATTGTAGGGGTAGACCTGTGCCTCATTCCTGACCTCTCCAAGAGTAGGCCACTGAAAATGCCTTCAGCTGTTGCTGAGTTGCTCCCAGGTGAGAGCTGTTACGTAATCCTTCCTGGCTGTTATGTTGCCCTCCTGAGTTAGCTGTGCCTCTTCAGACCTGGCTGGTCTCTTGGCAGTTCTTCTTCCATCTTGGCGGCCATGCCCGTATTGAAGACGAGTGTACAGTAAGCTCAGTTTCCCCGCTGTGACTTGACATCTGATGACTTCGTCTGAGTGGAACCATGTCTCAAGAACACTGCAGAGACCGTCTGCAACCCTGCTACTGTTTTTGTTCTTGTCATTATCTGAAAAGCTAATACCGTTTGAACTTCTTCAAAATTTCCCATTTTTATTTCACAGGGCCAGAGTGGCTTTTCCTGTTCCTTTCCCAGTTTCGTTTGTTTGCTTTAAGAAAAAAAAAAAATTTTTTTTTTGGTCAGTCTTTTTATTCTAGTCTGTTTAGAGTGTGATCAGAGGATGCTTCTTCAGAATTTTAATTGCTTGGCTTTTATGGAATAAATCAGAATTAAATTCATAGTAAAATTAATGTTACTTTTTCCTAATTCTGCTTTGACTACTTAAAGGTAAGTGCATGAAAGACAGGCGTGGGGGCATGCTTCTGTGGGCCTAGCTACTTCGGAGGATGAGGTAGGTGAAATCACTTGAGCTCAGGAGTTCAAGGCAGCACAGCAAAGTCTTGTCTCAAATAAACACTTCACCAGTCTTCTCCTTTGGTTCCTGTAGGACTCTGTAGGGTGTCTGTACATACTGCGGAGAGTGTATGGTAGATGGATAAAAAAAAACAAAACAAAACAAAAACCAGCATCAGAGCATCTTGGTTTAAATCCTAACCGTCCGTTGCCAGTGGAATCTACCACTCTTCCCCACGCACCAACTTGGGCCATCTGGACCGGCCCAGGATCAGTTCTGCCTTTACTATTCCAAGTGGAATGCTGCTGTACATGCATAGTGGTTTGATTTGGTGACTCAGATAGTGCCCTGTTCATTTCCTGTTCCTGTTAGCAGTGTCTTGGCTGTCCACGGAGAGCTGTTTGATCTCTTCTCAGGCTGATTACCAAGGGAACCAGATGGACAGTAGCTGTTGGCAAATGCTAAGGGTCAATAGCTTTCACTCTCCTCTCGATGCTTGTCGGAGACACCGCCAACCATCCTCACCTCCTGCGTCATTTCTAGCTCTGTTGAATGTGACAAGACAGGCTCGGGCTAGGGTACCTTTCATCCTTACAGCACCGCCTTATAGAGTAGATGTCAGGAAAAACTGGCAGCCTTTCTGGGTTTCTCAGTAAGTGGATCTGCACCTCTAGACATGAAGTCTAGGTTGTTTTGCTCATGTCTCAGTGGAAGCGGTGTCGTCTCTCAGGTGAGACAGGACATCCTGTCTCAAAGCAGCGAAGCCCTAGGGAATCTGCTGTATAGTAGATCCTGAGCTTCTGTGGCACTTTCCTCCCATCCTCTGTTTCTGGGGCTTACTGTTTGCTATTTCTTGTTTACTGGAGCCAGTTAAGCTAATGTCATCAATGTGGTGGCCTGTGAGTCAGCATGATCTCCGTCTCCTAGAGCAGAGATTCTCAACCTTCCTAATGCTTCGACCCTTATATCCGGCCCCTCGTGTTGTGGTGACCTCCAACTATAAAGTTATTTTCATTGCTACTTCATAACTAGTTTTGCTGTTGTAAGGAATCTGATAGGCAGGATATCTATGCCCCTGAGAAAGGCTTGTCCAACCCCCAAAGGGACTGGGACTCACAGGTTGGGAGCTGCTGCTCTAGTCTGGACCGTATCCTGGCAACATGGCAGATGTAGCTCTGCGGTGTGACCGTGAGCGGTAGGCACTGCTGTTTCTGTCACGTGAGAGCAGGCTGAGTCTCGTCTCCACTGCTACTGCTAGAAAAGACACCGTTTCCCAGCTCCTGAGCTGTATACTTGCTATCAGGGAATACCGTAACAGTCACCATCCCAACATATGGGTGGTCTTGCATCTGGAGTTAGTAACACCACCTGGTTAGATTTTGACAACCGTAGTCCTGTCGCAAGATTTTTTTTGGGCTCTGGAATAGTCACACAGTTTAAGTGGAAGTATGATAGGATTCAGCACTCCTGATTCATCAGCTTTTTGGTTTGATTTCGGTTTTTCGAGACAGGGTTTCTCTGTGTAGCCTTGTCTGCCCTGGACTTGATGGTAGACCAAGCTGGCCTTGAACTCACAGAGATCTGCCTGCTCTGCCTCCCCGAGTACACAGCATGCACCACCACCCCCGCTCTTACCAGCTTTTTGATAGTGATACTGATTTCTGAACTCGCAAGGGAGTGTGGGCAGAGTATTTTTTTTTTTTATTACTTTCACTGATTTCTGAACTCGCAAGGGAGTGTGGGCAGAGTATTGTTTTATTACTTTCTTAGTGTGAACAGAATAGTTTTGATCCTAAGGGTTGTAGGCCAGGAATCAAATGGGTAGTAGCTGCTGACAGACTGGAAGGTCAGAAACTCTATTCCTCTCTTGATGCTTGTCAGAGGTTTCTGCAGAGCTGTTTCTCCCGTAATAGCTTTTCTGGCAGGATGAGGATCCATTGTGGGGACTTGGCTAGTTACTCATAAATATGTATATCTAACTATCTCTCTATATATATATATTTCTATCTGTGTGTGTATGAGTAACTATATATAACTATATGTGTAGTTAATACATATATATGTTTCTAGTAAAATTCTAGGACAAGGGAAACAGACACAAAGTAAATCTGTGGTTCTGTTGGACCCACTGAGATTCTAGGACCAACATTATGTTTTGCACCGTCTTTAGGAGCCCCGTTCTGACTAATGGAACACATTTTGGGTCCACAGAAATTAGTGTCACTTCAGAGGTGGTGTCCAGTAACCTTTGGAAGGGTTTTGTATTTACTTTCTACAGTGGATATCCACTCTGAGGTGGCTGCAGATCATTTTCAGGAAAGGCCTTGAAGAAAAATCAGCAGTATGTGCTCACGGTCTTTCAGTGGGGGCACAGTAATTCTGCATCGAATTCAGTGTGTTCTCAGTTGGTCTTGTACTTCCTTGTAAGCTCAGTTGGGTTGTATGATAATAAAGAACAATGAAAACACAAGTGAGTGGAATTGGCATATCCTTGGAAACAACTTGAAAGAAAGGGTCACATGAAGTATGGGGCGAGGAGGCATTAGAGGTCTGGATGTTCGTCCCTAGAGGAGTTCAGGTAGCTTCACTGAGCTGGGAGGTTCACTGGAAGTGGAGGCCATCACTCAGTGCCTCACTCATGCTTCCTAAAT
Organism: Psammomys obesus; assembly: GCF_907164565.1. Lineage (NCBI taxonomy): Eukaryota > Metazoa > Chordata > Mammalia > Rodentia > Muridae > Psammomys > Psammomys obesus. The sequence continues at coordinate 29,571,452 of NW_026587216.1, read as the reverse complement.
GTTTGCTTTCATCACCCAGAATCTGCTTTCCAACGCGTGCCCTTATGTTAGTATCTATGACTACACGGTTGCATGTTTGATTGCTCTTCACCAGTCACTATTAAATTCTGCCCTTTTTCTTAGTCCTGTGTGCTGGCAGCTATAAGAAATGGAGACTCCACAAAGCAGCCATGTTCACCTAGACCTTTGTCATGTGCGGCCCTTCAAGGACATCTGGAAGTAACCCCAGCCCTTGTTAGAATCTCTGAAGTTAGCGTTCTCATTGACCACTTCAATTTCTAGCACTGTGCCATCTATCTGCACCCATCCTGTGACACCTGGCATGTCTCTGTACCATCCTCTCCCTCCATAGAAGGGCTGTCACTTATTAATGTGTTCCAATTTTTTATATCTTTCTTCCCTTTTTCTAAAAGTAGATTCTTTTAGCATACAATCTGTTAAAGTTTCCCTTTTCTCTTCTCTTCCCATTTCCTCCCCACCTCTCCTATCCAAATCCACTCCCTTTCTGTCTTTCATTAGAAAAGAATGGGCTTCTAAGAGATAACGACCAAACATAACAAAATAAAACAAAAACCATCACTCGGAGTTGGACAAGGCAAATCAACAGAAGGAAAAGAGCCCAAGAGAAATCACAAGAATCAGAGACTTACTCGTTCATATACTCAGGAGTCCCATAAAAATGTTAAACTGAGAGCTTTGTATAATATATATGCAGAGGACCTGGTGCAGACCTGTGTGGGCCCTGCGCTTGCTCCTTCAGTCTCAGCTCATAGGAGCTTTGCTCAGTGATTTAGAGGACCTTGTTCTCCTGGTGTCTTCTTTCCCTTCTGCCTTCTGCCTTCTCTTCTGTGGGGTTCCCTGAGCTCTGAGAGGAGGGATTTGATGGAGATATTCCATTTAGAGCTGTGTGTCCCAAGGTCTCTCTTTCTTTCTAACTGCTTATCTGGCTGTGGGTCTCTGTGTTCCTATCTACTGCAGGAGGAAGCCTCCTTGATAATGGCTGAACAAGGCACTGATCTGTGAATGTAGCAGAATATCATTAGGAGTCATTTTATCACCACCTCTTTGTCCTTTTGTCTCTCTCTCTCTCTCTCTCTCTGTGTGTGTGTGTGTGTGTATGTGTGTCTAGTATTTGGTTTTACCCTAAGTCTCTGGGTTATCTAGTAACTAGTTCTTGGTTAACCAAGCCACGTTAGGTATGGGTTCTGTCTCGTGGAGTAAGCCTTAAGTCAGAGCACACATTGGTTGGTTACTTACACACACAAACTTTGTGCCACCATTGCCCTAGCATATTTTGCCAGCAGGACAGTTTGAAAATCAAAGGCTTTGTGGCTGAATTGGTGTTTACATTTCTGTTTTGGTAGCCTACAGAGTGCTTTTCCATAACAAAGACACTAGAACACGGGTTTGGTTCTATGTAAAAAGCAGCTCACCCTCTCTATGTTCGGTGAGTTGTGTGAGTGTTGTCTTCAGCAGCGGGACCTTGCTCTCCTCAGCTTGAGGAGAGCAACCTGTTGTCTTAGCAAGAGCCTGGGTTGTTCGGGGATTTTCATGGGACCTACTGTCCAACAATTCAAGTGGATGTAACCCAGAACTGGTTCTGGAAACTGTGTTTGGTGACAAGAGATGGCCAGTTGGGACTCCCATTTTCCTCTTTATTTGGGTACTTTATTAGGATCTCCTTCATAAAAATTTAGGAAGTTTCCACTGCACTAAGCTTTTATTTCAGCCCTCAAATGCTCCTCAATAGTAGCTGTCTCTCCCCCTATTCCCTCCCTCAATGCCATCTCCCCTCCACTACCGCAGCCTGATCCTCCTGTTCCCATCTGTCCCATTCCCACCCCAGTCCACCCATAAAATTAATTTAATTTTCCCCAGTCCCTTCTTCTAACCTCTCTGGCTCTACAGATTGTGACTCAGTTATAATTTAATGGCTAACATCCACATGTAAGCGAATACGTGCCATTTTTTTTTTTTTTTAATTAGGTCTGGGTTACTTCACTCAGGGTGATTTTGTTGTTCCATTCATCTGCCTGAAAATTTCACGTTGTCATTTTTTTGTAGCATCTGAGTAATACTCTGTTGTGTAAATCTGTACCATGTCTTCATAACCATTCTTCAGTTGGGATACATCTAGGCTGTTTGCATTTCCTGGCATTCCATTTGGAGTCAAAGTTTTTTAAATCTGTTTCATTCTTCTACCTCCAGTTTGAACAGCACCCTTTGATAAAGATGCTGCCTACCTTCCAATATATTTCTGCCTTTTTTATCAAAGATCAGGTGTCTAGATTTATGTTTGGCTCTTCACTTCGATTCTGTTGACCAACACTTCTGTTTTCATGCTGTTACTGTGCTGTATTTATTACTGTAGCTCTGCAGTACAACTTGAAATCTGGAATGCTGAGAGCTCCAGCAGTTCTCTCACTGTTTAGAATTGTTTCAGTTATCCGAGTTTTGTTTTCTTTTTTTCCTGTGTGTTCCTAGTGGAAGTTTTAAGGTCACTTAGGTATACTGTTAGAGCAAAGAAATACTTTGTTTTTTTCTTAACAATTTGTATCCCCTTGATTTCCTACACTTGTTCTATTGCTTTATCTATGACTTCAGTTAAGGTCCTAAAAAGGTATAGTGTAAACAGTCTTGTCTTGTTCCTGATTTTAGTGAAATTGCTTTGAGTTTCTCTCCTTTTAATTTGGTGTTGGCTACAGGCTTGCTGTACATTGCCTTTATTATGTTTAGGTATGCCTCTTTTATCCCTAACCTCCAGGAGGGGAAGGATTGGATTTTGTCAAAGGCCTTTTCTTCATCCAATGAGATGATCATGTGTTTTTTTTCCTTTCGGCTTGTTTATATGTAGATTACATCTACCCTTTTTCATACGTTGAACCAACTGTACACATTCTGGGATGAGGAAGTGTGTGTGTGTGTGTGTGTGTGAGAGAGAGAGAGAGAAAGAGAGACAGACAGACAGACCGACCTGATATTGGTTCTAGGAATTCTGATCTTCTATAAGAACAGCCAGCTCTCTTGACTGCTGAGCTATTTCTGCAGCTTCATAATACCTTTTTAATTTTTGCTTTTTAAAATTGGTTTTTTAATCTTTTTTTTTTCCTGTTGTTTAAGGTTCCATGATGGAGTTTGAACTTTACGTCAAGAGGTTTCATATTTTGGGTTAGCTCTGCTGAGAACTTTGAAACTTCAGGCCCAGTTTCTGTGTCCTCCAAGACGTTAAATGCAGAGAGATTGTACCATGGATTACAAGGAGAGCTGCCCAAGCGTAAGCATCCCCAGCTCCGATGAGCACAGAGAGAAGAAGAAGAGGTTCACGGTAAGTGTGTAGCAGGAAGCTCCCGAGAGTAAGGACATTGACTGTCTTTACTTCGCCGTGTTCTTTCCTAACCAGGAAGGAGTCTGCTCCTCTCCTCCCTACCTGTCCAGGTTTTACCAAATGGAATGAGCTATTCTCACAAAACTTTAGGCCAGGCAGTGTGGCACATACCTCTAATCCTAGCACTCAGGAGGCAGAGGAAGGTGGATCTCTGAGTTCAAGGCCAGCCTTGTGTATAGTGAGTTTCAACACATCCAGGGCTATACAGAGAAGCCCTTTCTCAAAAAACTACAAAAAAGAAGGAACTCAAAAGCCCTATTGTCAGATGTCTGTGTATAGACATTGTTCCTTTGCACTGTTAGCTGTCAGGTGTTGTAGACTCTTGAAGTCCCTGAGCCCATGTTAAGAACTACCGTCCTCAAATTGCTATAATGCCTTAGGGCATTTATTTCTTTCCACTTCATTTTAAAAATGTTGCTCTCTTTTATGTCTTTTCACTTTAAAGGATCCATTTACTTGGATGTGTAAATGGCATGCTTGTGGCCCCATAAAGGACAAAGTCAGGTGTCCTCGGGTGTCCTTTGTCTGTCTGTGCCCATTCTTTTTTTAATTTAATTTAATTTTATTAATTACACTTTATTCACTGTATCCCCCCCATAAGCCCCTCCCTCCTCCCCTCCCAGTCACACCCTCCCTCCCCCTTCTTCACGAATGCTCTTCCCCAAGTCCACTGATAAGGGAGGTCCTCCTCTCCTTCCTTCTGATCTTAGTTTATCAGATCACATCAGGAGTGGCTGCATTGTCGTCATCTGTGGCCTGGTAAGGCTGCTCCCCCCTCAGGGGGAGGTGATCAAAGAGCAGGACAATCAGATTATGTCAGAGGCAGTTCTTCCCATTACTATGGAACCCACTTGACACTACGCTGCCATGGGCTACATCTGTGCAGGGGTTCTAGGTTATCTCCATGCATGGTACTTGGTTGGAGTATGAGTCTTTGGGAAGACCCCTGTGTTCAAATTTTCTGGTTCTGTTACTCAGCTTGTGGGGTTCCTGTCCTTTCCAGATCTTACTTTTCCCATTTCTTACATAAGATTCCATGCACTCTGCCCAACAGTTGGCCATAAAGTCTCAGTGTCTGCTTTGATAGTCTGCAGGGCAGAGCCTTTCAGAGGCCCTCTGTGGCAGGTTCCTAGGTTGTTTCCTGTTTTCTTCTTCTTCTGATATCCATCCTCTTTGCCTTTTGGGATGGGATTGAGCATTTTAGTCAGGGTCCTCTCTCTTAATTAGTTTCTTTACATGTATAGATTTTAGTAGGTTTATCCTATGTTATATGTCTATATGATTGAGTATATACCATGTGTGTCTTTCTGCTTCTGGGACAGCTCACTCAGGATGATCCTTTCCAGGTCCCACCATTTACCTGCAAATTTCATGATTTCCTTATTTTTCGTTGCAGAGTAATACTCCATTGTGTAAATGTACCACAATTTCTGCATCCATTCTTCAGTTGAGGGGCATCTGGGCTGTTTCCAGCTTCTGGCTATTACAAATAAAGCTGCTACAAACATGGTTAAGCAAATGTCCTTATTGTGTACTTGAGCCTCTTTTGGATATATGCCTAGGAGTGGTATGGCTGGATCTTGAGGAAGCGCTATTCCTAGTTGTCTGAGAAAGCGCCAGATTGATTTCCAGAGTGGTTGTACAAGTTTACATTCCCACTAGCAGTGGAGGAGGGCTCCTCTTTCTCCACAACCTCCCCAGCATGTGTTGTCGCTTTTTTTTTTAATGATTTTATTTTATGTACCAGTGCTCTATCTGCAGGTACAGCTGCATGTGGGAAGAGAGCAGTATAGGGCATAGATGTTTGTGAGCCACCACGTGGTTTCTGAGATCGAACTCAGGACCTCTGGGAGAACAGACAATGCACTTAACCGCTGAGCCATCTCTCCAGCCCACCCACCCCCCCATTCTTTTGAGGCAGGGTCTCTCTTTGAATCTGAGGCTCATGTTTTCTTTGTTACTAACAGCCCAAAACTCAAAAGCAAACCCCTATCTCTGCCTTTCCTCAGAGCTTGGATTACAGATGTGTGCTGAACACACAGCCTCTTACAAAGCTCTAGGATCCAAACTCTGTCTTCACGATTGCACAACCAGTCTTTTGAAAATTCGTGTACATATTGATGTTTTGCATCCATGTGTGTCTGTGTACAAACTCTGTTAAGTGCCCTCAGAAACCAGAAAAGGATACCCTGGAACTGGAGTTACATATGGTTGATAAGCTGTCGTGTGGGTGCTAGGACCCATATCTGGGTCCTCTAGAAGAGCCTCCAGTGCTGAGCCATCTCTCCAGCCCTACAAGAGGTCATCGTAACTCTGAGCTGTCCCTCCAGCTGAGAACAGGCGTGTCCCTATTAGAAGAGTGAAACTGACTATTATGTTCAGGTTCAATACTCGAGTCAGTATATATGGAGATTTCCTGCCCTTCTCCTTAAGATGTTCTCGGGTCTGTTCTTGCTTAGAAGTCCCTGACTCCTGTGTAGTGTCAGGAAATTTGTTTGACTTTAGCTCTGTTTATCACTTAATTTCATCCAGGTAAAAAATGCCCCACTCCATCATCTTACTTGAACACACAGTCTTACCAGGGTTGACATTTTGGTTTATGGGAAGAAGGATGTCCACTTCTGAGCGTGTGTCATCCCTGTGTCTGTACATCTGTGATGTTCCAGCTGTTGACTGTCCATTGTCCATTCTAAGCCTGTCTATGGCTGATGTGCCACAGCCTGGACCTCTCTCTTTCTCTCTCTCTCTCTCTCTCTCTCTCGGCTTTTCAAGACGGGTTTTTCTGTGTAGCCTTGGCTGTCCTGGACTTGCTCTGTAGACCAGGCTGTCCTCAAACTTACAGTGATCTGCCTGCCTCTGCCTCCCTGAGTGCTGGGATTAATGGTGTGCGCCATCTCATCCAGCTTCAGCCTGAACTTCCCATGTTTCTGCAGGCCTCGGCCCCCGCTGGGCCGACCAGAGAACACCTTCTGCTGGTGTGACTGGGTCTCACAGGGTGTGCTGCTAACACGGTGCCTTTGTTCTCAGTATTGCTTACCAGCCCCCTTCTGGGCCACCACTGATCGGCAGTGCAGGTCACTGGATCCTTACCAGCTAAGCCCTGTGACAGTGACTCTCAGCCAAATTCATGTTCACACGGGAGTTAAGAGGCGCTGAAGTGTTACACCAACCGCTGTACTCTTCTCTGTTGGTTTGTAGAGGCGGCCCCAAATGGTAGCGCCCGCAGCATTCAAATGTAGAACCACGAAACAGTTCACTGGCTCCGTTTTCCCTTCCTCACCTCCCATCAAGCTTACACACACACACACACACACACCTCGCTACATTTACACAAATAGAGAGGTCAGAGTGTGTATCTGGTTGTTTATCTCTCCCTAGCCTCTATGTTGCAGAAGTGTGTATATCTGTCACATGTGTGCTTGCCAATATACATGTATAAGCAATTTTTTTTTTTTTTTTTTTTTTTTTTTTTTTTTTAGCAATTTCACCTTGAAGGTTAGCAAAGGGCTGTTGTATCTAGGGTAAAATACTGGAGTGTACATAGCTTTTTTTTTCCTTTACTCCTGGTTCTTACCTTTGGGCCATTCTGTCCTTCAGGAACTTCAAGTTCCCTCCCACCAAGTTTGGCAGCGTGGACAAGATTAACCTAAGTGTACTTTGCTCTTTTCAAGGAGAGATACTTTGATACATTCTGTGAAAGAGTCAGGAAGGCCTTTACCAGGACCCTGGCCCTGATACTCTCCTGCTATGCCCTGGTTGTTCAGAGCCTCTATGCAAGTCATCTTGTTCATATACTTCCTTCAGATGCCGGAATGGTTTCTGAGTTGAAGCTGTGTGTGTATGTTTGTACTTAAAAAACAAAACAGCACCTTCGCACCTCACCCTACCACTTCCATTCTCTGTCCCTCTTACCTTACTTAATTTTTAATAGCCATTTTCACTACCTAGTCTATTTTGTCTTTTTATGTGGACCTTGCCTACCAAAATGTAAGGTCCTTTGAGGAAGGCCTTACCTAATACCAGACCCTTAAGTAGACGTAGTGTAGACTTAATGAGAATTGTCTGTCTGGAGAGATGGCTCGGAGGTTACGAGCACTGGCAGCTTCTCCATGGGACCTGGCTTCAGTTCCCAGCACCAAACCAACATGGTACCCCACAGCCATCTTCCACTCCAGCCCCTGAAGATCTAGTGGCCCCGAGGGCCCTGCACATGGTGCGCAGGTACACCTACAGGCATTCTTAGATGTAAAATAAAATCTTAGAAAATATCTTTTTAATTTGAAAGGTTTGCAGTTTTTGCCTGTTTGTGATTTGTTGTTGTTAGTGTTGGAGCTTATTTGAGTCTGTGTATGTGTATGTCTGTGTGTGTCTGTGTGTGTGTTTGCTGCAGAGAGTCTCTGTCCTAGAACCTAGGCTAGGCTATGGTCTTGGCTGTAGCTGGGTGGCCAGGGGAGCCCATCTCCCTCCTCGGCATATTCACCAGGAAATGGGTACAGGGTTTTAAGACGCGCACGGTCACGCAGACCTAGTTTTGTCCTTCGTGCCTGTGCTGCTTCCGTCTCCCAATCGGGAGACCCCACAGTCTAGTCTTAGTCACTTGGCTGATCTGTGGGTCTCCTCATTTCTGACGTGCAGTGAATAAAGGGGTGTCCGTGGTTATTCTCCAAAAGTACAAGTTTCATGACATCCCGAGTGTATTTCACAGCATGAACTAACAGTTGGCGTAGAGCAGCCCCTCTGACTCCTCAGCGTCTGCAGCTCAAGGTGCCTAAGCTGACCCAGCACTTGCCAGCTGCCTGGTACCAGCGGCTTTGCCTTGCCTCCAGTGAGCTTTCATCACTCCTCTCATAGAAGGCTGGAGCTTTATACGGCTTTATGTCCCAGGGCCCTGCCAGCGTGACCGTTCATACGGTGTGCGTCACGAAGTATTAGAGCCTTGCCTTCCTCACAGCCTCATTTCATACGAACTTTAAATGTGAACTACTCACCTTTTGGAGGAAAGGATCATTTGTACACATTTGTGTGGCCGTCTGAGATGAACCTAGTTTTTCTGACACTAGGAGAATGTGGACACACATTTACTGAATCAACTCATAACCAGTTACCACTATAAAAATTGGATTTGTAACCCAAGCCCTTCATCAGCCACCCGTGTTTATATCCTATGCTTACTGTTCCATCCTTGCTAGAAACGATAGCATCTTTTTTTTCTCATAGTTCATTACAATATGTGGAGTTGTTTTCTGAGGCTATCTTTGGGCTGGATTATGAAAGTTAATTCTGTACCTGTGGATGATTTAATGCCAGTTCTCATATGTTGGGGGAGGGGTGATACATAAAGGTTTTTAGTTGAAGTTTTATATCTTTTTTGATTAAGTAAATCAACTTTTTGACTGGCATTTTCTCACATCTAGTAAGGGATATAATTCTGTTTGCTTCATAGGATTGATGGTTATAATTCAGTGAGGTTGTCTATGAAGATATTAGACACATTTGTAATATAGAATTAGAAAAATGTAAGGATGCAGTTATTATTTGAAAACTACTGTGTGAAAGCTGATCTGGGAATAAGAAGTCAAATACTGTCTTCTTGAGTTACTTGTGATGTTCTAATCGGGATTTAAAAAAAAAACTATCAGCTTATAGTTCACACTAATGTGTGTGTGTATGTGTTTGTTTAAAGCTTGTTACAAAGAAGTTGTGTACATAAAATTTTAAATGCAGATGTTAAATTACCCAAAAGTAAAGAATAGTTAACATTGCTAGACAAAAAAGATTTTAGAAGATGAAATACTGTGCTTTATTTGATATGTGTTTTCTTATAGTGGAGAGTTATATGAACAGTTATCAGTTTTGTGAACTTTAAGACAGTTTTTATGTATGGCATCTTTGTAGTCCATGTTTGTTAAACTATATCTTTTTTTTGTTTCTACAGGTTTATAAAGTTCTGGTCTCTGTGGGCAGAAGCGAATGGTTTGTCTTCAGGAGATACGCAGAATTCGACAAACTTTACAATTCTGTAAGAGACTACATCATTCCTGTCTAAAGCAAAACACTAAATCCATGAGCTGAAGGTGTATTTGAATGAGTAAATAAACACGTTACCAAGCAAAAGAGGGAAAAGGGATTCTTCAGAGGCATCTTACCTTACAATCTTTATGTGAAATGTGGAAAGACAGGACAATTCCTTACAGACATTGAGGGTGAGAAAAGAGATAAAGAGCTCAAGGACAGTTCAGTGTCCAATGACATTAGGCACAAGTCCATTATGCCAAGTAATAATGGTATTCCTCAAGGCAGTTCTGGTTAAAATCTTCAGCTCTATGCTGTAGATCTGAAAGCATCAGCTGTACACTCCTTTTCTGTGACATTATTTTTTTCCATTAATTAATTTATTCACTTTACATCCTGACCACAGCCCATTTCCCTCTTCTCCTCCCAGACTCCCCCTCACACCTCCCTCCTCCCATTTTTCCTTCTCTTCTCCTCAGAAAAGTGAAAATCCCCCTCCCCAAAGATACCAACCTGCCCTGACACATCAAGTCACAGCAGAGCTAGGCACAGCCTCTCCCACTGAGGCAGCTAGGGGGAGGGATCCAATGGTGGGCAACAGAGTCAGAGAAAGCCCCCATTCCAGTAGTTAGGGCACCCATGTGAAAAACAAGCTGCCCTTCTGCTACATATGTGCAGGGGACTAGGTCCAGCCTATGCGTGAAGATTGCCGACTTTCTACAGGAGTTTGATGTCTAAGAGACCATTAACTAAGTCAGGAGTTTGATGTCTAAGAGATCATTAACTAAGTAACTGAAGCCATTTTTATTCATAATCTGACTAGTGAGTAGTGTACAATCCAGTGCATACAGTTGCACATGTTTTTTTAATATGTTTTATTTAATTTTATTTTACATGCATTAGTGTGAAGGAGTCATATTCCTTGGAATTTGTTTTACAGACAGTTGTAAGCTGCCATGTGGGTGCTGGGAATTGAACCCAGCTCCTTTGGAAGAGCAGACAGTGCTCTTAACCACTGAGCCATCTCTCCAGCCTCTGCACATAGTTTTTAACATATGCAGTGAGGTACCAGGGTCCTTGCAGGCATCAGGCCGGGTTCTGCCAGGTGCTGATGTTGGTAGACCAGCAGTGGCTCTTGTAGGAGTCTGGGTTAGAACAGCTCTGAGGTCCCAAGCTTTTTTTCAGTTAGGGGTAACAAAGGAGTAAACAAAACTCAGTCGTGCCTTCCGGTGCATTTAATGAGTGGATCACTAGGCATCTCTAGAAAAATTCCGTTTATACTCAGAAAGGTAATTCTTTATTTCTTAACTCTGTCTCTTGATTTTAAAATACGTAAATCTTGGGGCTGGGAAGGTAGCCCTTGCTGCTCTTGAAAAGGGTCCTCACGGGTGGCTCACAACCACCTTGAACTCCTTTTGAGGGTTTTCAGTATCTTCTCTGCCCACAGTGCACATACAAAGTCGCATACACGTCCACATTAATAAAGTTTGAAAAAAATAGGTGAATTTGAAGTAAAATATGAAGGCTGTCATTTTTAAGATTTTTCAAAAATATATTAAAGAAGTTAGGGTTATCTCAGCTAAGAGACAAACTGTTTCCCAAGTGGATTGGAATGATTAAAGTAGATTAAATTTAAGCCATTGCCTTAAATATTACCACTCAGGGACAGTGCTTACTGTTCTCTGTTCTTGATGTTTCATTAAAGCTTATGTAATTGAATTTCCCCTTCATTGTTTTACATACTGCTTAACAAAGGATTTCAAGGTAGTGACTGTAAGCGAAATTACAGTTTTAGAGATAAATAGCAGCCAGTAACAGCGGTGCTAGCCTTTGTGATGTTTTTAGGAGTTTTTAAAAATTATTTTTTAGAGCTGGCTGAGCACTGACCTGTTGTCTCTCCTTACATCCCTGAATGACCATCTCTCCACGTTTCTCCCACTTTTTTACATTTTCATCTTTTTATTTGATAATTTTGTCCTTCTTACAGCTGTTTCAAATTCTGCCTCTTGTCACCACAGAAAACAGTATTCACCGTATTATTTAAAACTACAGAAAAAAGGCTGAACATGACCTGTTGTGTGTGTGTGTGTGTGTGTGTGTGTGTGTGTGTGTGTGTTGAGAGTATTGAAAGCAAACATAATTCACTTTCTCTGAAAATTGTTATTTATCTGTTGCTGTAGATCTCAAAGAGGACATTTCTTGAGGTAAAAGTTGGGTAGTACCTGCAAAACCCAGATACATTGTTCAGTCTAAATGCTTACTGAACGGGGAACTGCACAACAAAATCTGAAAGATGCTCAAGTAGCTGATCCTCATTTTACAGACACAAACAACATCCCCTCAACCCCCCCCCCCCCAGGCCCAGAAATGTTAAATAACTATCCAAGGCCACAAAGACACTAAATAGTTTCCTGGGATAAAATAAGATGGTTACTCAGCCTGTGGCCTTTTATTCATAGGTATTAGTATTGTATCATCATACTATGAATAATTTTCCTTAAGATCATATTGTGTTGTGCAGACACAAACAACTTCAGAAATTAACTCACGAAATGTTTTTTAAAATTCAGTTGAAGAAACAGTTCCCTGCTATGGCTCTGAAGATACCTGCCAAGAGAATATTCGGTGATAATTTTGATCCAGGTAAGCGAAAGCTTCGCAGTCTTAACTCTGAGTTCCGGTTGAAGTAAGAAGTAGGTTGTGTGTTCACTGAAGAATATAGTCGTTCAGAACTTTGCTTTTTTTGAGATAGAATCTTGCTGGGTAGCTTGGGCTGGCCTTAAATACATGATCCTCCTGTCTCAGCCTCCGGCATGCACTGCTGCTTCACCTGTTTATTCCCTGGGGTCTATGATACAGGATCTGCTTCACTGCTGAGAAGATACGTAAGCGATGCGCTAAGGATAGATAGCAAATGGTTCTTCAGTAAGAGGCAACTTTCAGCGTCATGATACTTAAGAGCAAAAGTGCTCTGGCACTAGCTCTCTCCTGCCTCCAGCAGTGAAGCTGTGGTTCTCTTCTGAAGCAGCTCCTCAGCCACAGCTTACTGCCTTGTGCTTGTGTCTTCTCCCATCAGTGTTCCGTGAGAGTTCTGTAGGCTGACAGAAATGACTGCTGCTGTACCTCTCTCTTTCAGACTTTATTAAACAAAGAAGAGCAGGACTGAATGAGTTCATCCAGAACTTAGTCAGATACCCAGAGCTTTATAATCAGTAAGTACTTTCTTTTTGCTCTCAAGAGACAAGTGAGGCCAAACCCACGAGTGTTGACTAAGCCTTCTGAGTTTTGTGAAATGTGATTGATTGTGAAATCGGCATAGAACATGTTCCGATGTTCTCTGTCCACTTGACTTTTCCTTCCTTTCATCCTTGTATAATGTCTTAGAGAGGTTTCTGCTGTTGTGAAAAGCCACTTGGAGAGGAAAGGGTTTATTTCATTCTACAGCTCTCAGGTCTCGCTCCTCACTGAGGGAAGTCAGGGCAGGAACTGAAACAAGCCATGGTGGAATGCTGCTTCCTGGCTTGCTCTTCAAGGCATAGAAGTTTTATGGATTGCTGCTTAAATAAATTTGTGTTACACAGTTAAAATATCTTGCTAGTTGTTTGATACTTTATTTATTCATCACCTGGAAAAGTACCTCAATATCTATCATGTTCATTAGGATTAAGTCACGTGAGTGTTATCTGTATGTGCCAGAAGTGTAGACAGGTTCACTTGTAACCACCCCAGCCTCGGGCTGTTGCCCTTTCTGCTCCCTCTTCTGAGATGCTCTCCAAGCCATTTGGAGTTGAGCACTCCCTGCACTTACTGTCTGCACTTTGATCACTTGTGACAACAGATTTTGGTTTTGTGTGTGTGTGTGTGTTTGTATACACATACTTTATAAGTGAGTGTTATCAGTTCAGAATAGAAGACATTTCCAGAACAGGATGAACAAATAACCAAGATTATAAACTTCATTCTTAGCTGACATTTTCTTTTTTAATAAAATGAGGCACTTGGTATTTTATGTAGATTTCATCTTTTGTTAACGGAACTTAGTTTTCATTTTAATATCAAATCATCTTAAAATGCTGCATGTAAGAGAGGGAGAAGCCAAATAGCAAGTGTAACACAGGCACTTCCTGTGTGCTTGTTACTGCTGTTAGGGAGACAACACACTTTGAAGTGGCTTCATTAACCTTGGTGGAGCATACGTACAGTCCCATACCTGGGAGGCAGAGGCAGGAGGATAAGAAGGTCAAGGCCAGCTTGGACTGTATTAGACCCTTTCACAACTTCCCCTTGACCCAAATAGATTCATTTTGACAGGAAAAAGTATTTTTTAAAATAACTTAATGGAAATGTGATTTTAAATTATGTGTGTTAACTGGAATAGTCTTTTTTTTTTCTCTGACCTTTGCATGAAAAGGGGGGGGGGGGGAGGCGGAGTGGAACATATTGCCAGTAAACGATGGATCCCAAAGCAAAACAGTTGTATGTTTGACTAAAATCCTAAACTAGTAAGTAAAACAAAAAAACAAAAATACACAGAATTTTGCCATGATAAAGGATAATAGATAAATATACTGAAAGAAAGCCAGTGCAAACAATACACACTGAAACAAAAGGAAAGCGTGGGGCTGGAGACATGGCTCAGTGCTTTGGAGGACTTGCTGTCCTTCAGAGGATCTGGGTTTGATTCCTAGCAAGACATGTAGATCACAACCGTCTGTCGCTCCAGTTCCAGGAATCTGACACCTTCTGGCTTCCACATATGGTATACATACGTACAGTGCACAGACATATAGGCAAAACACTCCTACATATACAATAGAAACAAATTTAAAAAGAAAATGTGAAAATGCTGATTATCACTAGCAATGAACCTTTCCTTACGTGTTTAAGAAGTGGAAAAGGAACTTGGAGCTGGACATGGTGGTACATTCCTGTAATCCCCACACTTAGAAAGTGGAGGCGGGGCACTGGAGAGATGGTTCTGTAGTTAAAAGTAGTAGCTGCTCTTGCAGAGGACCCGTGTTTTCTTCCCAGTACCTACATGGTGGCTCACAACCACCTGTAACTCCAGTCTTAGGTGATCTGACGCCATCTTCCGGCCTCTGCAGGCACTGCATGCAAGTCTTGGTGCATAGATGCGTACGCACTCAAAACATCTATACACATAAAAATAAGACTAAAAAGATAAGTGGGAAGGTCAGCAGTTCAAAACCAGCCTAGGACTGCATGAAACCTTACAAAAATGAAACAAGAACAGCAAGACAAAAACAGGAGATGAAAATGGAAGTGAGAATACTTCCCTTTAACTTTAATACAAATAAAATGCCCAGACTGTTGTGCACAGGCTAGTCATGAGACCGTTCCCAGCACCTCTGAAGCCGCTCACACACCTCATTTCGACTTCCATTCCTCCTCTCTTTCCCAAGGTAACCACAATTCTGATTTTAAAAACACAGAGCAGTGTGGCCTGGCTTAAACCTCGTCTAGATAAAGTTGCACCGTGTGTGTTCTCCGTCTGGCTTGGTAATGTCCATTGCTGTGAAATATTCCACAACACATCCAGTGTCACTGACAAGCATTTCTGCGTTAATAGAAAGTCAGTCTTCATGCTTTTCATCTGAACCTCAGACTGTTGCTGGGCCTTGGGGAGCCACATATATAGACTGCACACAAAACTCCTTGTTCCTAACAGCTTTGAAATAAATGCACCTGTCAAGGCTGCTTTCCAGAGACTCTAACCTGTACCAGTGTGTCCTTCGCTGGCAGGATGAATACAGTCCTGAAGACACCTCACTCTGTAGAGCAATACTGGAACTATATGTAGGCGTTTCCAAAGACATGACTTTTTTTTTTTTTTTTTCTGGCTGTTACAAGTATTCCTGGCCTTACCATGGGTAAGTTACGGTGCACGTGTGCAGGCATTCTTGAAGAAGCTGGCCGTGGGGTGTTTACTTAACCCCAGGGCATAGTGCCCAGTGGCTTTCCAAGGTGGGTGTGGCAGTTTGCGCCCCTGTCTTGAGTACATGAACCAACATTGCTGAACTTTTTCCTACCAGTCTCATTTTTAGCCATTCTGGTGAGCAAGCCCTGATACAATGTGTGACGTTAATTGCTGTTAAGGTTGGTCAAGTTACCCCGTGGTAAGAATGAAATCATGTCACTTGTTAAACACTAACCACAGCTAGGAGAATCTTCAGATGTTCATAAAAACTAGGAGAATAAAAATTGGTGTAACCTTTCTGGAAATAGTTGTGAGGCTGGAGCTAGAGTGTTACAAGTTAACAATTCAGGCTGAATAGTTCTTGTTCTGTTTTGTTGTTTGGGGGACAGGGTTTTTCTGTGTAGACTCACTCAGGAGACAAGACTGGCCTCTAGCTCGTAGATCCTGTCTGCTTCTGCTTCCTGAGTGCTAGGATTGGAGGCGTGCACCATAATGCCCAGCCCCAAACTCTAAATGATTCTGATTTTAAAATTTTGGGACTGGTTAGATGGCTGTGTGGGTGAAAGCATTAGTTATACAAGCCAGGCCTCCTGAGTTTCCTCTTTAGGACCACATAAAGGTGGAAGGCCTCTGACGTCCTCGCATGCACCACAGCACACAATCCCTTCGCCTCCATACGCACAAATAATTAAGTTTTTTAAAAAAGTTAAATCTGTCTTGCAAGTCGTAATGCAGCCGTAGTGCTAAGTGCAAGGCCTGCCTTTGCGGTGCCGTCTGCTGTGCGTGAAGGCTGTGTGTGAGAAGCCAGAAGCCGTCGGGTGACTGTTGGCGCATCTGTGCGACCAGGAGTATAGTCTGTCAAATCTGATGGGGAAAGCCTTTAACAGCACAGGGAGAGGCTCACAAAGTTTGAAGTAGATACCATAAGAAAAAAATGTAAATATGGCATAACCAAAATTGTGCAGAGAATAAGGCCAACATAAAAGGTCAAAAGATTGAAGATTCTTTTTCCCATATTTACATTTTTTTTTCTTTAGAGGCTCAGAAGTGTTCAATTTGATGTTTTTCAGCGTATTCACAGAGCTGAACCATCATTCATGTCTGCTTCTGTCACTTCAGAGTCTAATCTGACATTTCCATGTCTCAACAAGGAAAATGCTTGATAACCATTGCTCTGTCTAAAAACCTGTCTGTCCTAGGCATTTCTTTTAGTGAAGTCATACAATATGTGTCACGTTTTTTTTTTCCCCTTCAGTCAGTGTAATGTTTTAGGTTCATCCCTGTTGTAACAGGTATAGATACTTCATTTCTTCCTGTTGCTGAATCCTGTTCAGAAACATGGTTTACCACATTGTGTTTATCCATTTATTGGCTGGTGAACATTTGTAGCATCTCTCCTTTTGTGCTGTTACCAACAATGCAGTTGTGAAAATTTGTGTATGAAATTTGGGAGAATGCATATTATTACGTTTTGTCCATGTAAATCTAAGAGTGGATCATTAAGTGATAGTGTTTAACATCTGTAAATTGCCTCCTTTTCAAAAGTACTTTTTTATTTTTCTAGTTGTTAACAAGTACTATTTTTACTGAGTTGTTAAGACCATCCGTGGACTACTGAAAATCCTGATAAACGTATGTGAACATCAGGATAGCAATCTGGCCATTTGTTGGCATTTTCGTTAACCTGTGAATGGTCTGCTTTTGTTTTGGTTCGCCCACCCCAATCAGCTTGTTTCTTTGTACCCATTTCATCTTAAATGTGGAGATCTACTCTAATGTATATCCCCATTTCTTTGGAGAGCCTTACCTTGCATCTGTGGGTATTTAGTGACTACAGAGAGGAGAGGCCAGCTATCTATGTTCACCATAGAGCACCAGAGACAATGTCTCACGCTAAAATGTTCTGGTGCTATAGGCTTCTGACATCGCCGACTGCCAACTCGTGTCCTCTATAGGCAGTTTACCATAGCAGGCTTTGCTCCTCCTGGTGGCAGACGGCCCTCCGCCTCCAATATATCATGAGAGACAGCAGGCTGAAATAAGCCTCCTGGCTTTTAAATGAACCTGTTCATAGGACACCTTGTTCCCCACCCCACCTCATGGCTTACATTTAGAGTGGGAGTGTCTTCGTCTAGGAAAACTGCATTCACAGTTTCTCTGAATATTGCCAGACTCTTTCCAAAAAAAGTTGCCTCATTCTCCATTCTCACCAGCAGCACGAGTGTGGCCCATCCTAGTTTGGGTATCATTCTGTCACACTGACTTTTGCTAATTAATAGATGTGAAATACATCTGAGTATCAGTTTCCACTTGGATTTCCTCTTCTGTTAACCGTCTGTTTCTCCTTTGCTGGGTTCCCTCTTCTTAAAAGCAGAACTTATTTATTCTGATATAATGAGTAATACAGTTTGTATTTTTCTTGCTACAAATGCTAATGTGGTGGTGTCTGTTTCCATTCTCCTTTAAAAGAAAGACGAGCTGTGTACATGCTGATGGAGTAATGAATCTGTGTTTGTTTGCAGCCCAGATGTCAGAGCATTCCTTCAAATGGACAGCCCCAGACATCAGTCAGATCCATCTGAAGATGAGGACGAAAGAAATACTCCGAAGGTAGCAGGAGGCGCTGTGCTTACCAGAGTAGCATCCTCACAGATGCTGTCTTCCATTAGAGCAGACTGACTGAGAACCAAGTCGTCTTGTCTGTCTAGGCTTTCTGCACTGTGGAACACCTAGACCAGTAAACCATTTACTGACTGTTCCCCAACCCCTTCTTTCTTTTCATGTATATGTGTGTGCTCTTACGTAGTTCATGTGTGTGGAGGCCCAAGGTTGATATTGGGGATCTTCTAAAGTGCACTTATATTTTACTCAGAGAAGCAGGGTGTTGGAGTCAGACCTATACCTCACCAACATGGCTAGTCTTGCCAGGCAGCTTGCTCTGGGGATTCCTGTCTCCACCCTTGAGGCCGGAGTTACAGACGAGCCACCATGCCCACCTGGCACTTCTGTGGCTTCTGTGGATCCAAACTCCGGTCCTCTGGCTTTCATGACAAGTGCTTTTACCCACTGAGCCATCTCCCCAGCCCTGAGCATTGTCTCCTAGAAAATAGGTAGATATTGTATTTTACAGTAAAGGGCATAATCCAGGTTATTCTTAATATTGAAATTAAGTAGAATAAGCATATTTTTGGAAGTGATTTTTAGTATTCACCTCTGGGTGCTGTGAGGAAAACATAAAAATGTAAGTCAGGGTATCGTATATGCTAATTAAAAGTACAAGTAATATATAATCTTGGCAAGCAGTTGGTCAGTGCATGTCAGATATAAAAATTCCTCACTTAGGAATTTATACATGATAATCTTTCATCCTGAAAAATCAGTGTTTATTTCAGCATGGTCATGCTTGTCCTAATATGTATTCTTTAAGTACTGACATACTAGTATGTGAAATCAGTATATACATTTTAAGCATATTCACATTGAAATATAGTTTCTTTAAAAGATATGCAAAGGTGAAATGATATGTAAATACTGGCATAATATAGTGACAAGGACATGGATGTTTAAAAATCTCCTGCCTCCTTCTACTTTGTTTCCCAACCATGGGCTTATACTCTTAATAGAAGACAAGCCATTCAAATAGTACCTTTAAGAAGTAAAAGCCATGTAAATACGACTTCCATTCTTGGGCTGCTAACCTGCTACTTCCGTAAACATTTGTTGGTTTAGGTTATTGAAAGAGTGTATTTAATTGTATTTATTTGCTTGTGTGTGTGCACGCACATGAACACACATGCATGCCCATGTGTGGACATGGGGGTGGAGGTCAGAGGACAGCTGTGGGAGTTGGTTCTCTCCTTCCACCAAGTGGGTCCCATGGGAGTCAGCCTCAGCTCAGCAGGCTTGGCCCTCAGCAGGCTTGGCCGCAAGCACCGCTACCTGCGGTGCCTCACCAGCTCAGTTACTAAGAACTTCTTAAGAAACAGAGTTCATTGCTAGACAAGTTCTTGTACGGTATCTGGAACTAAGCCCTCCTATTTGTAGGAACGGTGGCTTTAAGAAAACTTGGGGTGGGGTGCATGCCATGGCATGTACGACTTGAGGGAGTAGATTCTGTCCTTCTGCCACAGGGGTCTGAGAGATCAAACGCGGGTTTCAGGCTTGGAATCAAGCATCTTAACCCACCAAGACATTCCTCCAGCCCCAAAACCCTTACTTGATTTTATTTACTCATTTTTAAAGACATTTAATTCTATTGTTCACACATACGGGGTGTGTTGCCTATAACTATGGTGATCCGCATGCGTGCAGTGCCTGCAGAGTCCAAAAGAGGTTGTCAGATTCCCTGGAACTGGGGTTGTGAGCCACCCTGTCAGTGCTGGAAAATAAACCCAGGTCCTCTTGAAGAGCAGCCAGTGTTCCTAACCATGGAGCCATGTCTCTGGTGCCTCCCATCACCCCCCCCCCCTCAGTACCACAGCCATGGTAACCGGTTTTTTAATGTAAAAATGATTGCTCATATTAGTGTTTCAGCACTTACCTCTCCTAAGCAGCTTTGCCTGTTGACTTTGACAGTTTAACTCTGAGTGTCAGTTCTGGCTCATCTTTCTCCTTGCAACTGCTCTTGAAAGTTCCCATGATACAAGTGACGGCTTATGTTGGTTATATTTTAAGAATTAGGACTTGAGGCTTCTTTGATGCATATTGTTGCCTGGGGTGCACTTGTGTAGTTTTACATCAAAGCATCCGTTGATTGACAGTCTTTTAACACTAACGAGAATACTATTTTCCCTCACTAAACAGCCACGTACTACCTCACAGAACATCAACCTGGGACCGACTGGAAACCCTCAGTAAGTTTAATTTATTCCAGCTTTGTCTTTGAGAATGTGCATTTATGTGAAGTTACACCGTTTTAACCGGAAGCCTGTGAAGTATGTCAGTAGTTACAGAGAATGTAATGCTGTCACACGCTTCGTTGCTCTAGCCGAGCACAACTAAAATGCTAGACTTTTTTGTTTTAAAACCGTTTACTTTGGTTCGTGTGTGTGTCAGTCCAGTCGCCACTGGTCAGCAGTTATGTGGGGCCTCATCCTGTTTGCTCCTGGAAGAGATTTGCCTGTATTTCCACGGTCACATTTGCTCCCTCTGTTTAAAACAGTATTTCATTAAAGAACAAAGTAGCCCAAAGAACAGGTTCTTGTAGAAGAAATACACCTATATTTAGTTAGGTATTTTACTGTGTCCTGCTTATTTTAATTAACTTTGTAGTTAACATACTAAAAATGACTTTTTTTTTTTAATGGCTTCTTACGACATTTTCATATATGTATTATTGTTTCGTTTGTACCTGTCCACTCCCCCAACACATACCCCTTAGCGCCTCAGTCTATCGGTCTCCTCCCTCTCTGCCAAATAGTCTGGTTTCCTGTTATTTGTATGTCTGTACATACATATTGTTAAGCCTTGACTCAGCATAAGAAAGAAAATGTGTTTTGTCATTTCCTCTCTTGTCTTTATTCACCTTTCCCCTACTTCCAGATCCCTGCTTCCCCCTTCATAGTCTCACTGCTTTTGCATGCTCTGTGTGTGATAGAGGATGTATGTATTTACATCTAGATTGTGACAGAAGATGTGAGCTGTTTGCCCTCCTGAGTCTGGCTTATTTGCTTACTGCTTCCGTGTTAATCTTTACCTATTTTGATACTTAACCTAGACCTAGTGTTGGTTAAATGTGTGTTAACAGACTCCAAACCTTTTTATATTTTATTTATTTACTGATTGTACCATGGTATGTGTATGGAGGCCAAAGGACAGCTTGTAGGAGTCAGTTCTTGTAAGTCATCAGGCTTGGTGGCAAGCACCTTCACCTGCCAGTTAATCAAATCAGCCTGTTGTTTTGCGTGTTTTTGTTAGATACCTAAATACCATGATCCCTCCAGTATGACTTAGGATTCAGGCTCTCTGGGAGAAAACACTCCTAGATGCTTAAGTCCAACACTCTACCTGCTACCGTCCTGCACACAGCCAGTGCTAAAGTAAATAAAAGGCAGTGTTGTCGGTCTCTGGTGTTTTGTTCCTGGCTTTCCTTCATTGCCATCCCTGAGAACAGCCCAGGGAACTCTTTCATTCCAATGTGCCGTAGGGACTTCTCTCCACCCAAAAACTTTCTTGGCATCTTTGTTGGGTGCTAGCACCTAGTACCTTGTTTTTTAGAACTACTCAGTACCAAACACTGCTTGAACTTCGTAGTTAAAGTTTCTTCACCAATCGCAGTGCTTAGGTTTGTGATGAATAAAACTGGCTCAGAAAGAAACTACTCTGCGAGATATATTTTTATCTATGTATTATGATGCATATAAAGGCTTGTTTCCTCTTAGAATATTACTGAGGTGTCTCTTAAAGAGGGCTTAACTAGGGCTTATATAATTTTAATTGGGAGGAGATCCTAGCTCTTAACAAAGGTGATGTACTAATGTTTAAACGTTCATATCTTAATTTCTAGAAGACTCATTTTTTTCTTTTGCCATTGTTAATTCCTTTCAGTGCTAAACCAACTGACTTTGATTTCTTAAAAGTTATTGGAAAGGGCAGCTTTGGCAAGGTAAGAGTTTTTAATGTTCCCTTCCATGAGTAATCACTTAAGGAGTGTCTGCTTTACACGTGTGAGTCATTACATGTGTGATAGACCTTGCTTAATCTAAGAGCATCAGAGCCATTCTAGAACTTGACAGTGGCCATCCATGCCGAGAATGTCAGGGTTTCGAGGAAGTATCATAAGAGAATGTTGATTGATTAAATAAAACAGAATGAGCTATCGGAGGGCAGGGTCCCTTCAGCCGGTAGGGACTTTAACATCCCAGACTTTTGTTGATAATAAATGGATATTGGGCATCTTTTCTGGCTACTAATGGCCGACATCAGAGCCGTTGGTTTTTTGTTTTTTTTTTTTTTTGGGGGGGGAGCTGGAATGTTGGCCAAGTCCCAAGAGCAGGCTATTCTGTTTGCTGTTCAGGGTCTGTGGCCTTGAAACTGCAGGTTTAGCTGATGTGGTCTATGAGGTTTAGGCCAGAGCACCTGAGTTCTGGATGCGGCTCTTCAGGATTCGGGAACATATGTATGTTCGAGCAGAAGATAAAGTTAAGAAGTTTAACTTTTAGGCCCATGGTCTTGGTAGTTGGGGGAGGGGAGTCCCCAAACCAGGGGAGGAATCCCACCCTCAGGAACAGGTAGGCTGGCAAACAGGCTGCTGATTGGCAGAACTTACCTGGAGTATGACCTGTGGATTCCAGTGGATCTCCTGAAACTTACAAGAATCTTTTTAAGTTAACAAAAAGAGACAAATTGGCTTGGGAGACAATTTTTAATGTTAAAGCTCTGAACAGTCTTAAAACAACAGTAGCCTATTTGGGGGAAGAGTTTTTATATACCTGAAATTACTTTCTTATCACCAACCTTTAAAACACCTTCTTAGACCCTCAAACATTAGCAGAAGCTCAGACCTTACATAAACTACATTTTTGAGAGGTGAAGCCTTGGTTTCTGCTGTTAAACTGATCTTCAAACCCATCAGAGACCTGAGAAGGATAAATTATCGCTGGAAGCATAATCCAAGCAGCCTTCCCATTAGGCTCCTCTGGTGTCGGTGGCTCTTGTGGGCACAGTCCTAGGGCAGCATCGCAGCCTCGATCTTCCAGGCTTCGGGTACTGGCCATAAAAGGGCTTTCCATGGAAGAGGAACTTGGGAGAATGATCAGCCTTATTTTGTTTAGGCAAAACGTGGCAGCCAGCTCTCTGGGTGTCTTATTTGTTCCCAGTTCAGGCAAGGCCAGTGGGCCAGTTGGGGCAGTTCGGCACAGTATCACAGTATCCAGGTGGAGTCGTTGTCGTTTGCCCAGATCTTCCTAGAGGCCTTGGTGTCACTCAGCGTTTCAAGTGTGGCTCTGGTTCTGGTTCCATTTGCTGACTTTCTTCTTAATTTTTTTATCTGTTGTCCAAATTTGCCTGTTACTAAAGAAAGAACTACACTATGGGGGAGATCGGAGCTCTCAATGCCATGCCCTCTCATGTACCGTATGTTAGTATTGTTCATCTGTCACAGCAAACCAGTGTTGATGTCCATATTAATGTACACACGTCATTTACTCTGATTTTGTAGCTTTTACCTTTTTCTAACCTACTGCCACTTTGCACATAGGTTTCTTGTCTGCTTAGTTCATCTTGGCTGTCAGTTCCTCAAACATCTTTTGTTTTTTATGACCTTGACAGTGTTGAAGTTTCCCTGTAGGAAGCCCCTGTGTTGGGCTGCTCTGGTGTTTATGTCATGTTTAGAGTGAGTTTGTATGTTTGGACCAAACGGACAGTGGAGGTTACAGAAGTAAGCACACACATGTCAAGAGTTGATATGTGAGGTTTTCTCAGTGTCCTGGAACACGTTTAGTAATTACACAGCTTCGCTTGTGCTAGCCTCAGACACCTTACAGTTGTAGTCATGTATTGCACGGAAATGTCACTTTGGGGACCTCACAGAGTGTATTCACGCAAACTTAAATACTACAGCCTACTATGTGTCGATGCCTTGTATGCAGTCAGTCATGGACCCAGTCGTTGTTGTTATATGTAGTATGACCTTGAAAATGTTTTTCTCGTCTGGTACAACATCCTCTGTTTTCTAGTAATACAGACAAGGCAAACCATTATAAAAGTACAATGGACTGTGGTTGCCTCTTCCTCTGAACTCTTGTGAATTCAGACCCTGTAAGCGAAGCTTGTGTGGTTCAAGGCTGGTACATGCAAAAAGTCCTTCCCTTGTGTGGTGTTTATTTTGATGACTAATTTAGTAAAAATGTCATTCCCAATACATTAAGTAACAAATAAATAATCTCAAATAATCAGTGCCATTTTTGTTTTATTAAAATACTTAAGAGAAAATCAAATTACAGAAGTAAATTCAGTAATGTTCAGTACTCAAAACAAAATACAGGTCCCTTGTGGATTTGCTTTTTAGAAACTTTTGCAGTCTTAAAAACTTTAAAATTGCAAACTTTCTAATCATTTGCAAATCTTTCTAACAGGTTCTTCTTGCAAAACGAAAACTGGATGGAAAATTTTATGCTGTCAAAGTGTTACAGAAAAAAATAGTTCTCAACAGAAAGGAGGTAAAATAAAATAGCTCTTGTTTCTCCTGACCCTATTTTCTTTGTTAGCAGTTGTTTTCTGGTATATTATACAAATTGATATTTTACATTTTTTTTTCCAGCAAAAACATATTATGGCTGAACGCAATGTGCTCTTGAAAAATGTGAAACATCCATTTTTGGTTGGATTGCATTATTCTTTCCAAACAACTGAGAAGCTTTATTTTGTTCTGGATTTTGTTAATGGAGGGGAGGTGAGTTTTATAATTAGCTGTCTAACACAGACAGTGGGTAGAGGAGAAAAAGGTAACATGAAATCCAAAAGGTTCTTATGCAAGCCTTGAGCTGACAGTGCTTTATCAACAGCTGTTTGCAGAGGGAAAGCAGTGTTCAGCAGACCACACACCCTGCAGGACATGCAGGAGTTCAAAGCATCATGTGCAGTTTTGCCAGTGACCCCTCCCCGTAGTGAAGCCAGAGCAGGAGAGCTTCATGTTGTATCCTCTCCCTGATGGTGCATTCTGTATCTCAGCATGTTAAAGAGTCTGCTGAGATCTGTCTTGGAGAAAGGATTTTTTAAAAGACAAGGACCGTTTTAATCACAGAGTCCCCTCTTTTGTTTGTGCCAGTTAACCATGGTCCTCAAAACGCTTAAGCAGAGACTGTTGACACCCTTCTTGGAAATTCTGCTGTTATGTTAACCGACACAGTGAGAGTATGTGTAAAATACCACTTCCATGCCCAGGGCTCTGTCTCCTTGAGCATTATTCAGTGTCACAACAGCCACGTTCTGTAAGACAGAAACACAGGCACAGAAGATAACCCAGCGGGTGGAGTCATGCAGTTAGACCAACAGAGTGAGCTCAGGCAGCCTGATGGCAGGTTTCAGGCAGTTAGCCATCCCATTCTTCTACTTTCCAGCCCCCTACTGTTCTAATTTGTTTGACTTTTGATCCACAAGTGTCTCTAAAGTTTATTTAACTGGTAAGTTTAATAATACATTTACAAAGCGCTCATCTGTCCCTCCATCTCAGCAAAGAGGGAAGAATCAATGTCACTGTTGTTCAGTTAACTATAGAATAAAGGTGACCACAAAAAAGAGAACGAAGCTGGGCATGGTGGCTCATACCTTTACTCCCAACACTCAGGAGGCAGAGGCAGGAGTATCTCTGAGTTTGAGTCCAGCCTGGGTCCTGATGAGTTCTAGGAAACCCTATTTGGGGGAAAAAAAACAGGAGGGTTGGGGAGGAGAGACAGAGGGAGATAGCATAAATGTAAAACGAGTAGCCAGCAATAAGGACGTTTACATTGAAAGACTGTCAGGGCTCTTGTGTTCCACTTCAGAGTCGAAGGCAGACATCTCAGTCACAAGCCTCTCGCCCGCCTCCCCTGTTTGAAATGTTCATGGGAGACGTCTGAGTGGATGGGGCCCTGCAAGTTGCCTTTTCTGTGATTTCTTTCTGGTGTTTTAGGACAGCGGTTGTTGAGACCGACCGGCAAAAGTAGAGAGAGTCAGGCTCCTCATCTACACGATGAGCTCTGCGGGGATAATCGGTTGGGGATGAAGCACTGTAGAATGTGCTGGTGGGTTTAAGGGAGTTAAATGTGGCTGCCTGTAGGCAGACTGGAAAGAAAGACCAGGAAGAAGGTTAGAGGCAGAGTATGGGTTCATCCTGTGCTCTGTTGATGTTAGCGTTTTCTTTTAGGTGCCTTCTCTTGTTTTTACTGTTGTTTATTTTCTCCCTGATAGCCATACTTCACACTTCAACATGGGGCATAAAGTTTTTGTATACTACTTAATCTCTTCGTTAGCACCCAGTGGAGTTTCAACAAAAAATAAGTTATGAGATGCTGGACATTGGCTTCTAAGCCAGCTGTCTCATCAGCTTCCTACATTTAACACTGTTGGGGAAATTATTAGATAACACAAGTGTATAAAGACCTCAGCACGGGGCTTTTGACTTATACAGAATTGTAGATTTTCCCTGGTCTTTTCTGAAGTCTGGAATGGTGTGGATGCTGTCCCACTGAGAACTGAGCAGCCCACGTGGGAGATGAGAGAAGTTAGTGAGGGCAGCAAAGGTGCGTGATTGAAGGCAGGAGTGGGACAGTAGCTAGATAAGAGATACATGGTTGAAGGAGAGATATGGACGGTACAGTCCTGCATTCTTGTGAACTTTCATCCTCTGTTCAAAATATCAGAAACAATATTCTTGTCTAATGCCATGTGTGACTGGTACTAAGTAGCCTTTCTCTCAATTTTGCAGTTATTTTTTCACTTACAAAGAGAGAGGTCTTTTCCTGAACACAGAGCGAGGTTCTATGCTGCTGAAATTGCCAGTGCCTTGGGTTACCTGCACTCCATCAAAATAGTGTACAGGTGAATCGTTTGTTTAAATTATATGGAAAGTACCTCTTAACATATTTCACTTCAGGTGATATTCAGATTTTTTTTCTTCTTTTATAGAGACCTGAAACCCGAAAATATTCTTTTGGATTCAATGGTAAGCGTGTTTAAAAATCTTTTTAAAAATTTATTTTTTAAAACTTTACAGTTTTTATTTTGTTATTGTTGTTGTTATGCATAGTAGGAAATCATCTGAAGGGTACCATACTATATATATATATATATATATATATATATATATATATGGTTGCATTTCTGTTATATCTTGAAGTAACATTCTGTGTTAAGGAATCCTGTTAGTGCTGATGAGGGGACAAGGCTGAGAAAAGAGAGACCATAAAAAATACAGGACTAGCATGGACGGCCCCTTTGTGAGGAAGTAGCTCTCTGTTTTGACTGTGGGGAGAGCTGCAGCAATACAAAGATACCGCATAGAGCTACACACCTACACACGGGGTTATACATACTCCAGAGAGTGACACCAAACGAGGTCAATATTGTAATGAGCAGTTTGTACGTCAGCTTCTCGTTTGACATTGGAGCAAAATTTCACCCTTGGGGTAACCTGGATGAGGTTACAGTCTCTACTGTTTTTGCCATTTCATTTGTTTTTACAGTTATCTCTAAATAAAAAGGGTTTCAGAATTGGCAGTTCAGGTGCAGGGATATAACTCAGCGGGTAAAGTCATCGCCTAGCATGCAGGAGGCCCTGGCTTCAGCTTACTTTAAAAAAAGAAAAAAGAAAAAAAAAAAAAAAAACATGGCCTCAGGTGCACATACGTGTAATCCCATCTCTTGGGAGGTGGAAGCAGGAGGCTCAAAATGTTCTCTATTGCATAGTAAGCTTAAATCCAGCCTGGGCTATATGAGACTCTGCCTCAAAGAAACAAAAAATAATGGCTGGCAAGATCACACAATGGGTTAAGGACACTCCAGCACAAGTCCAGCAGAATTCAGTCTCCAGGACCAATGGTGGAAGGAGAGAGCCAGCTCTTCAAAGTTGTCTGACCTGCACATAAGCACTTCTGTCTTCCTCTCTCCTCCCCCTCCCTCTCCTTTTCACACAGGGATACTCAGACCCCACAGAAAGACACATACATACACAATAAACAAACAACTACATGTAAAACACTTTAAGGGGCTTGAGGGATTGATCAGTGGTTAAGAGCACTTGCTAGTCTTACGGCAGACGCAGCATTTTTATCAGGTGGCTCACAACCACCCGAATCTTTAGTTACAGAGGGTCTGATGCCTCTGGTATTCTCCGGCACCTGCCTTCATGTGGTATACACAGATCCACAGAAGCACACGTGCCTACACACAAAATAAAGACTTGTTACAGTTAAAGCTTGTTAATTCATATCTATGCATTGCTTTATCTTCCTGCCTTGTGTTTGTCAGGGACATGTTGTCTTAACAGATTTTGGGCTTTGCAAAGAAGGAATTGCTATTTCTGATACCACTACAACCTTTTGTGGGACACCAGAGGTAAGAAATATATCTGGCTGTCGATATAAATACAAATATAAATACAGGTCGCATACTGCATATACAAAAGATGTGAAATAAAACTTGTTGAAGCTCCCAGCTTTCTGGAGATTGAGAGTGTACAGAGGGTATAGATTTAGAGTGCATTTTCCCTGTGTTTGTGAAGTACCACAAGACCCTTTTTGAATGATCTAACAGATAACATGCTTATATGTTTATGATATGAAAAGTTTGCCTTGAACATCTTTAAACATTTAATTACATTTCTAATCCTTCTATAAAGAACTCAAGTAAAAATTTCCTAAAGTTCATTGTGGGGGTAGTTGCCCCATACTGTAAATATGCTTACAGCGTTGAGCTGTACACTTGAAAGAGTATTGGACAGTATATAAATACCTTATTAAAACTGTGCTTTCAAATGAGCTGTATCTATATACTCAGCATATAGTCCTATAAGATATGATAAACATAATGAAGTCTATACACCTAAAGAAGATAAAAAAGAAAGAGGACCTGGGATAAGATGATCAGTCCTCACTTAGAAAGACAAATGTAAGGTGCATTGGACGCAGGAGAAAACAAATAACAGGACAGGGGGCCCTGAAAGACTCTACCTAGCAGTGTATCAAAGCAGATACTAGGACTCATAACCAAACCTTTGGCAAAGTGCAGGGAATCATATGAAAGAAGGGAGTTTGTATGACGTGGAAAGGATAGGAGCTCCACAAGGACCAAATATATCTGGGCACAGGGGTCTTTTCTGAGACTTGACACTCTACCAAGGACCATGTATGGATATAACCTAGAACCTCTGCTTGGATGAAATCCGTGGTAGCTCAGTACCCAATTGGTTTCCCATAGTAAGGGAACAAGGACTATTTCTCACAGGAACTCAATGACTGGGTCTTTGACCTCCCCACCCCCCAAGGGAGGAGCAGTCCTGCCAAGGCCACAGAGGAGGACTTTGCAGCCACTCCTGAAGATACCTGATAAAACGGGGTCAGATGAAAGGGGAGGAGGTCCTCCCCTATCAGTGGACTTGGAAAGGGCTAGGGAGGAGATGAGGGAGGGAGGGTTTGGGAGGGAATGAGGGAGTGGGATACAGCTGGGATACAGAGTTAATAAAATTTAACTAATAATAAAAAAATATAAAAATGAGCTGCATCGATAGGCAGTGATGTCATGTGCCTTTAATCCCAGCATTTGGGAGGCAGAGGCAGGCGAACAGCCAAATTTCAGGCCAGCCTGGCCTACAGAGTTCGTTCCAAGAGAGCCATGGCTACACAAAGAAACCCTGTCTCCAAAACTCCGACCCCACAAGAAAAGCTGTTTTAGGGCTGGAGATGCAGCTCAGCAGTTAAGAGCACTTGCTGCTCTTGCACAAACCAGGATACTTCCAGGACATCAAACGGCATCTTTTGTCCTGTTAGGGCTTCGCATGCATGTATGGTGCACATGCATGTCTGCACGCAAAATACACACCTAAAATTCAATCTAAACTAATTGTTGTTTTGTTTGTTTGTCTAGCCTACTAAATTTAGTATAGTCGAGTCTTTTTTTTCTTCCTAGTCTTCTTTTTTTATGTTTTTTTTTTTTTTTTTTTTTTCCAGACAGGGTTTCTCTGTGTAGCCTCGGCTGTCCTGGAACTCACTTTGTAGATCAGGCTTTTCTTGAACTCACAGAGATCCAGCTGCCCCTGTCTCCGAGTGCTGGGATTAAAGTAGTGTGCCATCACCTCCTAGTAGCTATTGTAATTCTTAATAATAATTCTCACTACAAAGGAAGGAATGGGTAATTGCCAGATTTAGAATTCTTTTTTAACTTGAGCATGGTGGCAGGAAGCCTTCCTTAGCTCAAGAATTTAAGGCCAGCCTCAGAACTGTAGTAAGTCTGTAAAAACAAGGGAACACATGAAGTCTTTGTTCAAGTGGAAACATTTTAAATGAATTTTTTTTTTTTTTTGAGACAGTCTTATTTAGCCCAGGCTGATCTCCAAGTCCCAATTCTCCTAATGTCTTCCCAAGTTCTAGAATAAAAGTCATGTACTACTGCTTCTGGCTAAATTCTAAAATAATAAGTCTGCTGGAAGTCTTTCTCCCAAAACATATTCAGCATGATGAGTCCTATGCTTCCTGTTCTTTTCTGTATGGCTTTCATCTCTGGATAAATTGCTATGTGCTTATAATTTCACGTGTTCAGTTGACATTACCAAAACCAAAAACATAACAAAACACTGTGACAGAAAGAATGTATAACTCATTGATAATCCAGATAGGTCTTTAGAATGAGTAATAGCAGCTAAAGTTTGTTCACTTTATCAATTGCTAAGTTCTGTCCTTTGCTCCGTGAGTTGCTGTAATGTTCCCCTTTTTTTTTCTGTAGTACCTTGCACCTGAAGTGATCAGAAAGCAGCCCTATGACAACACTGTGGACTGGTGGTGCCTGGGTGCTGTTCTGTACGAAATGCTGTATGGGCTGGTATGTGTCTCTATTCTTCATTATTCCACTGCACCATTGACAACATAATAATCCGTAATCTCAAAGATGCTTATGTAGTACCAATAAAGCAGGACTGCCTAGTTAAATGGCTCCAAAACCATGTTCGGAATGTGTACATAAAGAAAAACGTTATTTTTAAACCCCAGTATACTATTTCTGTATTACTTCAGTCATTTTCCTTCTGGAAGTTTTAGAAATAGACACCTAGTCATAACATTGAACTTAGATATTTTCTTGCATTTTGTTTATACCAGATATCACCTGCCTAATTTTTAAAAAGATGGAAATAAAAGAGTTTTCAATTATTAACATATTACTCTTATGTTTTAAAAGATAATGCCTTTTGGAGTTTGTATTTCATTCCGTTTTTACAGGATCGAATTCATACATTTCCAGGTTTTATACCACTAGGTATCACCTATACCGCCCATTTACCTTCTCTGAAAATATCTTGGCTCTTTTCCCCTGTTGGGGGGATAAAAAAAAAAAAGAAGGAAATGATGTTTGCTGTGCAGTTGAATTCCACAGTTTTCAGTAAGCATGCCTAAGACCAGCCAGAGCTGTTGGTCAAAACCAAGTTTTATTATTACACTGAGATACCATTCCAACTCAGTGCAACCTCCTTAGGCTTTTTAGTTTACATATCTTCCTAAGAATGTATTTGTTTTTCTTTTATGTGGGGTGTGCACGCATGTACCAATTTTGCTAAATTGACAAGTTAGCAAGCCCTAAGTAGCCTTGTGTTTCTGTACCCCACACTGTGGTTTCAGGGGTGCCTGGCATTTTACATGGGTACTGAAGACCTGAGCTCAGGTCCTGGCTTACATAGCAAGTACTGAGCCATCTCCTCAGCACTTAAATTTTGCTTTTCCTTGGCCCGTTTGAAATATTTGGAATTGCTTTGTAGATAGTCTTTGTGACCGACCTACAAAAACTGTGGAGCTCAGTGAAGTTAGGCCTATTTTAGATTCCAAAGAATGATAGACAGCATGCTCCTTCCCTCAGTGGTGGATGGCATGTTAAAAGCTACTTTTTAAGTCATGCTAGTGACAGTGGGTGTCAGATAGCCACTTAATACCTTAACTTTATTTAGTCATTGACTGTCAGAATTGATATTTCAGAATCCTTTGTATTTCTTTGAAGGACTTTGGAAGTATAAAATAAGATATTTTAAAAGGTAAATTTTTTTTTCTCTCTTATGAGAAGGAACAAAAAAAAACTGACAGGGCTATTAAACTCCCTAAACTTTAAATATTATTTTTATTCCAAAACTTCTAGCTAGATAATTAGCTATAATGCATTCTCCTACAACTGAACCATCACATGTACTTAGGAAGAAACACTTATCTTCAGGTCTCTACTTTTTTGATGACTTTATTCTCAAGTCTTAAATTATTTGATATTTCATCTGTCTGGAATGCCTATCACCAGTGACTCTCTCATTATACCTATGCATGTTAGTCACTGTTCTCTGACTGAAGAGACACCACGACCAAGGTAACTACTATAAAAGAAAGCATTTAGTTGCGGTCTTGATGGCAGTTTCAGAGGCTTAGTTCGTTACCATCGTGGTGAAGAAGATGGCACTGAAGCAATAGCTGAGAGCTATATCCTGATCCACAGGCCAAGGGACAGAAAGAGACACTTGACCTGGCATGGGCTTCTGAAACCTGAAAGCCCACCCCTAGTGACACACTTCCTCCAATAAGGCCACACCTCTTAGTCCTTCTAATCTTTTCAAATAGTGCCACTGCTTGATGACTAAGCATTCAAATATGAGCCTTTGGGGACAATTCTTATTCAAACCACCACCCTATGATTTGGCCAATCATTGTTTTTCTAAAACATACAATTACAAATGGGTGATTTAAAAAGCAGTCTACAAAGAGCTACTAAAAAAACAAGCAAAACGGATCCTACTTTCCCCAGTGAACCTGTGTTAATCTTGATAGTGCATTAGGCTTTAGGAGCTCTTTGCCACAAGTACTGACGTCTACATTCCCCAAGAGGGCCATGAGTTTCTGCAGTTCTCCATACCCAACTGCTCTCTGAAGACCAAGGCCAAGTTCAGCATCTTTTCTTTTTGAACACAGTGTTTCACTGGCTTGGAATTCACTGTATAGACCATGCTGGGACTGAGATCCATCTGCCTCTACCTTCTGAGTGCTGGGATTAGAGGTGTGGGTCACCTCACTCTGCACTCCAACATTTTTTAATCCATTTTCACGTAATTCACTAACCTCTGTTGTTTTGCTTTGCTTTTTATGTTCCCAGCCTCCTTTTTACTGCCGCGATGTTGCTGAGATGTATGATAATATTCTTCACAAGCCCCTAAACTTGAGACCAGGAGTGAGCCTCACAGCCTGGTCCATTCTGGAAGAACTCCTAGAAAAGAACAGGCAAAATCGACTTGGTGCCAAAGAAGACTTTGTAAGTAAATTTCTGAGTACTGATTGTTGCATTTTATTTTTCTTATTTTTGTTTGTGAGCCTAGCCTTTTTAACAACTGAGCCATCTGTCCAGCCCCATTTTTTTTCTTCAATGCTCTCTCGTTTGAATTTTGAGTCACAGTCTGAGCCACTCTTAAACTTCCAGAGAACTGAACCCTGGACTCTGAGATTCAGGCTCAGGAGACTTATTAATGGAGCTATCCAAGGCTCCTCTGAGTACCTATTGTTAAACTTACTTAAAATCTGGAGATAAATCATTTGATTTGGCATTTAGATCACAGAATTAGGCTGGGGACATTCTGGTCTCCAGTTTCTGATAGTTTCATGTAATGTCATTAGTTCTGTTTTCATTAGATTGTAACAGCAGTGTGTTCAGCTTTTATACCCTGCTACTTCTCACTGATTTTTATTCATGACAATTTCTTCTTACTTCTGTTCTTTTTCTGTTTTTTGAGTTTATTCAACTTTATCTTATATGCATTGGTGTAAGGGTGTCAGATCTCCTGCAACTGGAGTTACAGACAGTTGTGAGCTGCTGTGTGGGAACTGAACCCCAGTCCTCTGGAAGAGCAGCCAGTGCCCTTAACTGTTGAGCCATTTCTAGTCCCCCCTCCCTTCTTTCTATGAAGTGTCATATAATACATTTTTTGACTACTACCATTTTTTTGTCTGTTTAATTTTTTTTTTAGAAGAAAGTTTTACTGTTACTACGTAGTTCAAAATCTAAAGTTCCTGCCTCCGCCTACAGAATGCTAGGATTAGAAATGTGTGCCATACCTAGAAATTTAAATTTTTTCAATATTTGGTCATCAATGTTGTTTTATTTTGAGATGAAGTCAGTGATGTGCAGGTTGACCTCAGACTGGCTACAATCCCCCTGCCTCTGCCTCCCAGAGCTGGGAGTGCAGGTGTGTAAGCCCTGCTCTCCAGGTCCTGGAAATCTGAGCTTGGGCCCTCGTCCTTGTCTGCTAAATACTCTATCAGTTCAGCTAAATCTTTGAGAATATAAATTGCTATATCCCGTGTGTCTGCTTGCTCCTGATCAGGAGTTAAACATTAAGTTTAACTCTTGTATTCCTCAGTTCTCTCTCACAGCCAGGTTAGCTTCCAGGCCTTTACTGGAACTCACAAACTCTTGTACTTGCCCCATTGTATTTCTGGGTCCTCCTCTTTACTCTGCTGTGTAAACTGTTAAAGCTCTTATGCAGCTCATGAAGTGTGCAGAGGCTGTGGTAGTCCTCAGACCCTCTTCTCGGTGCAGTGGCTCTAGTTGCTTTCGTGTCTTCATATCGCACATTTGTGGCTTCAGTCCAGAACCCGCTTACAAACTCTTCAGGCTGACATAGTGACTGCTTTCTTCATACTGCCACCTGGGTTCCTCGAGTAGCTTGGTCAAAGCATATGCTAACTTGAAACCCTGCCTTGGGAGATGGCTCAGTCAGTAAATGGTTGCTGAGCAGGTGTGAGGACCTGCATTCAGAAACTGTGCTTGTGAAAAGGATATTACTTACATGGAAGTGTCTGGTTCTCAGTGCCTGTCTTTCCAGGGCTTGTGTCCAGGAGTGACATAAATACCTCATTAAAAAAACTTGAGTGGCAAAATTGAAGTAGTTAAACCTGGTAATATTCTTTGATGAATGCTTAATCGTTTGTCATCACTTTTTTTTTTTTAATATTCTAGCTTGAAATCCAGAATCATCCTTTTTTTGAGTCACTCAGCTGGACTGACCTTGTACAAAAAAAGATCCCACCACCATTTAACCCTAATGTGGTAAGTATGTATTTTTTGTAAAATACATACAAAGCTGAAATGAAGCTCACTGTGATTTTGGAAATGGATCCCCAAAGCCGACCTGAATGAAAAGGAGTCAACACCTAAGCATTGTGCAGTTGTCACTTAGAGGTGTCGAGCTCAGTGCTGGAAGACTTGGCCTATCTTTTCCACAAAACAAGAAAGGAAAGCAAAAACTTCAAGGTGACCAGTAAGACCACAGTTAGATTAAGTATCTTCCTGCATGGTAATTATGAATGCTTCTTTGCAGAGATCAAATGGATGATCTTATAGATGGAAGCTAAGGTAGCCATTATCATTTCTGTACATACTAAACCAACATCCAAGAGAAACTAATGTTTTCCCAGGGCCAAATAAGTGTGTGTGTGGTGTGTGTGTGTGTGTGTGTGTGTGTGCGCGCGCGCGCGCGCAGACCAGACTGTGAGGTATCCTCCAGTCTTGCCCGCCTTAGGTTTTGAGACAGGACCTCTCACTGCACCTGAGTTAGTCACTTCAGCTAGGCTGGCTTGCCAGGGTGCTGCAGGGATCCAGCTCTTTCTGCCTGTCTGGAGCTGGGAGTGCAGGTGTGTAAGCCCTGCACAGACACATGATACGGGTCCTGGAAATCTGAGCTCAGGCCCTCGTGCTTGTTTGCCAAATGCCTTTATCAGTTCAGCTAAATCTTTGGATGGAAATATAAATTGCCATATCCTTTGAAGAAAATAATAAAAAGTGTTGTTAAAATATTCACATTAGAGGCTGGAGAAATGGCTCGGCCATAAAGAGCACTGGCTTCTCTTCCACAGGACCCAGGTTCAAATCCCAGTGCCCACATGGCATTTCACAACAGTCTTTAATTCCAGTTCCAGGGGATCTGACACCCACACAGACATGGATGGAAGCAGAACATCAGTGTACATTCCTCTGAAGGCCAGAGAAACCTTGATGTCATTCTTCAGGCATTATCCATTTTATTGTTTTGTTTTGTTTTCTGCTTTGAGGCAAAGACACTCACTGGCCTGAAACTAGGCTGGCTGACCAGTGAGCTCGGGATAGGACTGTCTGCACCTACACACTGCTGGGATGATATTCAGGTGTTCCCAGGCCAGTGTTTTTGTTGTTGTAGTATTTTAATTAATTAAATTATTAATTAATTTAGTTTTTTGAAACAGTTTTTCTCTGTGTAGCCTTGGTTGTCCTGAACTTGCTTTGTAGATCAGGCTGCCCTTGAACCCACAGAGATCCACCTGCCTCTGTGGTGGATCTCCCAAGTGCTGGGAGGCCAACATTTCAAACCTGAACTCTTTAACTTAGGTCCTCCTGTCTACAAAACAAATACTTGAGCAAGTGAACTATCCCCAGCCTCAGATCTCTCGTTTGTAGTTGCTGTGAAAATTAGGGGCTAAGGAAATTACTTCAGGAAGTAAACGTGAGCCTGTATACTCACACTCGGTTAAAGGTAACCGACCTTTAACCATAATAGCTGTGGTACTTTCCTCCCTTCCACACAGCAGTATTTGTATCCTGATCTAGTCCGTGTAGTTCAGAATGGAGAGTGTCAGAAGCAACTACTCTGTTAAGCACAGTTTTTGTCCTGGTTTTTGTATTGAGGATTAGGGAGGCCCAGTCCCCAGTCTTCACGGAAGCAGGTGTATAGAAAGCTGGTAGTTACATAAAGAATTGCAGCTGATGCATTTCACAGTCAGAACTTGATGACAGTTTTTGGTGTGTTTCACATTTGGTTTGTGTCTGGGTGTCTCTGAGCACATTGGTGTAGGGTTTGCTGAGGCAGGTGTTCCTCCATCTGAGGTAAATCCCCAGGGGTGTGGGTGTGTGGGTGTGGGTGTTGTGTCTGTCTGTCTGTCTGTCTGAGTATACACACGAGTACCAGAAGCATCTCTGGTGTCTATGAGGCCAGAAGAAGGAAGGCACTGGAGAATCCCCTGGAACTGAAGCTAATGGCCATTGGGAGCCAGCTGATGTCAATGCTGGAGCAAACCTAGATCTTCTGCAATATTGTTATTATTTTAGATTTTATTAATTTTTCTTTCATGTGTAAGTATATGAGTGTTTGCCTGACTGTGTGCCTGTGTACTGTGTGCACACAGTGTTCATGAGTCCAGGAGAGGGTGTCAGATCTCGTGGGACTGGAGTTACAGATTGTTGTGAGCCATTTTGTAGGTGCTGGGAGTTGAACCAGGTCCTCTGGAAGAGCAGAGCCACTGCTATTTTTTATTATTTTTTTTAAAAAATAAGATATGATCATGTTTTCCTGCCCCCAATTTCTCCAGATACTCCCACCTAACTGTGTCCACAATCAACTGGGTGTTAACTGTACAGGCCTTTCATCTCAGGCGGATCTCCGTGAGTTCAACGCCAGCCTGGTCTGCAGAGCAAGTTCTAGGACAGCCAGGACAACACAGAGAAACCTTATCTACAAAAAAAATTAGAAAGTCCTGTTGAGTTCATTCTGTGTTGGGCATCTCCTCCTGAGCACTGTGTCTACCCTGAAGGCTGATTAATATATATAGACTCCACTGGAGGGAACCTGGCTTTTTTCCTGGGCCAGTTGTTATCAGATGTAGATAGCTTCTTGTTGAAGGATGGGAACCCATTTCCATTTCCTCCTCACGGAGCTGGGACCCCATTTGGCTTAAACCTGGGCAGGGTTTTTGAAAGCTGCTGTAGTCTCAGTTCACATGTGCATCAGTCCTTTTGTGTCTGGAAGACGCTGTCTTTTTAATATCCCGCCACCTCTGACTCTTATAATCTTTCTGCCTCCTTTCGCACATATATTCGTAAGCCTTCAAGGAGACATCACTTTTAGGACTGAGTGCTCCAAAATCTCTCACTCTGTACATTATATACACTCATGGGTTTCTTTGTTAGTTCCTATCTACTGCAGGAAGCTTCACTGATGATGGATGAGAAGGGCACTGATCTGTGGATATACTAATATGTCACTGAGAGTTGTTTTATTGCTATAGTCTTTTAGCAGAATAACAGTATTAGATTTTCCCTTGGGACCAAGACCAATACAGTCTCAAGTTTTGGGGCGCTTTATCAGTGTCAGGTGTGGCATCTGACATACATCCATCTCTTGGAGTGGGCCTTAAAGCTCATCAGTCAAGAGTCGTTGGTTGCTCCCATAGCATTTGTGCCACTATTATAACAGTATATCTTACTAGCAAATTACTGTTCCTGGGTTGCAGGGTTTGTAGCTAGAATATATTGATGATCGCCTTTCTTCTCCCATAATGTGCGAGTACCTTTTAGTACCCAGGAATGTTAGTAAGGGTGAAGGCTCTAGTTAGGCACCAGCTCAACTCTGTGCCTTCTGTAGGGCTGGATTGGCAAATAGAAATTCCTTAAGTTTAGTTTTATCATGGATTTTTTTTCTCTGTCAATTGTGATTAACAGTTTTGCTGGGTATAGTAATTGGGGCTGGCATCCGTGGTGTCTTAAGAGTTTGTAGAACATCCATCCAGACCCTTCTAGCTTTCAGAATCTCCACTGAGAAGTCAGATATAATTCTGTGGGCCTGCCTTTATATGTTACTTTATCTTTCTCCATTGCAGCTTCTAATATTTCTTTGTTCTGTACATTAGAATTTTATTATGTGATGTGGAGAATTTCTTTTTGGTGCTCTGTATACTCCATACACCTTGATAGGCGCTTAATTTCTCTTTAAGATTTATTTCTTTATTTTATGTATATGAGTGCTCTTACCTGCATGTACACCTGCATACCAGAAGGCGGCATCAGATCACATTATAGATAGTTGTGAGCCACCATGTGGTTGCTACGAATTGAACTCAGGACCTCTGGAAGAGCAGTCAGTGCTCTTAAACTCTGAGCCATTTCTCCATCCCCAATACCTACTTCTTTAGGTTTGGGGCAGGAGAAGGGACTTCTGCAAGCAGGCTGCTACAGAACTAAGAGAAAATCTGAGAGAACACAGTGAAAGACAGGAAAGTAGTGAAAGTTGCCTATGTGGGTCCCAGCCCAGTGTGGCCACTGAGGTTCCCTGTGTCTAGACATGGGTCATGGGCTAGAAGAGAAGGTTGAAAGAGTTGGTGGGAAAGAGCTAAGCTGAGTCTACCAGCAGCTCTTAACCCCTGAACCATCTCTTCAGCCCCTTTGAAATTCATTTTAAATTCCTTTTAATTTTAAAATCTTTAATGCTATAATCTCTGGAGTACTTTGTACTCTGAGGGAGATTTTCTTACGTGGAAAAATCAAACATTTCAAGTTCATTCCCTGTTCTCTGATTAATTTGTAGATCCACAGAGCTAACTGATATCCTGTGGTTATTTTCTCTGTCCTAAGTCCCTGCCTGTGTAATTCAGTTAGGCTTCTTGACGTAGACGTGTAAAGGAGCAGAAATAGCCTAGAGGATTAGCATGGTGTTTACAAGCAATTCGCCTGAGTTTGTATCTCAGTTCCTATCTGAAGAAAAGGCTTTCTTCCTAGCTGAAGGGAGAGATCCATTGTCACTACACTGAATGAGACACTGCCTTGCAGCTAAGCATTTGCGGTACTCCTCTCACATTCCCTCAGGCCTGTGCAGCTGAGAATGCTCCCACCAAGTGCTTCATGACCATGTCTGTAGCGCAGAGATCCACCTTTCACGGTTTTACTTAAAACAGCCTCACTTCATGAGAAAGCTTTACCCATCCAAACTTGAGAAGCTAAACTGGCAGGCTCAGAGTAAAATACTATCCTGGAGACCTCCCTAAACCTTGTTTTTGCACATGAAGATGATGATGTATAGAGAGAAAGGTGGAGGGGTGTATGTATGAATGTATGTATATATGCATGAATGTGCAGCTCTGCCACGCTGGCCTTCCTTATCCTTACCATCACTACTCTCCCTACTCAACAGTGAAGAATTGTAACCTGTTAGACCAGACATCTCAGCATAATAATAAAAGTGGGTAGGGGAGCAGAATGATAAGGTAGGGGAGATCTAAACCTTCCAGGGAAAATATGCAAAGTCATAAAAACATCTTAATGCGCTAAGTTCATTTAAGAAAAGCTAACTGACCAACTAAGCTAATGAAAGAAAAGCTAATTAATAAACTAAGTTAATGAAATAAGAACAGCTAGGGTGAGTGATTCTGTGCTTTCAATGTTTCAGGCCGGACCAGATGATATCAGAAACTTTGACACAGTCTTCACCGAAGAAA
This sequence comes from Psammomys obesus, assembly GCF_907164565.1. NCBI lineage: Eukaryota > Metazoa > Chordata > Mammalia > Rodentia > Muridae > Psammomys > Psammomys obesus. The sequence goes on along the minus strand of NW_026587216.1, from coordinate 29,531,176 downwards.
CGGTTCCCTATTCTGTGTGCGTGTCCTCCGACTATTCTATAGTGAATGCCAGTGTTCTGGAAGCAGATGATGCATTTGTTGGTTTCTCTTACGCCCCCCCTTCAGAAGACTTATTTTTGTGAACAGTTTGGTGTTCAGAACCGTCGGGTAAACTCAAGCCTGCGGAAGAGACAGAAACACCTCTTTGTGTGAATATATTCAACTATGTATAACAGTGCCTCATTTTTACATGTAATGTTGAAAACTATGAAATTTGTATTTTCTGCTGTATGCAAGAAATAGGGCATTTCAAAGAGCTGTTTTGAACTGAAATTTGTATTCTTGTTTATTAAGCTTATTTTTAAACAAAAATTTAAAGGTATTATTCTTAGCACTAACCTATTTTTAAAGATAACTTTTTCTATTGACTGTTTTTTTTTTCCTGCTGAGTTTACACTAACACAATCCAAGATAGACTGTTTGAATAGTCTGTTACAGTTAAGGTGTATTAGTATCTTTATAATTCTATGACTTTTGTCATAGCAGAGCTATGCAAATGGTACGTGATGGTTTATGATGAAACCCTATCTTCCCATGAAAAGTCACTATTTGAAAATTACTTCTTGGTAGTAAATGCAAAAGCAGCTTAAACGCACTGGCCGTAGTGAACAATAATAGCTGCTCACATTCAGCCCCGTAAGAAAAAGCAAAAAGATTTTTTGCTTTTGAAACACTCAGTTCCCATACATGCATCATTTTTCCTTTAGAGGAAAAGAAAATATTTAATGGCTAGAAATTTTTAGAATTCCCACGGAACTGAGAAGTAATAAGATGCTACCAGATAATTTTTAGGTGGTGCCAAAAATAAATGTCTGTTATATATGTATATTACAAATGTTTTCTATTTATGTTCCTTTTAACCCTTGGAGGTTTAGTGTACCATTGAGTAAGTCAGTGTCAGGTTTTGCAAATAGCTATTTCAAAACTGCCTTCCTGATTGATCATGTTTTCACAATGACAGAAAAAAAAAGCTTTCTATAATGTTCATCTAGTTGTGAATTAAATAAAAGAGCAAATCTGGGTCAGTGTAGATGTATGTCACTGTAACAGAAGGTAACAGTAATTTAGCAGATACACACTCAGTTTTACTCATCTGTAGTGCCGGGGATCAGACATACAGAAGGCTTCATGAAGGCGAGTGAGAGTATTCTCCGTCTCTGAAGTACACACCTGCCTCTTGGTATCTTTATGTATCTTACAAATTAGAAGACCGACTGTAAAATCACATGCCGACTAATGTCTGCATTCATAACGGTAAAGGATGTTAGGCACAGAGAAACTCTTTAAAAAGAAAGCTTACGCTGGGCAGTGGTGGCGCACGACTTTAATCCCAGCACTCGGGAAGCAGAGACAGTGGATCTGTGAGTTCGAGACCAGCCTGGACTACAGAGTTCCAGGATAGCCAAGGATATGCAGAGAAACCCTGTCTGGAAAAAAACAAAATAAGGCCGGGGGCAGGGGGTGCCACATAACTTGGGATTCCAGTTCCTGGAGGGCAGTTTCTCAGATCCTTTAAGGAATGGTATCATGAGTTTAGCTGCTCCAGAGACAAACTTCATTTGCATGTGTTATCTTGACAAAGAAATCGGGAATATTTCTCGTCAATATGTTTCAGCTTAAATTCGGTCAGCGGAGTGGGTGGGGATGGGTGGTGCTTTGGTGGGACAGGTAGTATTTTATGTGCGGTACACTGGACCTTCCTTACAGGTGAGATGTGCTGTCGTCGCTGTACATAATTGGTTTGGGGCACTTCTGTAAGGACGACTTTAATAACAGTTTCTTGTTGATTATAAATCTAGACACATTGTACATGTATGATTTTTACTCAGATATCCCTAATTAAATTGCCAAAAATTAAAGTGCAATATTGTATTTTTAAGAACAAATTGTAGGTTTTTGATGTTTCTTGGATCACAAGAAATACAGATCTATGTAGTATAATAAAATTAGCAAAAAATTAATTATCAATATCTAATCCCTGCTACCTGAAATTAAAGTCAGTAATGGTTATAGTAATTATCAAGTGAGTTATTCTTGTGTGAGATATAGTCAAAATATTTGGATAGAATAAATTACTGGGTTATATTGACATGTGTAGATCAGGGAACAAAATTATTTTTCTGATCTCCACATTTATCTTTTCTCCCATGCTGTAAGTCTTATTAAATACATGCTTTTTGGAGAATCAGACTGTCTCATGCTAACTACCAAAATAATCTCGAAGGGCCAAATGAAGACTAGTTAACAGTCAGGAAGTCAGCTCCTGGCCTGTTTGCTTCATTTTTAGAGATACGTCTCAGTGTAGCAAGCTGGCCCCAAACTCAGGATCCTCTCAGCCTCCTCAACCTAGGATTGCAGCTTGTTAGTTTCAGCTTGATGAAGTAGATGTTTTTAGCCGTTGAGCTGTAAAGGCAATTTTTACTTAACGGTTTTGTAGAAACCATTCTCCTCCGGGCAGGAAAGGTTCCTTGTTCAGCCTCCTCTTCGTAGTTGGGGGTCCCAGGCTGCAGGAGTCGGGTGAGGAGGCAGAGGCTTTTAGTTTCCTGGGGGGCAGTCTCTCTTAGGTTCCCACAGTCCCTCCTCCAGTGTTCTGACGGGGCCTTAGGGTGCACACATGAGTTTTGTGGGAACACAAGCAGTGAGAGCACAGTAATAACCCGAGTCATGAGTTCTTTATGGTCTGAGTACCTTGAAATTAATGTCATGTTTGTATATAAAAGAAGCTGTTGGGCAAAATGAGTAGCAGCTCCCAGAATATGTATAAGAATATTGGGACAGCGGCTAAAGAGATGGATTCAAATAAAAATATCTGCTCTTCTTGCTGAGGACTTGGGTTCGGATCCTGGTACCCACCTGGTGACACACTGTAGCCTGTAGCTCCAGTTCCAGGGACTCCAGGCATGCACGTGGCGCACATGAGTACATACATGCAGGCATATACACAAAAATCCTTGTATTTTAAAAAAAATACTTGGGTTCTTTGCCACATCTATATTTATTTAAACTAATAAAAATTGTTCACAACCTCAGTAGTAGAATTCGGTTGGACATTGATCTCAATTAGGTCACATTTTTACCATCATGGCAAATTGTGTAACTGTTGATTTGCAATCTTTTAAATACATCCCTTTAGTGGGTGAGCATACACCCATACATACGCTTTTCAAGGGGGGCGAGATGGCTCAGCAGGTAAGGACAGTTGCCACTCGAGTTTAGGTTCTGAGAGCCACGTAGCAGGAGAGACTCAACATCCGTAAGTTGTCCTCTGACCACTGTGCACCCCTCCCACACACGTGTAATTCTGCTGTGCACCCCTCCCCCCCACACACATAATTTGAAATCATTCTTCAATTCTTAAATGTTCACTTCTACATAAGTAAGTGAACCGAGAAAGGAAAAAATGCTGCGTTGTTCTCAAATAGTTTTTTTAAAATTTTAACTAAAGTTGCAACAGTGGAGAATAACTGAAATTAATAGTACACAAAAAGCTTTTCTACAACAGTGCGATGATCAAAGAATCTTTAAAGAGTAGCTAATTTGTATGTGTTTGGCTACAATGCAGCGTAAGGCAGTTAAGTTGGGTTGTATCACGCTTTACCCCTGTTGACCAGAACCATACGCATTTGATGATTTTACGGATCCTGTATTCAAAGGTAATATCTGGTTTTTATCATAAATTTTCTTTTGCAGGAATGTATCATAGGTTTGTCTTTTCTCACACTTGCTATACTTTGAGCAATGAATAAAGATCGATATTAAGTATTTCTACTTCAGTTTTGGTTAAGTATTTGTGGGAAAGTCTACAATGACTTGTCAATATTTAAATTTTTTTATGTTTTAGTAGTTAACTCATGGAATGCAGAAGGCTGAACTGTCGTACTACCACACCACACAAAATAGCCAGTTAAAATCTCTATTGCAATAGAGTTTTCAGTTCCTTTTAGATAGTAAATACAGCCCTGCTGTGTTAGGTTGTTCTGTGATCCAGTTACAGCCTACAGGCTGGCGAGCTGGTTTCCCAGCAGTGTGAGCTGAATTTACTATCTAGGACCTGCCTGATGAAAGAGAAATGCACCTACAAGTTCTCCTGGGACATAGGAGCTATGGCGTGAGCAGACACTAAATGCAGAATTTTTTTATAATCATGCATGTGGTCTCCGGTATTGCAGTGGTAGAGTGCTTGCCGAAGGCCCTGGGTTCAATTCCCGGTGTGTATGATTTGCACAATAATTGACTTTGCTGATGATGTAGTGGTGCTGATCACTGCCACTTAATCTCTTAATTTTAAAGATTTTTAAATGTATGTGTGCACATGTGTATTTATACCATGTGGAAGCAGGTGTCACCCGAAGCCAGAAGAGGGATTACAGACTCCTGAGGCTGGAAATACAGGTGCTTTGTGAACCACCTGACTTGGGGGGTTGGAAGCTGGACTCCAGTCCTCTGGAAGAGCAGCAAATGCTCTCAACCACTGAGCCATGTCTCTGGCCCTGGTTGGTACTTAATTGAGAACATTTATCACAAGTACAGAGAAAAAAAGAATCTGAGATTTTAGTGGATGGTACAGTGGATAGATTATTTCACCAATTACCCAGGTTTTTTAACTTATATTTATTCCTTGGGAATTTCATACGTGTATACAGTGTACTTTGGGCGCATCCATACCTCACTCTGGCCTCCCCCAACTCCCAACTCACCTTACCATGTACATGTTCCTCTCCCAACTTCCTATCTTTTTTTTTTTTAATAACCCACTGAGTCCAGTTAGTAACAGCAAACATATAACTTTAATCTCTGCATTTTGATCCAATCTATTAGTGTCCTTTAATTGATACTGTTAATATTCAGAGTTGTTATTAAGAGCTGCATATTGATTCTTGACATCCTGTTGATTTTGTAGTTTTTACTATTTTTTCCCTTCCCTTGCTTAACTGTTACTCTAGTATGGCTTATCTTCCCTGTGGCTGCAGAGGTGCATTTGTTTTTTTCTTTGGTCAGGAAGATTTCATAACATTTTCTGCTGAGCTGGCTCAGTGGATATAAGTTTCTTTAGCCTATTTTTTATCATGGGTAGTTTTTACTTTTCTTCAGTTGTGAGAGATAACTTGGCCAAATGCATGTATCAGTTACTTTTCTGTTTCTGCAATAGAGCACCGTGCCCAAAGGCAACTTACAGAAGAATTTATTTTGGCTTACCGTTCCAGAAGGGGGATCCACGGTGGGGGGAAGGCAGGGAGTAGGAGAGGGAAGCTGGCTGGTCACATCCTCAACTGCACGCAGAAAGCAGAGCAGGACCTGCAAGGGGAACGGGGCTGTAGACCCTCAAAGCTCACACCCAGTGATGTACTTCCTCCAACAGCACTGTGCATCCTGAACATGGCACAACCTCACCAGACAGCACCACCAAATGAGAACCAAGTGTCCGAATCCATGAGCCTCAAGGGCCACCCTCGTATAGTAGTGTGCCTGGCAGTCGTTGTCTTTCAGAACTCTAAATACATGTGTCCAGGCCCTCCTGGTTTTTAAATTCAATAGTCTGCTGTTAGTCTAGCAGCCTTTATACGTTGCAGACTTGGCAGTTTGGTATATTTTATATGCTTGTTTTTCTGTATTTGGAGTTTTAGTGTGATGAGGGGAGGCTGTTGTCTACTCTTGTTTTGGAGTCCTGAGTACCTCCTATATCTGGATTGGCATTTTTCTTTCTAATGCTGAGGTATTTTTAGTTTCTCAGAAAGTGTTTTTGTGCCTTTAGATTGATGTGGTTCTCTTAGGCTTATAACCATAGATTTGGTCTTTCAGGATGTCACATGTATCTTTTGATTCCCAATTGCTACCTTTTCATTATTTTACCTTTGTCCTGGCTGGATGGTTTTAGTTCCTCCAAGATCTTGACCTCAAGCTCGGATATTCGGTCCTCCCCTTAATCTGTTCTATTGCTGAGCCTTTCCACACATTTTTTATTTGAACTACTATGTGGTTTTCTGTTTGTTTGAGACAGGGTTTCTCTGTGTAGCCTCAGCTGTCCTGGAACTCACTCTGTAGACCAGGCTGGCTTTGAACTCAGAGATCCTCCTGCCTGTGCCTCCTGAGTGCTGGGATTAAAGGTGTGTGCCACACTGTCTGGCACTACTATGTGTTTTATTGCTAGCAATTTAGATAAGTTTCTCTTTGTTCAATTCCTCTTTCATATTATCCATCACGTTCCTGATTTCACTCAGATACTTTTATCTTTGAACATACTTACGGTTGTATTTTGAGTTCTCTGGGATTTCATCCAATTCAGTCTCACTAGCTGCCACACGATCTACTCGTGTGTCTGTGTGAGCCTAAGTGAGTATGTGTCCCCCACATGTGTGTAGTAGCCTGCAGAAGTCATCACGTCCCCTGGAGCTAGAGTTCTAGACGGGTGGTTGTGACCCCTCACATGGCCACTACAGAGCAACCCTGAGCTTTCTGCAGGACCAGCAAGCACTCTTAATTGCCGAGCCATCTCTCCAGCACCCAGGTCGAGTATGTTCGATGATCAGGTAGGAATGAAGTACAGTAGAATCAGGGCTGGAAAGATGGCTTAGTACTGGCTGCTTTCCAGAGGACCCGGATTCAATTCCCAGCACCCACATGGAAGCTCACAATTGTCTGTAACCCCAGTTCCAGGAGATCTGACACCCTCACACAGACAGGAAGCACACCAATATGCATACAAATAAATCATTTTTTAAGTAACTGTGATAGAGTTGAGTGCAGAAAATAATTCCTGGGCTTGAGAGATGGCTCAGAGGTTAAGAGCACTGACTGTTCTTCCAAGGTCCTGAGTTCAATTCCCAGCAACCACATGTTGGCTCATAACCATCAATAGTGAGATCTGGTGTCATCTTCTGGCCTGCAGGTGTACAGGCAGGCAGAGCACTATAAATATTTAATCTTTTTTTAAAATGCAAGATAATGTAAAAATATTATTTGCCCTTTTTTACTGTGTTGCCATTCATAATAATGATGTAAAAGTAGCGGTGATAAAGCCCTGCATCGTTAATGCTAACCAGCAGCAGTATGCCGTAGTCGTCGTGACTCTGATTGCTTTGCTTTTCACTGACGTCTGAAGAAAGGAAAACCTGTCCCCGAATTTGGAGTCAGGGTGTCAGAAGAGGTGTCTGACTTGTCATGTTCACTGCAGCACTGCTCACAACCACCACGTTAGCAAAACGACCTGAGGGTGGACACAAACATATACAAAGAAAATGTGCTGGCATGTGTGACATGGATTGATGGGACACAATGCTACATAGAGATTCCCTCCTAACTGGAACCTTTTCCAGGTAGGAAAGAGGTCTAAGTTTTTAGTGTTCTTGTTGTTTGGTAAAGCTTTTATTGAGCTTTAATTCTCACACTTTACAACTCGTCCATTTAAAGATGCACTATTAGCCAGATATTGTGAAACGTACCTATAAGTCTCAGACTTGGAAGCTGAGACAAAACTGTGAGTTCAAGGCTTGCCTATGCTACAAACTGAGTTCGGAGCCAGCCTGGACTACAAAGAGACCCTGTCTCATTACCAGCAATTGAAGCTGGGCAGTGGTGGTGCACGCCTTTAATCCCAGCACTCGGGAGGCAGAGGCAGGAAGATCTCTGAGAGTTTGGGGCCCGCCTAGTTTACAGAGTGAGTCCAGAACAGCCAAAGCTATATAGAGAAACCCTGTCTCAAAAACAAAACAAAAAAGAACTTTGTTCAACACCATTACCTTACAAACAACCCAAAGGGTTTGGAGGGCTAGTTCAATGTCAATACCAAGAACAGAAACAACAGCATGCTATCCACTTAATGGAATATTACAAAAAGGAAGACAATTCTAACATTCTAAAGCATGCAGGAGCATGAAAGACATTTTATGAAGTGGAATAAGAGGTACAAGATAGTAAATGCTGTGCGATTCCATTTGTGAGTTCTACGGTAGCTAATTTGAAGAAGACCGAATGGGTTATTGCCAGGAACTTGGGAAATCACTAAACGGCTCAAGAGTTTGGGAAGATGAAAAAAAAAAGTAGTGAAAACATAGTTTCACGACAGTGTGAAAGTAATGCCATTCAACTTCCACTCGAGAATGGCTAACATGGGAGATTTTATTAGGTGCATTTTACCACAATTTTAGGGGAGAAAAATTCCCTACCCCACTATCAGTCACCTTCCACTTCCTTACTAAGCCCCAGGTAATTGCAAATTCATGTTCACGTTTGACTATCCTGGGTATTTCGTTAATAACTGGCATTTCATACAGCATATTACTTTTGTGTCTTTCATCTTGCACAGTGCAGAGAGCCATCCATAGTGTACTAGCCCTTAATTCTCTTTTTAATTCAAGGAATAAATCGTGTCGCCTTGCGTTGCTATGCCACAGCTGTCTGATGCTGCTTGGGAGCGAAGGCGTTCACTTCGCAGCAGTTATGAGTGATAGTGTGAGTTGACATTTGCGAGCTTTTCTGTGGACGCATGTTTTCAAGTCCCTTGGAATTAGCCCTTTGAGAGGCCGCCGCAATGTTTCCCAAAATTCCGACAATGCTGTTTCGCATCGCCATCAGCAGGATTTGATTTTTCTTTTTTTCCACACGGGTATTGTCTTGGACTAGACAGCAACGAAAGCAAAGGAAGCCTTGCGGGGAGCAAGCTGCGGTCGGGAGGCGCAGGTGGGACTGGCTGCCCTGGTGACGGAAGGGCGGAGGTCCCGGCAGACCCCGCGCGCCCGACGGTTGGGGAGGGCGCGTGCGCAGGAGCGCCTCTGCGGCACCTCGCGCGGGTCTGGAGGCGCAGGTGGGTCTCGTTCCGGAGCGGCCGGAGTGGCGGGCTCCAGGGGCCTGGGGTCCCCCAAAGGGCTGCGGGGCCCGCGAGCCAGGCGGGTTCGCGCTCGCGGCTGAGTGCTGAGCTGTTTGAGCCTTGGTCTCCGCATCGCCTCACGGTTCCCGCAAGCGCTGACGCGAGGTCCCTTCGCCTCTTCTGCGCCCAGTTTCTCCTCATCGGCCCCTCCTGGCAGTGTGTGTGAGTGTGTGCCCGGCCACCACCACCCTGCCCGAGCCCAGCCCTAACCTCCGTGTGCCCAGCCTCCTGAATGTCTGCAACCACCACCTAGCCTCGACTGCTTTGTTTTGTTCTGTGTTGTTTGTCCAGGTTGGCCACGAAGCCCAAAAGGAGGGTCTTTAAAATTCTAGAATTTATCTCCTCCGTTCCATTTTGTTTCACATACCCTGGACTGGTTTGTCCATCTATCAGAAATACAACACTAGTTGAAAACTGATAATTGGCTGTTCACTGTTTCAAAGCATTCTCCACACAGGTAACAGGACGGGGCTAATTTCCAAAATAAAAAATAAATAAAACGGACATAATTCTATTTTCAAAAACTTCTCTTTCCAATTACCTTGCACTCGGTCTGGCCTTACTCAACCATTTCACTCTATGTCCTCCAACTTCAGAAACCTGGTTTGTTGTTTCTTTGTTTTGTTTTGAGACACAGCTTCTCTGTGAAGCCCCGGTGGTCCTAGAATTCAATCTGTAGGCCAGGCTGGCTTCGAACTCAGGGATCCATCTGCCTCTGCTTCCTGAGTGCTGGGATTAAGGGCGTACATGAGCGCACCCGGCAATAAACCTAATATTCTTACGATGTCAACCAACAAAATTACTGATTTTTATCCCTATGTGATAGCAAAAGGGATAGGCCTACCCACTTAACTTTTCTGTGGAAAGTGTCCTGAACTTCAGGTACTGAGTGGGTGAATTCAGTGTTGTATGACTCATAACGGGGGGTGTTAGCTGCTTTGGAAAATTATCCCCATTATAGAAATACCTACTAGAAACCAACTTTATTTATTCTTTTTTTTTTTTTTTTAAGAATTTATTTTGGTGGTGCTGGGATCGAGCCCAGCCTTGTGCATGCTGGGCAAATGTGCCAGGACAGCGTCACAGACAGGTAAACTCACTTTATCCCTTTGAAGTAGAATGCGGTAGCTTCCTTGTTACCCACTGCCCTCAACCAAAAGAGTCCAAAGCCATAGGAAAACGCCCTGGTCTATACATGAAGATGACCCAGATTAATAAGGTATATCACTTACGTTAGTGCTCACTAATATGTTCATATTTCTATTGCAAGTTATCATATAGTTGTTTGTATAGCTGAGTTACTTGCTGTAAAGGCTAGGCACTACATTTTGCCCATTTTGTATTCCTGGTGCCTAGGGGAAAGTGAGGCAGCCGATAAATAAAAAATAGCAAAGAAATAGTTGGTAACGATTCAATACATATATTAGTCATTATTTCTGAATTTTCTAAATTGGATTGCTTAAAGGCAGGGTCCAATCTTCATTATATCATTCCTAATAAATACAGTAATAACTGAATGGCATATCTTATTTCTAATTAGTGCTTTCTGCTTAAGTGCGGTTTTTTTTATATTCCCCTCTCTCCCACTACAGTTTAATGTTCTGCACTTGTCACTGACCAAGATTGAAAACTGAAAGAGGCCTTAATTGTTTAATGCCTTTGTCGCTGGCAGCTGGAGATACTGAGCCAAGAGAGGCCAATTTCCCCAGCAAATGCTTTCTCAGGCTTTTCAAGTTAGTCTCATACCTTTACTGCCTAACTTAGTTTTCTTTACACTGTGTGTGTGTGTGTGTGTGTGCATTCAAATGTGAGGATCAAAGGCCAGCTTGCTGAAGTTGGCTCCTCCTTCCACCATGTTGGTCCCAGGGGTCAAACTCAGTCGTCAGACTTGGCTTCTTTACCCAATGAGTCATCTCGCCATCCCAGACTGAATTTATGAAACAATTTATATCACTTTCATCATTCAGTCTGTGCTTACATGGGATTATCATCATCCAAAATTACTTGTTTCAACTTGCATTTTTGGAGTGCCTGCCCTAGAAAGCCGTTTGAGCATCCTGTTAAGTTTGTGGTCATTTGCAAAATCGCCTGAGTGCTGACTGAAGTGTTATTTGGGGAAGGGAGTTTAGTCAATAGTACATGCTTGCATGCATGAGGCCCTCGGTTCAGTCGCAAGTTTTGTTTGTCTTTCAGTTGGAAGGTTTTAGAGTTGCAAAGTTTACCAGCTGTAGCCTCAGTGTTAAGTTTTAATAGTCGGTAAGTTTTATTAATGGTCTTCAAAAGTAAGCTTTCTTTTGTTTCTAGGTTTCCTGATTCTTTCTGTGAGTCTCGTCACTTGTAATCTTTACCACCAGCTGTGGTTAACCTGCTGCTAACAGAGAAGGTCAACAAGGGGAAGATGGCAAATCTACAAATGAAAGAGGCAGCCCTTGTCTATCTAGACAGAAGTGGAGGCCTCCAGAAGTTTATGGGCGACTGCAAGTACTACAATGGTGCGTCAGCAGAGGCGCTGTCCAGAATCCTCACACATGTTTCTACACGTAATTATGCTGACATTCACGTTTATATCTTCACAGATTCAAAACAAAGTTACGCTGTCTATCGGTTCAATATTTTAATAAATCCCTGTGATGTTGTCGAATTAGATGCTGAACTTGGAAATCACGTTTTACACCATCCCTTAAAAGCTGCTCAAGTTTTTCAATCAGTAAGTTTTTCAATCAGTAAGTTAAAGTGTCTGCGTCGCATGGAAATTTTGGTAACTTGTTTGCTTGTTTGAAATTACAGGTCTGCTTTGTCGCTGTTAAGACTCTCTCATTAATTGGACAGTTGCAGACTGAAACTCAAGTAAGTTTTAATTAACCTCTAGTCTTTAAAACTCAGGAACAAATTTTCAAAATAACTTACAAATTACTGTTTTTTTTAGAGTAATTAATACATTAATAATTTAAAGAGTAGAGTACATCTTATAAAGCTCTGTCAGATTTTTTTCTGTATTTTTACATTTATGTATCACTTTTATTTGAGGGGTGCTCATGCTTATTCCGCCAAGGTCTGCAGGTCAGAGGACAATGAGAGGCCTCCAGCTTCTCTCCTTCCACCGTGTGGGTTCAGGGGATGGAACTCAGGTTAGGTAGTCGATCTTGTCTTAAAAGTTGTGTCAAGTTTATCTGACAGAAGCAATTTGAAGGAGGAAGGATAGGCTCCAGTGCTGTAAGTGTCCCAGGTCTGCCTCCATGGGCAGTCATTTCTGGAAACACCCCTAACAACTTGTTTACCCGTGTCCTCCACTAATCTCTGGTGCTCCTGAATGCAAGTTGACATTCAGTACATTAACCACAAATACCTTAATATGGTTCATTTTTACCTTCTAATATCACTTTTAAGAATAAACATTTTTATAATAACCATTTTAAAAATATCCAAAAGTAAAGGTATTAATAAAATGGACCTCCATATGTCCGTCATTTAAACTTGGTTGATATACTATATATGCACCAGCTATATTTATCTGGAATACTTTAAAGCAAAACCCAGATGTTTGGATCAACTTTTAAAAACTGTTGTGTTTTTCTTATGTAGTCACAGTGTCATCATCAGTGATATTTTCTTGATATCATCTAATATCTAATCCATATTTTAATTTTTCCAATTTTATCTCAAGAGGTTAAAAAAATTTTTTTGAGCCAGTACCAAGGCCTGGATGAGGGAGTGCATGCCCTATAATCCCATCATTTAGGAGGTGGAAATAGGAAGATTAGTGGTTTAAGGTTATCTTCAGCCAGCATCAAGGTTCAAGGGTCACACATTGCACATTGCAGTAGATTCAAGAACCTACTGAGTCTTCAGTCTAATGCTACCTGGACTCCTTCCTTTTTTATACCATTGACTTAAGAAAAAAACTGGTTAATTGTCCTGTAAAATATTATGCATCTGGAGCTATCTAATCTCTTTCTTGCAGTACCACATATGTTAAGGTCTAGATTCAGCTTATTTTAACAACACACTTATAGTATTATATGTTATATATACATATCATAAGGATATAATAGATGCCGTTTTTATAGCTGTCAAAGTTCATCAGTTGTTCAGATGTTCTTTCTGGTTTCTGCATTATACAGTTTCTTATCGACTTTCACCTGATGGTTTTAGAATACTGGGAGCTACCGTTTCATTAGCAGTTGTAATTTTTTATTTTTCTAATTTTGCCACCCTGTCTGATTGATTGATTGACTGATTAATTGATTGCTTTTTTGAGACAGAGTTTCTCTGTGTAGCCCTGGCTGCCCTGGATCTTGCTCACAGAGATCCAACTGCCTCTGCTCCCAAGTGCTGGGATTAAAGGCTTGCGCCACCACCTACCGGCTTCTTTCTGAATTTATTATCTGAGATTATTCTATAAGAAATTGTCTGGCCTGGGATATAGGAGAGCATTTACCCAGAATAAGCAAGGCTCTGATTTTAATCTCTAACACTGAAAAAAAGAAACTAAAAATAAGTTATTATTTATCATTTATTTATTTATCTGGAAAAGGCAAGATAAATATTTGGTTATTTTTTCATTTTATTTTTCTTATATTTATGGTTGTCAGCCTAGCCTTTAACAGCTGAGCCATCTGTCCAGCCCCATTTTATTTTTCTCAATGCTCTCTTTTGTTTGAATTCTGAGCCACAGCCTGAGCCACTCTTAAACTTCCAGGGAATTGAACTCTGGACTCTCAGATTAAGGCTCAGGAACCTTATCAATGGAGCTATCCAAGTCTCCAATATTTAATTGTTTTCCTTTTAAATGTTTTGAAGAGCAGTGAAAACTAGTAGCAACCTGTAATGATGACCAATATTTCTGTTCTCATTTTCAACAAGAGGATTTCATTAACTCCTTACTATGTCTGCAGGTAAAAGCACTTGCCTCCAAGCCTGGCTACCTGAATTTGATCCCTAGTATCCACATGGTAGAAGGAGAGAACTGATCATCACTTTTTGTCTTCTGACCTTCACATGCGTGCATGTGTGTCTGTGTGTGCATATGATTTTAAAGTAATTTAAAGAAGATGCCCTAATGCCATCTCCTATATTTTCTTATACAGACTTGGAATTATTAATTTCCCTCTGAAGAGCTCTGATCCCTTTTAGTGAGAATTAATATTTTGAAATCACGATTTGGGCACAAAAGTGTCCAATGCTATTGGGTTCTCATTGTGTGTGTGTGTGTGTGTGTGTGTGTGTGTGTGTGTGTGTGTATGTGTGTGTATATATATATCCAGAGAATGTATATTTTTAAGGAAAAACAATGAGTTCATTGTGATAATCTTAATTAAAATGTTATAGGATTTGTATTTATATTTTATCTTTCTCTCTGGCTTAATATTTGGTTCACAGCAACAATAACAAATTATATAATATTTTTACTACTTAATAAGGCAAGTTCAATTGGGTTACAAGTTTTATTAATATCCTTTTTTGTTCTTATCAGATCAATATTATACTGAAGTTAACACACTTGCCTCCCCTGCCAAGTTATAATCTTGATATTTGTGAGTTTCCACTTAATTATACATCTCAGAGGTTTTACATGATGCAAGGAATTGTGATCGCAATGACAACCGTAACCAAGTACACGCAAGGTGCAAGATTCCTCTGTTCAGATGAAGCATGCCCTTTTTCAAAAGGTCAGTGTCCAACGAGAAATGAAAAGTCAAGCCGTTCCATTCCAGGCCACATTCACAATTGGTGGCTAACCAAAGTGTGATAAATGGAGACATTATGGTTTATTGTGTATAACCTGAAACAGTCTTCCCCACACTCCACAGTTTAATAAATGCTTATATAGTTCTGGAATAACAAATGAGAACTGTTTGCTCACTCAACTCCCTCTGCTGAAGATGTAACCAGCCAGCCCTTCTGTGAGACTTCTTTTCCCTTCATCACCAAGGCAAGCAGAGTCAGATGCTTCCTCTCTCCTCCCTGAGCTCTCTGCAAATGATACCACACAGAGAAATTGTGTATTTAAGTGTCCATTTACTAGTGCCCTAGTACAGTGCCTGGAGAAAAAAAAAAAAAACAAAAAAACATGTTGCTAGCATTTGGGAGGCTAAAGCAGAGGATGGAGGGTTCAAGGCTAGCCTGCGCTACATAGTGACACCTTGTCCCAAGGAAGGAAGGAAAAAAAGAAATTCACACTAATAATATTAAATGATAGAAATAGACAAAACTGAGAGCCTCTGAGCTCACCAGTGTTTTCTTTCAGGATTTCAGTATATAAGAGTCCATGTACCTGGTGCTACTGAATCTGCAACAGTAAGAAATGACTTTTTGTGCAATCTGTGTTCATCTCCACTTCAAGAAGACAGAAAATTTAGAGTACTTGGTGGTAAAAAAAAAAATACACTTACATTTTGTGTTAATTTTCAAATAGTGTCTTGTGTTAATAGGAAACTTAAACTGAATATGTATTCTATTAACAATTTTCTTTTTGTCCTTTACCTTAAGATAAACAGATAGTTGAAATAATTACCACAAAAGTGCTTCATGCTTTTCAAGGAGATTCTAAAAGCCAGCCATTTAGGTTTCAATCACTCAGTGTTTTTCTAAGAGGTAGGTAAAGTTCTGTTTGAATTCAAAACAAGTTGCTATAAAATATGCAACCACCTTGTTTGTGCTCACATTTTGTTAAGTATATTGACAGCTTAAGAATGGACAGTCACCTTTACCTAGAATTGTCAAGTCCAAGGGTCATGGCCAATTGATGTCACATTATTCTCTGTGTGTGTGTGTGTGTGTGTGTGTGTGTGGTGTTAACATTAGTTAACAGAGCTGGGTGCAGCAGTGCATGCTCAATCCCAGCACTCAGAGGCACTTTAAGTCAAGACCAGTGAGACCCCATCTCAAAAGAAAAAATTAGGCACAGGTGAGACACTCGGCAGAGACTGCAGCTTCCCACGCAGCTCGGGAGGTGGGCCTGGCGGTACACCCCACCACTTCGATGTCCTCCAGGGCCAGAGCTTCCCTGGCCAGAGAATTCCAGAGCGAGAAGGGCTAGACTCAAGGCACCAACCCCACCTCACATCCTGGTTTGTCCTGCCAGGGGAAGGTGGGATCCGCTAGCCAGACCCTGACAGCCTTCCCGAGCACTGGAGACTTCAAGCCCCACCACCACTTGCCTTTGCCTACAGCATGCAGTCCCAGGAGAGAGGTGTGCATTGCAGCAGCTGGGAGGAAGTCAGCATGACTGCCATGTCCAGCACAGAGGAGGATCTCCTGGAAGCTGTGCTCCAGCAAGCTGGGGATGCTGGTTGGAGTGGCCTCTTCTAGATCATCTTCCTCTTGGGCTACATCACTGGCTACTATGTGCACGAGTGCAGATAAATGCTGCCCCCCATATATACATACTATATGATGAAAGAAAAGAGTTATGGATGTTGCTACATTAGTAAATATTTGCTAACTTTGAGAATGACGGTCATGACTCTGTGTTGATAACTGATGGGTAAGTACGAGGAGGCAGGTGTCAGCCACAAGGAGGACATTGCTCACAGCACCAGGAAAGGAGCTAGAATTGTGACAATGGAGCTTTTCCTTTTTCTGTGTGCTAAAATTTGAGAAATTGAAAGTATTCATTTGGAGAGATGATTGCTGTAATTCTACATCCTTTAATTGTGTTTTTTCATTGTTGTTTGGTTGTCTTGAGACTTTCAGTGCTTGTGTTCAGATGAGAGAGGAGAGGAAAGAGAAGAGGTAAGCGAGAGGGAGAGAGAGTGTGTGTGTTTAGTATAGTCATTTGTTCCTGAGGGCATGCACAGAAGTCAATACTGGGCATCTTACGGAGGTCTCTTAGCCCATGAGCTCCAGAGATTGCCTGTCCTCCTCCTTTCCCACTTAGCACTGAGGTTTCGGGTATAACCTGCCATGCCCAGCTTTTTATGTGGGCACTAGGAAACTAGGCAGAACTCAGAAAAAGCATGGCAGGCGCTTTGCTGACTGAATCATCTTTCTAAGTCCTTAATTGCACTTCAAAAATAAGCCTGGAGGGCTGGTAAGATGGCTTGTCAGGGAAAAGTGCTTGCTGCCCAGCCGGACAGCCTGAGGTGATCACTGTAACCCCATGGTAAAAGAAGAGAACTGATTCCTGGAAGTTGCTCTCTGACCTCCAACATGCACCATGGCACATGCACACCCACACATACATAGGACATACACACACGTGATGGAATTTAAAAGCTTTGCCCAGCCTGCGTGTGTGAGAAGAGCATGGCCTAGTATAAAAGGGTGGGTTGAGGACTGGACTAGCTGTGCATTTGGCTCTGCCACTTGCTAGCGACTTGGCTCTGCACAGATTGCTGGCTCTCTCGTTTTCTCACGAATGAGGTACAGGTGAGGCCATCTACACTTCTGGTATGCAAGAGCACACAGACAAGACCTCAGAAATGCTGTAGAAAGTGAGTGGTATCTTTTCAAATAACTTAATTTCTAAATAAATAATGTTACATGCTAATGTTTATTAACATTCATTAGCACTTAATTGTTTTATCTTATGTAAGATGGCGTTTTCCTTCTTGACCGCATTATAGGTGAATATTTAATTATCCTAATTGCTATTTCACATGCCTCTTGAAGCGAATTCACATTGCCCATAAATATCAACATGTATCAACAACAACAAGGCCTTGGTTTCCATTGTTGCGGGTACCGCATGTGGGTACTATATCAAACAAACATAAATAGTTCACTACTAACTTGACTCCTGAATTGGCACTGGTTCAGATCCTTGAACCTTTCAATGATTCGCAGTTTTCATTTAGTGAATGCTGTTTTCTTTTGTGTTTGATAACCATAGATGAGCTAGTGAATAAAATGAAAATAGGAAATGAATATAAAATTATTGGAATTCCCGTCTGTGTCAAAACATCACAAACTGCTCTCTGTGTAGAAGCAAATAGCATCACTCCTTACACAGCAAAAGGTAAGGAAGATTACGGTTTAACATATTTGAGTCCATCTGTCCAGCAAACAGTGTTGCTTACCTTTCTGCTAGGCCCTCTTCTCAGCAGTAGAAACAGGAAAACAGAACATCAGGCTGTCTATTCTTTTCTCATGGTAGGCTGTCAGTCAGATGGCCACCAGTCCAGGTGCATAGGAGGAATCCCAGCACTTGGGAGGCTGAGGCAGGAGGAGCTCAGCTTGAGGCCAGCCTGAGCTATGAAATGAGTGGGGATCAGCCGGGGTTATCATTGCAAGGCTCTACCTCCAAATGGAAATCACAAAAGCAGCCAATGAAACAGTCCCCACTGTTGTGTTATTAAGGAAAAAAACAAGGTAGTTACAGTCTTAATGGAATTGAGGACCTCTTTCTTGAACTAAATCTTACCTTGACTTTTTAAAAGTTACCAATGAGAAAACTGATAGTTTTCTTAGCATGGTGGTGAACACTTGGCAAGCCTATGGCGTGGTGGCAGAGGCCGAAGGTCAGCTGATGACATAATAAGAAGCAGAACATCTTTCAGGGTACCAAGAGTTAAGTAATGTTTTCTCACTAAGGAAGTTCCTAGTAACTGCTGTGGCCCGAGGAAGAAGAGATCGGTAAGCAGTACCTTTGCCTTCATGGGTCCTGAATAGAGAGTAGAAAAGGGCAAGGGGACTAAAACACCACCTTCCTCACCAACAGCATCTCTGGACAGCTCCAGCATAATTTAGCATTCTGTAACTAGAAAATAGAGAGCAGCCCTGCTGTTTTCACTTGCTTTGAGATCGAAATAGCAAAGGCTGGCTAGAATAGTGGGAAGTTTAGAATCTACATTGATAGAAGCCCAACTTGAATTTACTTTTTTTTTTTTTTTTCAACATAGGGTTTCTCCGGGTATCCCTAGCTGTCCTGGAACTTGCCCTGTTGACCAGGTTAGCCTTGAACTCATAAAGATCAGCCTGCCTCTGCCTCCTGAGTGCTGGGAGTAAAAGTGTCCTCCACCACTGCACAGTACAACTTGAATTTAAATGCAAGTGAATTCTAGATACTTCAGCTTATCTTGGAGAGAATTCTTAAAAGAAGGAAACTGTTGACGAAAGCAAAAGCAATATAAACCAAGTTTGATGAGCATTTTCATGAACTGTGAAGAGCTTCACCACTTACTGGCTTGTAAGCGAACATAACTGATATGTAGGTGGAATGTGCTTTCTTCCATTGAACTGTAGGATTCAAGCGTTAGACTAAGGCCTTCCTGGAGGCCTGTGCTGTGAGCGCAGCCGAGAAGAGAGCAGGGCTACCATGCAGCCCTCTATCATTCACCAGGAGCTGGTAGAGTCCAGTGGAGAAGATTTAGAATGGTACAGTGTAGCATAGTCTGGTGCTTTCAAAGTAGGAGAAAACAAATCTTCAGGTGCTTCCTGACAGGAACAAATACAGCAGTAAAGAAGCCTCATCCCTTTTGCCTCACACAGACCTCAAAGGAGAACAAATGATTCTGTGATTTGTCATTCGGTTAACAACCAACTCACATGGGTGCTTGTGGTGACAAAGATAAGAAATGATAGATGAGGGCTGGAGAGATGGCTCAGCTGTTAAGAGCACTGACTGCTCTTCTAGAGGACCTGAATTCAATTCCCAGCACCCACATGGTGGTTCACTGTCACCTATAATGAGATCTGGTGCCTCTTCTGGCGTGCATGCATACATGCAGGTAGAACACTATGGATAATCAGTCTTTTAAAAAAGAAAGGAAGAAAGAAAGAAATGAGAGATGAGCATGACCACCAAACATAATTTCATAAAATTTGAGCATGGCACATTAAAAGGATTATATTTTTATATTATTTTGGACAAGTGGAATCAAATACCTCCTTTTTATTTTTCTTTCAGTTCCTTCAGGAATCAGTGACAACTTCAGGTGTCTCCACTCCCTGACTTCCAGCTCAAACTGGAAATTCACAGCAATACTTGCCAACATCTTTGCATCACAGATTGTTCCTCCTGGGACTTACAATCTGCTCAAACTGTGTTTGCTGATGAGCCTAGTACAGACAAGAGACTGCAGTAGGAAACCAGAAGACTGCTTGGATATTTTAATTATAACCAGTGACACTCTGCTTGTAGACAGGTAAGATGCATGCCATGAAGTTTTCAAATTATATATTGCTCACAAATTTGTATGTGTTCTTCTTCCTGATATTACTATAGGATGATTATTTAGAACTCATCTAAGTACCAATGTGTTTAAATACATTGTTATTAATAAAGTTCAAAACTTTTGTTGTTGTTGTTTTTCAAGACAGGCTTTCTCTGTGTAGCCTTGACTGTCCTGGAACTTGCTTTGTAGACTAGGCTGGCCTTTGCCTCCCTAGTGCTGGGATTAAAGGCGTGGGCCACAACAATTTACTAGTTCAGAACTTTTTTACACGTTCTCACTGTGTAGCCCTGGCTTTCCTGGAACTTACTCTGTAGATCAGGCTGGCCTTAAATTCAGAGATCCCCCTGCCTCTGCCTCTTGATCAAAGGAATGTGCCACCGCTGTCCAGGTTAAAATTTGAAACTTTTTTTCTTTTAGTTTTTTGAGACAGGGTTTCTCTGTGTAGCCTTGGCTGTCCTGTACTTAGTTTGCAGACCAGGCTGGCCTTGAACTCACAGAGATCCACTTGCTTCTGCTTCTCTGAGTCCTGGGATTACAGGCATGTGCCACCAAACTCCACAAAGTTCAAAACTTTTAAGACATGCATGTAGAACTGAAATATTTGCTTTTGATATTTAAAAAAATCTAACTTCAAAATTAGACCCATTTCTCTAGCCAGACCTTTAGAAAGGCATCCTCCACAGGCTTCCTTGTCCCACACTCTAACTCGGCATCCTGCTTTTATCCTTTTATTTTCAAATAGCCATCCATGTAGGGTTCAGTGGCCATTTTCTTACTATTCTTACAGATTCCATTCAGTGACACACATTCCCTATATATGAATAGCTGAGAAATTCACTCCAGTTTACTTTGGGGGTAAGTAAACTGATCTGGGATAAGTGCTTACTTCTTAGTAAGTTCCTTTAAAAGGAGGTTACTGAAGGGGTCATGAAGCTAAGAATAAGCTACTTGGGGCTGGAGAGATGGCTCAGCAGTTAAGAACACTGTCTGCTCTTCCAGAGGTCCTGAGTTCAATTACCAGAAATTACATTATAGCTCACAACCATTTATACTGGGATCTGATGCCCTCTTCTGGCATGCAGGTGTATATGCAGATAGAGCACATATATATAATAGACAAATAAATCATAAAAAAAAATAAAGAATAAGCTTTGTATAGCCAGTGTGCAGTTTTGAAGCAAAAATAGACTTCTAGAATTAAATATTTTTAATTCAAATTGGCTTAACTTATTTACTAGAAAATGTTTGGTTAAAATTAAGTCATCATTGGCAATATCAATATGGTATTAAGTGCAATAGATTGCACCAATTATTTTTTAAGATTTATTTGTTTTGTATAAAGTGTTCTGCTTGCAGGCCAGAAGAGGGCACCAGATCTCACTATGGATGGTTGTGAGCCACCATGTGGTTGCTGGGAATTGAACTCAGGACCTCTGGAAGAGTAGCCAGTGCTCTTAACACCTGGGCCATCTCTCCAGCCCCAATTATCATTATTATTTAAAAACAACAAAAAAATGAGTTTCACTGATTTTTTTTTTTTTTTACATTGCTGTGATTAGCACCATGACCCAAAAGCACCTTGTGGGAGGAAAGGGTTTATTTCAGCTTACATGTTACAGTCCAACATGGAGGGTAGTCAGGGCAGGAACCTATACACAGGCACTGACAGCAGAACCAAAAAAGGCCACTGATCACTGACTGGTTCTCTGTGGCTTACTCAACTACCTTCCTTACACAACCCAGGACCACCTGCCCACACGGACACAGTGGCTGGGCCCTTCCACATCAGTCATTAATCAAGAGAATGTCTGTCAGACATGCCCACAGACCAATCTGATGGAGGCAGTTCCTCAGCTGAGGCTCCCTTTTCCCAGGTGGCAATTGTTTGTGTCAAGGTGACAACTACCCAGCACACATATATACACTCTTATAGACCCATAATAAAGCAATACTTTATCACCCTGAAATCTTACCTCAGTCCTTCTTCCATTTCTTATCGCCATAAGGTAACTTTGTTTCCTGTCATTCCCATCCCCTCACCACCTGAGAAAGGGTTCTCTGTATAACCCTGGAACTCTCACTTTGTAGGCCAGGCTGGCCTTGAACTCAGAGATTCTCCTGCCTCTGCCTCTTCTGCTCACCACCGCCCGGTTAATTTTCTGTTCTTGAACTTCATAGTAACAACTGTCCTCTTCTGAGTATAGTCTGTCTGGCTCAGTGTGTTTTTAAGATTGATTCACTTGTAGAAATCAGTAGTTTGTTGTTTTTATTGCTGAGTAGTGTCCTTTGATATGAGAATGCCACAATGTTCTATTCTTCTCCCAATGAGGAATATCTGGGTTTTGCATGATTTTACTATTATAAATACTGTTCTGACTATTTTAATCTTTTGGTGTTAGAGATCAATGCCAAGAGTTGGTATGTACTAGACAAACCCTCCACCATGTAGCTACATGCCCAGCCCTGCCACGGACTGGCCCAGTCAGGCTCCCGTCGTCCGCGGGAGAACAAGGCTTTGGACAGGAAGACACGGTTTTGACGAAGAATTGACAGACAGAGACACCTTGATGGTTTTGACTCTGCTGCAACTTTACTGAAGTCAAGCTAGTATTTTTATAGTGATCTCACAAGGAAGCACCTTAAAATTGGCATGCTTATGTTTTAACATAGGGCAGTGCCCACAAGAAATCTTTGCCTAGAAACTTTCTGATCAACGCAAACAAGAAACAAAAACCTCAAACTATGGTTTCATTATCACTGACTAGTGAAGAGGAAAGTCAGGAGCTGTAATAGTCCTCCGAGCCAAGTCAATACCTGCCAAAGTCTAAACACACCTTTGTCAACACCATCCTCCATTATGTCCTGCTAAAGATTTATGATCTTCCCTAGAAACAAGATGCTGAAGGGAGGGGTAAACTCGTGCCAGCTGTACTTCTCCTGTTATTTTTTCTTAAGAAGGAGCCCATTATTTCTTTCTCTGTTCTTATAATGTCTTCTGATACTAAATCTAATTCATTACTTTTCTTAAACTTATTCCTTTTACATATTATTTTTATTAAAGCCTTTAACAATCTACTAATAAAAATTTTCTTTATAAAATTAGTTGTGCTGTTTCAGGAGTCACAGAGAAAGATCAAAGAATTCATTATTCCAGCCCCAGAGCCACAACTGAAAAAGCGTAGAAATCTCAGAACGCGTCTCTTTTCCAAGTGGGATGAGTCTGCCAGGGACCTTCCAGGGGGCGAATTTCCGGAGAAAGGGTATCCCCCTCCCTGTAGCTTATGCTACTATGGCAACACTGGCGTAGGTGCAGCACAGCCCTGCTGTGACCATGCTTGTATAACTTTAGTGGAATGTTTCATTTTACTGGATAAAGACCTCAAGGATCATTCCTAGGGCATAAAAGTAGATGCACATTTAATTCTATAACAAACTATCGAATAGTTTTCAAAAGTGGTTAGGCCATTTTACATT
This sequence comes from Psammomys obesus, assembly GCF_907164565.1. Taxonomy (NCBI): domain Eukaryota; kingdom Metazoa; phylum Chordata; class Mammalia; order Rodentia; family Muridae; genus Psammomys; species Psammomys obesus. Next base: position 29,507,683 of record NW_026587216.1, on the reverse strand, counting down.
CCTGCCAACAATGTAAGGATTCTATTCGTCTCTGCCTTTAACAACATTGGTGCTGTCAATCTTTTTGTTGTTGTTTTGGTTTGGTTTTTTGAAACAGGGTTTCTCTGTGTAGCCTTGGCTGTCCAGCCATGGCTGAAACTCACTATGTAGACCAGCTACAGACTGGTCTACATAGTGAACCCAGAGATCTGCCTGCCTCTGCCTCTCAAGTGCTATAAGTAAAAATATGTGCTACCACCACCCGCTCATTTTTTATATGAGCTCTTGCAGTAAAAGTGAAAGGATCCCTCAGGATTCCTACTTGCATTCTCTAATTTCTGCTGACACAAGTGGTTTTCACAGGTGTAGTTTCTGCTTGTATATCTTAAGTGTTCACATTTTTCTCACTTTTTAGGTAAGTTGTTTAGATGTATTTTTGTCATGAGCATACTGTGAGATTTCTAATCTGAACGTTTTTTTATGAGTTTCCTGAAATGTGTCTGTGATGGACAGATACTTCATTTTGAGAATTTCAACTTCCAATTTGTTTTTCTCTTATGTTTCATGTTTTCTGGGTTCCAGTTAAAAATTTTTTGCCTACCTGAAAGTCATGACAATTCTTTGTGTCTTTCTAGAAGTACAATGTTTTGGCGTTTTGTTGGGTCTTTTCTCTGTGTTCAATGTAACATTTTCCCTGTGTGTTCCTATTGTGGGGACAGAGTGCATGTGGGGGTCAGAGAGCAACTTTGTGTGTTGATTGTCTCTTTGCACCTTTGCATGTGTTCCAGGGATGGAACTCAAGTTGCCTGGCAAGTGTCCTAATCCAGTGAGCTGTCCAGCCTGCCTTCAGTTAGAATTTTGCATGTGTTGTCGTATGGTGAAAGTTGATCTTTTTCCAGTGTAGTTTCCACATCGTCTGTTATGACTCTCTTTCCTCATTTAATGATTCTAGTACCAAGTTTAAAATTAAACCACAGCATGAATCTATTCAAACTTTATTTCCTGTTGTAAGGGGTTTGTTGTTTTTTGTTGTGCTTTGGTTTGGTTTTGTCTATAATTAGGCCATTGGTACACAGTCCTGATTATCCAGTCTTGAAACCATGCAAGGCTACATAGTTCAAAAAATTAGTTATTTTCAAAAAGTTATATACTACCTCCAAAAACCCTGTTTTAAGTAGCTGAAGAGAGAGATGGGCATTAGAATTTGTTTTAAAACAAAACAAACTCTCTACGTGATTTTCATATGGCCCACAGCTGGAACCACTGCTCATTTCAGGCTGGAAACATTCCTTCTGATGTGTCCTCTGTGTTACATAACCCCAGAGTAGTGTTTACTCCGCTTGATGATGCATACACTGAACACATTTTCTGGCACTTGTCTAGCTACAATCTAAGGGACCTACCTAGATCTTTTTACATCCCATGTCTATATCTGGTCATCATAGATGTTCAGAAAGCTAAAATTTCTGTGGTAAGGATTTGAAAGACAGCCACATTAGGCAGACGTTTCTATGCTGTGGTAAGCATATAAGAGAAACAATTCAAAGGACAAAAGATTCACTTTGGCTCACAGTTTGTCTATCGCTTACATGAGGCAGAACATGATGACAGAGAAAAACAACTTTGGTAGATAGAAACAGGGAGGGGTGGAGGAGACAGTCTAATTGATCAGGGAATGCCCATAGTGACCGACTTACTTAAGAGGCCCTACCTCCTAAATCTGCCATCATGTGTGGTTCCTTCCATTGATCAGGTTGGAACCACCAGGGTCCACGCACTTTGCCCAAGCCAATAGTCTAACCAACCCCCAACACATGAATGCTTGGAGGATAGCTCCAATTTACCCTAACACTAAACTAAGGTAATGGTCCTTTCTCATAATTTGAATTAAAGACGTTGAGGCAGTTAACAATAATATTTAAAAAAAAAAAAAAGAGTTATGATACAGAAACAGCAAAAAAAAAGTAAAGATAGGGCATTGACAAACCTAATGAACAAACTTGGAATATATAAAAAAAAATAAGTAATCTATAAAAAAAAAACAAAACAATGATCCACGGGGTAGTGATGGCGCACACCTTTGATTCCAGCACTCAGGAGGCAGAGGCAGGCTGATCTCTGTGAGTTTGAGGCAAGCCTGCTATACCGAGCTAGTTCCAGAACAGCCAGAGCTACACAGAGAAACCCTATCTCAAACAAAGAAAAAAGACAAAGATCCAGTTGAAATGTTGCTGCCTTCTATAGCTTTCTCTGATTCCTTTGTAAAAGAAAATAATAGTCTCCTCTGGGTAGTCTCAATAAATTATTTTAGAATTATCCTAGTATAAATTATTTCTCTAAGTCTCTCTACACTGTAAGTTGTCCAAATAAAATACAAGTTTTCATATATGTAGTGCTCGATAAACATTAGACCAAATTAAATTTAAATATGTTGTTAACATGTAATGACCTCTGAAATCAATGATTAAATATCACCAATGAGTAATTTATTTTTCCCTAGGCTCTTGAATTTTAGCATGAATCTTGTCTCACGCGGTATACATCATCCTGTCTTGACTGAAGTTTTTCCAACTGTGTCCGGAAATAAATATGGAACTGGAGCAGTAAGCGTTCAAGCTGGTAGTGCTTTGCTAGCTAAGGGTGGTATCTGCTTCATAGGAGACCTGACAGCACATAAGAAAGATAAACTTGAACAGCTCCAATCAGGTAAACAACACTTTCTCAAATTATCCTGCCAGTTTAAACTCCTCTTACCAGTATGAGGAGCTGTTTAGCAGCTGAGATAGTTCTGCATGGGGCTGAGGAGATGGAAACTAAACCAAATATTAGCTCTCACTTTGATTTTAGAAATAAAACAAGAATTTAATCTGCTAATGCATTGTTTTGGCCTTTACTCTGGGTTTTAATACATGACTTTATTTTGCACCACTTTGTCTCCTTTTTGTCTTATTGCATCATCTAAGTCTTTTAGCACAATGTGGAAAATTGTTCTTCAGTTGTTCTTCAATTGCTCTTCAGATTTCTCACCATTAAGTGTAATGCTAACTGGGGTTTTTGTTGTTGATTTAGTTTTAAAACCCACGATGAAAAGATTTCCTTCAGGCTGGAGAGATGCTCAATGGTTAAGAGCACCGGCTGCTCTTCCAGAAGACCCAGGTTCTATCCCAGTACCCAGATGGCAGCTCACAACTGTCTACAACTCTGGTTCCAGGGAATCTGACACCTCACACAGACATACATAAAAGCAAAACACCAATACACATAAAATAAAGTAAAACAAAACAAAACAAAACAAAAAAAGAATTTCCTTCTATTCCCACTCTGCCAAGATGTTCTATTATGAATCAGTACAGGATTTTGTCAGATCTTTTTTCTTATATCTATTAATTTGATTATGTGATTTTTTTATCGCTTACATTGATTTTGCTTTGGGTTTTACTATTTTATTTTGAGTGTGAATGTTTTGCATGTATGTATATCTGTTTACCACATGTGTGCCTGGTACTCCCACAAGCCAGAAGAGGACACTGGATCCCTGGAACTGGATTTGTAGACAGTTGTGAGCCACCATGTTGGTTCTGGGAGTCAAACCTAGGTGTTCTGAAAGAGCAGCCAGTGCTCTTAACCACTGAGCCATCCCTCCAGTTCCTCATTAATTAATTTTGAATATTGGACCAGGATAGCATACCTGAGATAGGTAATACTTCATTAGAGTGAATAACTGTGTAAATTTTCTGGAAAGGCGTAAAAGAGCTGCCTACCTACATATTGGACAATGCCAGTGTACCAAAGAATAACAGGTACGAGTCCAGCTTGATAAGTAAATAGATTAATTAGAGGTCACTGATGGAATATTTGATAGCTTACAGGCAGCAACACTCTCCAAAATCCCTTCTCTAGCTCCTGCTTTATAAAGTTCTGAATTTAAGAAGTGCTTCACACAGGACAGGAGCACATCAGACCTAGGGAGGAATGTGTCTTTGGGAGCACTTGGTCCTTATCCTTACTGGAATTTTAAAGGTTTTAGTAAACACTGTCAGACCATGGGAAAAGTGACTTACTGTCAGTACACAGAACAGCTAAGTAGCAGCCCGCTACAAAATAGTATTACTTTGACAATGGGTATTAGTTACTTGTCTTGTTGCTGCAACAAAATAGTTAAGGAAAGCAGAGTACGGAAGGAAGGGTTTGTTTTGGCTCACAGTTTCAGGGTTCAGTCCATCTTGTCAGGGAAAGAATGATGGCAGTTCAAGGCAGCACATCACTTTGCATCCGTAGTCAGAAAGCAGAGAGAGCTGTGTATGCAAAGCAACTTTCTGTGTGCCTTTCCATTTACTTATTTGTGTGTATGTCTGAATGTGGTGGTTTGAATGAGAATGGCCTCCAAAGGCTCATACATTGAACGTCTGGTCCTGGTTGGTAAACTATGTAGAAAGGATTAGGAAGTATAGTTTTGTTGGAGGAGGTGTCTCACTGGAGGTGGACTTTGAGGTTTCACAAGCCCAGCCCAGGCCTTTTCATATACTCTGCCCCCTCTCTGCCTGGGAATTAGGATGTAAGCTCTCAGCTTACTGCTCCAGCAGCATGCCTGCCTGCCACTCTTCACCCAGCCATGATCATGGACTAACCTTCTGAAACTGTAAGAAAGCCCCCAATTAAGTGCTTTCTTCTATGAGCTGCCTGGCTTGTGGTGTCCCTTTACAGCAATAGACCAGGAACTAAGATATATGGGGTATGTTCAGAATAGAGGAAGTTTTCCTAAGTCAAAAGTTTAAAAAACAGAACATCGTAGGCTCAGCAGTAGAGTGCATGCTTGACATGTATGACTGCTGAGCATCATTGCTCATCAGGGTAATGAAAATAAAGCCCACAAGGAGATAGAGGGCAGGGACAGGTGCCTACTCCAGAAGAGCCTAGAAATTGGGTTCAAACCCAGCTGTTGCCATCTTTAAATTTAGGCTGGGGGATAACATAATTGAGAGAGTGTTTACCCAGAAAACCCTAGGTTTGGTTCCCAGCACTACCAAAAGGAAATTTTTAAAATAGCTTTTCCTTTGAAGTCATAGATTGAAGGGAGGCTCAGTGAGACTGAGACCCACGCCTGTCAACAGTGGCCTGCCACCTTCTTCTTCGAGCATTTCAGTCTCTGTGCCACCTTGATGACACAGTCTGCTCTCAGTTTAATGCCCAGTGACATCTCATTCATTGTTGATGAACTGCAGTCCAACCCCTTACCAGCTCTTACCATGACGGCAGTTCATATTCCTTACCATCCCTGACTGAGAAAGAGGCTCTCCTTCACACTCAATTTGCTTCCTACTTTTATGGAACAGCCTATTTCATTGAATAAATATAAGCTTATATATAAAATACACTTAAAGGTAAGACTGTGCATATTGATATATTTTTTAAGATTTATTTATTTTATGTATATGAATGCTCTTTTCACACACACTAGAAGAGGGAATCAGATTCCATTACAGATGGTCGTGAGCCACCATGTGGTTGCTGGGAATTGAACTGGGTCCTGAACTCAGGACCTCTGAAAGAGCAGTCAATGCTCTTAACCACTGAGCCATCTCTCCAGGCCCATATTGATACTTTTAATAGAAGTATTTTTCCTGCTTTTTAACAACATACAAGATGTTTGCTTTACATTGGGCTCTAGTAACCAGTCCTACCTACCAAAATGGCATTTTAAACAATCGGTAAGAAAAACTTTGAGGATGTAGAACCTTTGAGTGCTCTTGTATTGTTGGAGGGAGTAGCAAATAGTAAATCATTGTGAAAACTGCTTGGGCAATTTCTATAAGGTTAAATATTTACAATCCAAGCTGGGCAGAGATAGTGCACGCCTTTAAGCCCAGCACTCTGGAGACAGAGGCAGGTGGATCTCTTAGGTCAGCCTGGTCTACAGAGTGAGTTCCAAGATAGCCAAACAAACCTTATCTTAAAACAAAACAAAACAAACAAACAAAAAAAACATGGTGTGTGTATGTGTCACTTTTTACTGGAGCTGAAGAGCATAGCCTTCTCTCTGTGTTTCTTGACTACCATGACAGAGCTGCTGTTCTGTCTGTCCCACCATGATGGATTAAAACCTGTAGAAGCACAGCCTAAAGAGCCTTTTCTTGAAGTTGCTTATATCAGGTATTGTTCTATAGTGACAGAAGTCTAACATGTGAATACAAAAGCCTGCTTAATGAATTACAAGATTAACTTTACTTTTTATGTATTTATTCGCTTTTCGAGACAGGGTTTATCTGTCTTGGCTGTCCTGGACATGCCCAGCAAAAGATTAATTTTTAAATCCATTTGTGAGCTAAAATCCTAAGAATAAGATTAAATCCAGCTGGGCGTGATGACACATGCCTTTGATCCCAGCACTCTGGAGGCAGAATCAGGGGAATCTCTGTGAGTTTGAGGCCAGCCTGGTCTACAGATTGAGTCCAGGATACCCAGGGCTATCCTGTCTCAAAAAAAAAAAAAAATAAATAAATAAAAAAAATAAAAAAAATCAAAAGAAAGATTAAATCCATATATTGAATGTAAGAAAGTGTGAAGGAAAGATGAAAATGTGGGTAGGCTATTTCTACTTACTGTTTTACTGTTTCTTTGGGTTTTAAGTGGAAGAGGGCTTTAATGGCTTTGGTTTTCAACATCCTGAATTGAAATGCCTTTTCCCTCAGTCATAGATCACATTACCTTTGTCTTCTGACATTCCCTCTTGAGCAGACTGCTTGGCCTCATTCTTTTAGCACATAAAGGACTTTCCTGAGTTGGGGGTGTGGCTCAGCTGATACATGTGTGTGCCTCGTGTGCACAAAGCTATCCCAAGCACTGCACGGTGGATAAACCTGTAATCACAACACTTGGGGGCGGGGGGGAAGGAGGATCAGAAAGTTCCAAATTATCCTGAGCTATTGGTGAGTTTGAGGCCAGCCTGGGTCAATGAAAGCCCGACTGTGTGAATGTCCTCCTCCTCCACCACCTGTCCCACCCAGATGCCCAGCCACAGTTCCAGCTTGTGATTCTCAAACCAATAACACACACAGACATTCTTTTCTTTTGTGGTAGTTGTTCTAATTTTAGCAATATCTTTTAAAGCAATCAGATTTCCTTGTGACATCATCTGTTTTAGTATAATTTCATATGATGATATGTTATTAACTTGTAGCTATATAGGGTATCTACTAGAATAACAAAAATTTAAAAGGTTGACAATAAAACTGTCCAGATGTGCAGCATCTTTTATACATGGATTATGTCTTCTGATGCAGTTTTGGAGAGCAGAAGCATTTCAGTGTTCATCCCAGGAAAGAAGTTTGGGGATGATATTGATCAGCAAATGACTTTTCCCATTCAGTGCAGTTTTTGGTCTTTTGTTGATATGGATTCACCTTCAAAGAGAAATTTGCAGAAAACCAGTACTCTGATTGGTCAGATGGTAAGCGCTCTGACCTTTTTATTGTTAGAATATTGTTAAGAGGCCATCTGTAATTCTAGAACTTGAGACATGGAAGCAGGAGGATTAGAATTCAAGGTTATTCTCAGCTATATGTTTGAGGCCATCCTAGGCTGTCACATACACACACACACACACACAAAATGCTTTTAAGTGTTTCTCAGAGAACTGTTAGTCTGTTTTCATATTCTTCTCCCCTTCCAACCTCTTCCTTCTTTTATTTCTTCTTCTTCCTCATTTTTTAGGTAAGGCTTCACCATATTGCCAAGGTTATATTGTAACTCATTAGATGGCCCAGACTGGCCTCCAACTAGCCATCCTGCTGAGTGCTGAGCTGGGGTGCAGACCCGCACTATTATATCCAGCAAAAATGTTCTTGCATTTATATACTTTTTCAGACTTTACAACTGAATAATGGTCCAGTTGTTTTTGTTTTGTCTGAGCTACATCATACCTCTAAATTTTCAGTCATGCAAATCAGATGTCTAATCAGTAAAAATTTCTATCCGAATAGTTGAGAAGCTCTGTGTGTGTGTGTGTGTGTGCGAGCGTGCATGGATATGTGTTTGTGGTCAAGGTCAACTCAGATGTCTTCATCAATTGCAGTCTACCAGTTTTTTGAGAGAGTCTGTTTCTGGAATTCTCCAATTTAGCTAGACTGTCTAGCCAGTAAACCCAAGGGATCTTTCTGTCTCTGCCCCCCACCCTCACCCCCACCCCACTGCAATTACAGGCACCTGTTGTAGCACCAAGCCTTTCTGACTGGGCTCTAGGGGATAAAATTCAGTACTTCTCCCTCATACAGCTAGCTCGTTACTGACGGAAGTATTTCCTGAGCCCTGGAAGGCTTTACTAAATAATATACAATAAATACTTGATAAGAACTTTCTTAAAATGTTGCATTCCAGCAAGGGGTGGGAATCGGGGTCAAGGAAAACACCTTTAATCACAGCACTTGGAAGGCAGAGGCAGGAGAATCTCTATGAGTTCCAGACCAACTTCCAGGACAGCCAGGGCAATGTAGAGAGACACTGTCTTGAAAAAACAAAAAATAAAAATTGTATTCCACAAGCTTCACATTTTTCCAGAAATGAATTTAAGCTGTAGTTAATACTGACATAATCACTAGAGAAGTGAACTATTATAAAGATGGATTTGTATTTGACTATTTCCAGTTAGTTAGCTCACAGTTTGCCCTGCCTTTGTGTTTGATGTAGGACTGCAGTTTGATTCCAGCTCACCTTGCAGAGGCATTTGGATTGTTGATTCACTGCAATGACTCATCTCCTTGCCACCCACTTCTCCCTACTGTGCAGCATACTTTAAAGAAAGCGATGGATCCTGAGGGCCTGCTGTATTTAGCCTCCAAACAGTTCACAACTGAAGACTTTGAAAAGGTAAAGGCAGAGATAATGCTTACCCAAAAGGCCTATTTCATTGTTTCTCAATCATTTATTTTTTTTATATTTACATCTGTTCGTTTGTTTGTGCGGTGTGTAGGTGTGTGCGCACACATTTTGCATGTGTGTGGACACAGTGTCCACATAAAGGTCAAAGAATAACTTTGTTCGATGCAGTTCTCTCCTGCCCTGAGACTTGCAGGGATCAACTCAGCTTGTCAGGCTTAGCAACAAGTGCCCTGACTCACCAGCCCCACTTCTTAATTTAAAGACAAGTTTATTTGGCACTATTTGTTTCTTCTTCTAGGATTTTATCGAGTTGCTTTTGTTTTGTTTACTTTGAGACAGGGTTCATGTAGCCCAGGCTGGCTTAGAATTCACTATGCTGGCCAAGAACAGCTTTGATCCTTCTGCTTCTAACTTAAAGGGCTACGATTACAGGCATTTACTGCCATGCTTAGCTGGTATTCTTTCCTACCAGCTTGCTTCCAGATTTTTAACATTTTAAGTACATTGTACAGAAAAAAAATAACTAACCAGGTGTATAAGAAAACTTCAGTATAAAAATGTTAAGTTTATTATTTCTATTATTATCTAAATATCCATAGCTTTAAAAAGACCAATATATTAAAAAGACTATTTCTATAGACAATTAAGCTAAGCCATGTGAGCACAGTTATTCACATTGTTTGACTATTCAATTTCCTTTTCAAGTAGCTATTTAACTGAGAGGAACAAGGTACAGGAAACATGTGGGGGCAACTTAAGTGCCGAGCTAAGTGTTGCTATCACGAAATACATATGGCATTCAGAAATAAGAATATGAGTGCAGAATGCAAGAGATGAGAATTTAGCTGGACATCAAGAAATGTTAAAAATATGCCAGGCAGTGGTGGCACACCCCTTTAACCTGAGCACTCAGCAGGCAGAGGTAGGCCGATCACTCTGAATTCAAGGTTAGCCTGGCCTACCCAGTGAATGTCTTGAAAAACAAAAACAAACAAACAAAAATAAAAAAATAAAGAGAGAGAGAAAGAAATGTAAAATGTTTTATGGCTTGCCATAATACCTGTTTAAGCGGAAATAACCATAAAAGCAAAGACATAGGTGTAGAAATCAATATATTTGGGAAGCTATGAGAATATGGAGTTTGCCTGGAGCAAAATGTATTATGGAATTTCAGGGCTTTAACAGTTTGAAAAAAGCCTTTGATGCTCAGATAGAAGAGAACAATTGTGAATTTTATTAGGTACATGAAATAGTAAACATGGAAAATCTATTTGCCACACAAAGCAAAGAGCCTAAAATTTGTTGAGGACTGGGTATGTGGAGAAGACAGGACTTACTGCTGTAGTGTGTTATAAAGTGTTCTTCTGTCATTACTTAGGAAGGGAGGAAGCCAGGTTGGACAGAGGTTAGAGTCAAGCTGAAATGCAGGATGAGTGTCGACATCTGGAAGCCTACAGGAAGCTCTGGAGCTCAGGAGACCCATCAGAGTTGTCTATCTTCAGACAAAAAGAGAAGGACTTCATGAATCCCTCTAAACCTCTGCATCCATCAGATATATAATATGCTTGTCCTGAAGTAATCCCTGAAGGGGATGACACTTGGAACACATTGCTGACAGCACTGCTGAGACAGTAAATCCTGAAAGGTGATAGCGGTGTGGTCATCATGCCACTGCAGAGGAAAACTTAGAGAGAGCTACTGTGCTGTCATTCAGTCTGAGGCCTGGAGAAAATTACAGAAAAACAAAGACAGGATAAGCCCATTCCAGGATGTATCAATATGATTCTTAAAGAGCTTATAAGTAAAATATAGAAAACAGAGATGCCAATACAGCCTGACAGTACAGCCCTTTCCCAGCTGTGTATGACCAGGGTTTAAACCCACAGTACTAGAAAAAATAATTGTACACCATAATTAATATATCCTGGTAATGGCTAGTGTTTTCTTTGGTCTTACAAGTTTAAAAAAAAAAAAAGAAGAAGAAAGAAAACAGCTTAGATAGTAAAGCAAGAAATCTGGAAATTATTTGATAGAGTAAGGATTTAAGGAACTAGGAATAACAGATGCAGGAAGAAAAGCAAGTGTTGAATGCTGTGTTTTAGAGTCATTCTCTGGCCAATGAGATGGCTCAGCAGATAAAGGCACTTGATGTCCAGCCAGACAACCTGAGTTCAGTGCCCAGGATGATACACTCATGCCAGGGCAAATGCATGCTGTCCACATTCCCGAAGAAACACATCTAACATTTCAAGAAGAATTATCCTCAAGCCGGAGAGATGGCTCAGTGGTTAAAAAGCACTGTTTACTCTACCAGAGGTCCTGAGTTCAATTTCCAGCAACCACATAGTGGCTCATAACCATCTATACTGGGATCTGATGCCCTCTTCTGGCTTGCAGGTGTACATGCAGATAGAGTACTCGTCTACATTAAATAAATAAATAAATAAATACAAATTATGTCTGATTAAGAAAATTATTCGCTGCTCAGATCTCCCCAGACCATCAGGACTCACCTTTATTGCAGCTAATATGGTACCTCCTCACTAACTACAAGTGTCTAGCTAAGGGAAAAGACAGAAGGGAAGTAGGGAGGTAGCAGTTCTAAGGTAAATGAGAGTAAGTTATGAAGAAATAAAGTAAGGATTAAACCATTCAAGAGAGAAATTAAGCTGGGCAGTGGTGGCACATGCCTTTAAACCTAGCACTGGGTGAGGAGCTTCTGAGAGAGGTGAGTCTTTATCTCACTGAAAGCACAAAAATCAACTAGTAGTTCAGTTCCGGTGCATAGTGCACTGTGAGAGAGGCTCTTCTAGGGAAACTTTCATATTTGTTACAAGCAGAAGGCAAAGACTTAAAATGCTCAGTGGCTAGGAAATGGCCCAAATATTGACTTAAGTTTGATGTAAAAATTATGGAAATTTTAAAAATCAGATGCCAGTACACTTTGGAATTATAATGAGTCCATAATAAAATTTAATTTTTTTATATTTTTAACTTAGCTACTGGCTTTTGCAAAGAATTTGAATATGGAATTCAGCTTGGAAGCAGAAAGAATGATTCATGGCTATTATCTAGCAAGTCGCAGAGTCAGAACAGATTCTGTACATGGATCAAAGTTGTCAGCATCTGCATTAAAATACTTGTAGGTATTTAACTTAAGGCCAAAACTGACTTTTAGATATGAATTTAATTAACTTGTCTTTTTATATTTGTTTCTCTGATTTATGGTTGGCTGATTATTTACTTTGTTTCAGAAGAATTTAAGATGACTTAATGATTTCCTTTGTTATATTTCTAAGTCATTTGCACCACTAATAATTCTTTTCCCTGAATTATTTTTTGGCTTCTCTGTATGAGATATATCTGAGAAAAATACAACGATTTTAATGCAAATGATTGCTTTTTAATGTAGTTGTTTGTGTCCCAAGTATGTTATCCTTGGGCCTAAAGAAACTTTCCTATTAAGTAATTTATTTAATATTCATATGTGCATAGAATGTGTTTGCACCCAATCCACCTCCATTCCCTCCCCTCCAGCTCCTCCACTCTTCTTCCCCAATAGAGACCCTACATTGTTCCTTGCGCGTCTATGTGTTTAGCTTAGTGTTAAGGACTGAACACAAGACTTCAGTATGCAAGGAAGCGCTCTACCGCTGAGCCCTTTTCCCAGCTCTGTTTCTTGTACTTTACAGTACTTTAATATAAAATGAGTAATGCTTTTTTGTTTGTCTGTTTGGTTTTTATTTTTTCTTTTTTGAGACAGAGTTTCTCTATGTAGCCTTGGCTGTCCTGGAGTTGGCTTTGTGGACCAGGCTGGCCTCAAACTCACATATATTGGCTTTTGCCTCCCTAAGTGCTGGGATTACAAGTGTGTGCCACCGCACTGGGTAACTGGTCTACAGAGTGAGTTCCAAGACAACCAAAGCTACACAGAGAAACCCTGTCTCCATATAGTAAAATAAAATAAATAATAAAAAATTCTCTTTGAAGCCAGGCGTGGTGGCACACCCCTTTAATACCAACAAGGGAGGCAGAGACAGGCCTACAGCAGTGACTTCAAGGTCACCCTGGTCTAAAATAGTGAGTCTAGAACAACCAAGGCTACAGAGAAACCCTGTCTCAAAAACAAAAACAAAGAAAAAAACTAAGAAGTAGAAGCAATAGTATCAAAAGTTTAAGGTTATCTTCAGCTTTATAGTGAGTCAAGGCCAGCCTGTACCTGATCAAAATAAACATATAAAGGTAGATAAATAGAATAGCTAGACAGACAGACAGACAAACAGATAGACATCGAGTACCATCATATATACGTGGACACTTATTAATATATGAACATGTGTGGGTGTGTGCTCAGGCATGAAGAAGCCAGGGGTCAACCCCAGGAGTCATTCTTCAGATACCATCAACTTTGTTTTTGAGACAGGATCTTTCCCTGGCCTGTAGCTCACCAAGCAGACTAAGCTGGCTGTCCAGGGAGCCCCAGGGAGCTGCCTGTCTGTCTCTCCACTGTTTGGAATTACAGTCAGGTATCACCAGCTGCAGCTTTTTACATTGGTTCTGGGAATTGAATGCAGGTATGTGTATTTATACAGGAAGCAGTTTATCCACTGAATTATTTCCCTAGGCATGTATATGTGTGTATAAATGTTTGTGTGTACATGTTGGGTTTTGTGTGTGTGTGTGTGTGTACATATCTGTGGGTGTATAAATATGTATATGGGGGGGCAAGAAGGCCAGTAGTTGATGTCAGGTGTCTTCCTCAATGACTCTCCGCCTTATTTTTTAAAGAGTCTGGACTGGGAGCTCACTTGCTGGACTAGACTAGCTGTTGAGCAAGACAGGACCCCTCCTGGCTCTATTGCTTAGCACTGCCGTGCAGGCTCCCACAGCTGCACCCGCTTTTTCTGTGGTGCTGCGGCTGAACTTAGGTCTCCATGCTTGGGGGAGACTGGCTTACTGAGGTATCTCTCTAGCCCATTTAAGTGTTGTATTCTTAAGTCAGAATATACATATATATATATGTGTGTATAAGCACACAAATATACTTTATATTGATAATAGATATATTCAGTTTTCCCAAATGGAATTATATACACAGAGCAGAGAATTACCTAGTTCTATTTAACAGCACGACAGTGTCACTGTGTTGTGATATGTGACATTATGATGTGGACTCTATCAAAGTTTATATTCCTTCACTTAGAGGCCATTATTCCATCTGATATTATAAAATACAATCTCAGATTATAAAGTAAGATTAAGGGTAAAATAATCTAACAAAGACATGGAATATCTTGTTATATCTGCAATATAAAATAAAATGAGTGTGTAGAAAGCACCCAAGTATGGGTCTAAGATAGATATGTTTAATTACTGTCCTCAACTATATTATTTAAATAAAGCTGAAAATACAAACGGTAAGCCAAAGTAAACCTTATTTATTTATTTAATTAATTTAGGTTTTTCAAGACAGGGTTTCTCTGTGTAACCTTGGCTGTCCTAGACTTGCTTTGTAAGCCAGACTAGCCTCACAACAATCCACCTGCCTCTGCCTCCCCAAGTGTTGGGATAACAAGTGTTCACCACCATGCCTGGCAAAACTACGCTGCATCAACTTTGAAAGTTCTACTATCTCATGTTGATTTTTATCTGTGGTAGTCGATACTCTGTACTTAAACTTACATAACCTCGTGTTATATATGTAATCATTTTGACCCCCCAATCAGGCAGAGTTAATTTTAATATAACTCCTTGTCATATTGTATGGACAAACACTGAGAGTGGCTATGAGGTTTATGGATGAGCAAGGTGAAAGAACACTTACTACCCAGGAGACTCACTGGTCTTCAGTTTTCTCCTCTTGTATAGAATATCACTTCTCCTTTTATGAAGGTTCCACACATACTAGTTTTCAGCATTCTGAGAGTTTTCAGCATTCTGGGGTTGCAATAATCAAATGTTATAAGCCACATTGAGAGACTGCCACAAATTTCAATTATGATCTTCATCTTGCAAGAAAAAGGTTTATAGAATAAATGTAAAGTCTCCAATTAGGTTCCCAAGCTTCCTGGTACAAGTGTGGGTGTGTGGGGAGAGGGCACTGCCACTTAATATGAGAAAGGCATGAGATTTCACTACGTTCATGATTAATGTGAACAAACATGTAGACTGACATTTTGAGATTAACTTGTATTTGTAGAACATGTAGAGCAAGAAAATGATAATTCTACCTTACCTCCCCTCTTGACAGTCAAATGACATACTATAGTGTAAAGATTAACCACATCTGGTCATGAGAGAAATAACTAGAATATTGAGGAAGTGAAGTTTATGTTTTGTCAGATTTGGTGGCATACACCTTTAATCCAGGCACTCAGAAGGAAGAGGCAGGTGGCTCTCTAAGTTCAATGCCAAGCTGGTAGCAAGTTCTGAGATAGACGAGGCTACATAGAAAGACCTTGTTTCAAAAACCAAACCGCACAAACAAAAAACAATCCAAAAAAGAAATTATGTTTCGTGACGTAGTGTGTTGCGTGCATGCGTGCCTGTGTGTTGCTTAGACTGGAACCCAGGGCCTCCTACCTTTGAGCCACACTACTAGCCTTCAAGCCATGACAGGTACTAGGAATAGTTACCTTGGAAAAAAGAAACCAAGGGCCAACTGTGTAACTAAGTAACTGAGTATTTAAAGAGTTTCACATTTTGATGTCTAGTTCCAGCAGCTAGAACAAGACCAGTGGGTGGAAACTAGTGACACTAATTTCAGCCCAGATTTATATAAAATCTGTATATCACAGTTTTATCCTCATTTCACACACTCACACTCAAAGTCAATTTATGCCAAAATCACCCAGTCAGTAAACTCTACAGACTTAATCAGTTTCCTGAACGTCAAGTGTCCAGCAGTCGTTTAAGAACTTCACACTGAGTCAGGTGCAGTGGTGCACGCCTGTAATCCCTTGGGAGGACCTTGGGAGGCAGAGGCTGGAGGATCTCTCTGAGTTCAAGGCCAACCTATTCTACAAGGTGAGTCCAGGACAGCCAGGACTACACAGAGAAACCCTGTCTCAAAAACCAAACCCACAAACCAACCAACCAACCAACCAAAAACCCCAGAACCTCACACCTGCCTGATGAAAGCCGAAAGCTGCTATTTCAGGTAAAAAGCAGTTTACATGTTTAAGGAAGTAAATTATTCATGGAAGCAGGTGAGTAGTAGTTTATGTTCAAAGGAGAGAAGGTAATGAGTAGTAGTTCAGACTGCTGTGGACAGAATTTGCTTATGTAACAAGAATTTTGAACTTTAAGGTTCCATGGAGACCTCAGATAAGAGATGTTTAGTTAGGTTTGTTTCCCCTTCTGTACATTTTCCGGAGTGAAACTTGGGGCAAGGGATGTGGAATGGTAAGTAGAAGCCTTTTTTTGTTACTTTTTTGCTTTTGACAAGTCAGGATACTTGTTTCTTCTGGCCCAACTTAAGTTGGTGGGAAACAAATAGCTTAAAAGGAAAAAACCAGTATGCAGACCTTAAACACATGGCTCATGTCATATCCTGATTTGTTCCTCTTTTAAGTATGTTCTTTTTGTAATATTGATGTCTTTATTAACCTGTATTATTTTTTTTTTAGAGTTTCTTTATCTGAAGCTCATGCTAGACTGAATTTAAGGAACAAAGTGCTCAAAGAAGATGTGCTCATTGCAGCCTTATTGTTTGAGCTATCTCTCACATTGAAATACGGTAATTCACTGTTAGTAATAATCCCTAAATAATCTTAGTTTATTAACTTATTACATGCATTTTAAACACTTCAAAATTTTCAGTCTTTATTGTTATTGGATATGGATATGTCTTACTTGAATTTGAACTTCTACTGGTTGTTTGAGACACAGTCTCATCATGTAGCCCAGGCTAGCTATGAATTCAAAATCATACCACCTCAGCCTCTAAGCACTGGGAATTCCAGCTGTGTGACACATCTGTTAATAAACACCTTGATTATGCATGATTTCTAATTTGGATTTTTTTGTGAGCCTAAACCTCACCTCAGGGCCAAGGCACCTTTGACTTGCCATCCTCAAACCTCCGCCTCCAACAGTTCTGAGTCCTCTAGAAAATCAGCAAGCATTCTTTAAAGCAAAAAAGATTTATTGATTCATTATGTATACAGTGCTCTGTCTGCAAGTACACCTGCACTCTAGAAGAGGTCACCAGATCTCATTCTAGATTGTAGTGAGCCACGCTGTGGTTGTTGGGAACTTAACTCAGTAACCAGTGCTCTTAACCTCTGGGCCTTCTAAGCCCCAGCAAGCATTGTTAACCACTGTGCCATTCCTTCAGCTACTAGACTAACCCAAGCATTCTCAACTAGGTCCATGGATGCTTCAAGCCCCAGGACCTTGTAAATCATTATCTACAAATTCTTGTGTGTCCTTTCCAAAGGAGACAGATTGCAAATTTTATGAAGTAGGTTATAGAGATTAATGATTAATAGAAATGATTTGAAGGAAGTAAAAAGAGATTTTTCTTTAATTCCTTTAGTTGAGGAATTTACATTAAATGTTTTTACTCTTAAAGCAGTTAAAAAGCTCCCTAAATATTCATTTTTATTAGTTTTTAAATGATAGCTTTCCTTATGTTATTTTTCATGTTATTCATAATTATCCTTACAAATCCCCTTCCCTACTGCCCTCCCCACACTCCTTTCCTCACACTACCTCTTCCCCAAAAATTGTAAAGAAAAAAAAAAAAACAAAATAAAACAGTGGAATAAAGAGGAGGCAAGCAAAGAAAAACAAAAGACAAGCAAGATCAAATAAATGTGAGGGAAAGGAGAAGAATATAATGGAGGGCAAGTTAAAAGACCAAGAGGTCATGTTTAAAAGAGAAAAAGATTTCCTTTATAGCTTCTTTATTTTGCTCTGCCTAGTTGTCAATGATTTAGTCACCATGGACCTCTCATTTTCTTGAAAGCATCTGTGATTTTAGTGCCCTCTACCTGGGTATCTTATGCTTCAGGTTAAATAACTCTTCCTAAAGGTCTCCTTTGTTCTTAACTCACAAATCTTATATTCTCCAGAGCATTTAACTCAAGTTTGTCTAAGCTCAGCTGGCTCACCTCCCCATCTATAACTAGTCAGTTATATGTCATCTCAAGAACAACTTTTGTTTTCAATTTTTTTATCCTGTCTCCCCCCTTTTCTTTATACACTTTCATCAATATCTTTGTCTTTTTTTATTTCTCCATGTAATATTTTATGTACTTTTCCATTATTTGGCAATTTATACTCTTTTCATGTCTTTTTTTTTTTTTTTTCTACACAGGGTTTCTCTGTGTACCACTGGCTCTCCTGAACTTGCTTTGTAGCAAAGCTGACCTCAAACTTAGAGATCTACCTACCTTTACCTCCTTTCGTGCTGGAATTAAAGGCGTGTGCTCAGCTTTTTACTTTTTTGCCATGTTTCCCCCTCTCTACCATTATTTTGTTGTATTTTGACTTTATGTGCTTTTAAAAATAAGACTCAATAGTTTAGTCTTTACTTTCCATCATACATTTTT
The DNA here is from genome assembly GCF_907164565.1 of Psammomys obesus. Classification (NCBI taxonomy): domain Eukaryota; kingdom Metazoa; phylum Chordata; class Mammalia; order Rodentia; family Muridae; genus Psammomys; species Psammomys obesus. The sequence continues at coordinate 29,489,273 of NW_026587216.1, read as the reverse complement.
AAGAATCTCAGGCTGAAGAGATGACTCAGTGGTTAAAGTCACATAAACCTGAATCCACATACGAAAGATGTAACCTATTGCCTCAAGCTGTCCTCTGACCTATACACTCACCCCATGGTACAGCACGCGCACGCACACACACACTAAAAACACCTAGACCTTAGGAGAGTTCTGACTTGGAAATATAAGAATTAGGACAACAGAGATGGTATTTCAAGTCAAGTGGATGACATTACTTGGACAAAGTATAGAGAATTCTGAGACTGTCTTTGAGGAATTCCTGTGTTTAGTAATGGGTTGAAGGAAAAAAACAAACTAAGTTCGTGAAGCAAAAACTGTTTTATAGGAAGAAAGGTTTGGTGTTCCACATACCAAGAAAGGGTTTCCAGAGTGAGTGGTCACTGCCCACAGGCTGAGGTTACAGTTACATCTGCTAAGCCAGAGGTTGTAGTGCCCATGATCAGAGCTGTTTGGAACTGTTGTGGGAATGGAGATTGGGCAGGTGTTGCTATGGAGACAGCCCATCTAGACAACTGAATGTTGGAGATGGGGCACTAGCTGTAGACGATGTGACCCTAGAAGGGACTTTTTTCTTCTTAAATATAAATACTAAGATACTTAAGATACACAGTAAATAAATAAGTTATCAACACTGAGCATGATGGCATGGGCTTATAGTGGGGAACAGTCTTGGGGGTCAATGTAAGACTCAAATGGTGGGAGTGATCAGAGATCAAGTTCTTAGAGGCAAGGATTCCATACTACAGAGCACAGGCCAGTTTGGCCTGATAGAGGATCTAGAACCTGGTTGGTTAACACATAGAAAAGGTCACTTTATATTTAAAATACATTTAAATCAGCCAGGTGTGATTTCCACCTTTAGTCACAACACTCACAGGTAGAGGCCAGCCAGGGCTACACAGTAAGAGCCTGCCTCTGTCAAGCGTGGTGCACACCTGGGAGGCAGGGCTCTGAGTTCAAGGCCAGTTTTGTCTACAGAGGACAGCCCAGGGTACACAGAGAAAACCTCTTGAAAACCAAAATTAAAAGAACATGCCTCAAAAATGACCAAAAATAAAACTTAGAATGAAACTAGTTCAGAACCTTTACTTTTGTTGAAATGTATTTGCAAATTTAGTTTTTAAGTCTCATGCTGTATTTGTTCATTTAGGGGCCACTGCATTTTGCGTTGCTCCCAATGCATTATTTCCATTTGAACTATATAACGAAGACTATTTAGAGCGAAGAGATCTCTACCTCACTCAATGCCAACAGCAACTGCAACAATTCATTGCCACATATGGACCTGGGACAACCATCTTTTCTAGTGATGAATAAGCAATTTAAGGAAGACCTCTTTTCATGCCTCTATAAGCCTTGGTTAAATGACTGGAAGAATGCTTCAGATGTGTGTAATCTCAAGGTTACCTATTAGAATGTCATTAGGAGTATGAAATGTGGCTTTTAAATACAAATATATAAATAACCCAAACATCCAAAACAAAACTGTCTTTAAACATTACCAAGCTTCACATCAAAATTTCCTGGTTACCTATGTATCAAGGATACACAGTTGAGAACATGGCAAGTGTGAAAAAGTTCTGTTCATTGCACCAGTTAGCAATACTTTACCACAATTATACCAGTTTAAGCTTGTTCATTTACCAAACTGAGCTTAAACCTCGGCAATTTAAATGTCCCTAAGTATCTAATGTAAAGGCCCTTCTATATTTTACCATGTGCACTATGGGCCTACTGCTTTATAAGACCTAATGTGGAATCAAGAAAGCTGTGTATAATGTGACTCCAAAGACAACTGTTTACTCCTGGGAGGTGATCTTCCCGCCTCCAATTAGGTGGTACACCTGACTTTTGGTATTTTTAGGTCCTGGCTGTTATAGGACAACTGTAACTTATAACTTGTTACAGCAAGTTATAAGAGTAGAAATTAAGGCCTGATGTGTGTAGTCTAGGTCTCTAAGGGAAAGCTAAACAATTCTTACCAGCTGGGGATCAAACCCAGAGCTTTGGGCCAATTAAGGAACTACTCCCCCAGCCCTTACTAAGGCTTCAAATGCCACGCCACCAGAATGTTGCTGTGTGTTTATGCTGTTCACTAAACCTAGTTACTCAACTAGCTAAAGATTTAGCGTAGTCTCACCTCGAGAGGAAATCCAGTTTTAGAGTTAAGTGATCACAGATCACCTAGACACTTTTCTCCCTACAGTGTATTTTCAGCTATATCTCCTAGCAACCAGGATTGCTTGTATTGACAAAGAAATCTGGGCTTATGAAAGCTGAGAACTTTTACTATAAGAATGTTTTAAAGACATGCATTTTAAAGAAATTACCACCAGAGCACTTAGAATTGTTTATTTCTATATAACTTGTTTAACTCATTTTCATCATTTGCTTCTGTTCACAGTTTCTTGACCAAGTCTTCATTTTACATTCCAAAATGTACTGCACCTTCCCAAAAGAAAAAGAAACAGTCAGAAGCCCACAGAATCATTTTCTTCCATCTCAGAAACTAAGCCCAGGATTCAGCCTCATCATCTTCAAAAGAATGCCAAGTAAACAGAAGGGGTTGGCTCCAGTCTGAGTGTTATCAAAGACTGCTCAATCAAGATAGATGACTGCCTGAGCAAACTTACCCAACAAAACAACGTGTTTTCAAACATCGCAGATACTCAAGTTGGACATTCATCTCCCGCCACCTACATGCTGGACAGAAGAAACAGTACACCATTTCAACAATTTCATCACAATTCAGTAATATGAACTAATTTATACATTGCTGGCATCTCAGTCTTAGGATTATTTCTTCAAAGAAACCCTCAGCTGGGTAAACGGCAAAAACTTAAGTCATCATGTGCCAGCTATTACACCATTGCAAGAACAGGTCCTGTGTTAATCAAACCACAAAGACGAACAGCACACACAATCTGTACCTTGTTACTGGCAACTGTGGTCCTGGTAACTTGTTCAATCACTTTCCATGACAAGTTTTCAGAAAACAGTTGTCAAGGACCTTCAAAAGAGACAGCTGTTGCACCTAAAAAAGTAAACATTTGACGGCGAACTCTCATTTGTACTTCCATGTTTTAGCACCTTTTATGAGTCTGCTGGCGGGTTTTTATGTCATCTTGACACAGGCTAGTCACTGCGGAGGAGAAAGCCTCAACTGTGAAAATGTCTGCCTAAGACTGGGCTGGGGGTGACCCTTCAGGGTCCTTTCTTATTAGCAATTGATGAGGAGAGGGCCCAGACCATTGTGGGTGGTGCCACCACTGGGCTGAAAGATACCCCACGTGGGTCCTATTAAGAACCACCAGTAAGCAGCACTCCCCCATGGCTTCTGCGTCGGCGTCGAACTCCAGGTTCCTGCAGTGCTTGAGTTCTTGTCCCATCAATCACACCCTCCACTGTGGTAGGACTGACTGACTGATCCAGAGCACCAAACATTTGCTCATCAGTCTCAGGGTGTGCAGTGAAGTTAGATGCATTAGGCAGCTTGCTTTTCGTTGCCTAGTAACGTGATGACATCATGCAGAAGCATCTTCCTCTTTTAAGCTCTATTCCCTCCCCTTTCTCTGTGGGGTAGCCCCCTCCCCCATCATTTCTCTCCATCTCCACCCAATAAACCCCTTTCATGTATCTGTTGTGCGCTCATTTTTAACATTAACTACAATTTTGCAGATCATCACCTGTACATTACAACAGCAAAGAGCATGGGCAGGGTCACAAATCATGTCCTACAAAACTCCAAGAGAATAAATTATTGAACCAGTTACTGGAGAGGACTTATGAAGGCCTATAAAATTCAACTTTTTAGGTTGAAACCTTGATCGCTTTCAAGTCTTGAAATGCCTGAGTTAATAGGAATTCACAGTACGTAACCTGGTTTACAAGTGCTAACAGAAAAATTTAGTATTTACGGTTCTGAGGTGGTGCGCTCTCTTGTATTCGTTATGCTTCAGAACGTGACACTACAACCTTTTCATAGCCAGCATTACCACCCTGTGTGGCTTTCAAGATGGTGCGCAAATTCTGCCTCCTAAACCTTAAATTGACGGTCTCAATATCTAAGAGGCAATACTCCGCCTGTATAAAATTTCCCACGGAAAAATAGGTCACGGTGGGGACACAAAAGGGACCCCCGCCCCGGTGCAGGCCTGGCTAAAGCTGCCGCCAGAGGCCGCTTCTCCCCGCACTTGTAAGTGTCCTGAGCGCAGGCCTTTTAACCAAGGGCTCGGCGTACATTTGCAGATTATTGAAAAGCCCGAGCGAGCGGGAACGGGCCGCGCCCAGCAGGCCACGGGGGCCACCGTACCCGGCTGGGACCCGGCGCCGCCAGCAAAGAGCCCCGCCCCGCACCCTCGGGGGAGACAGACCGCGGGATGCGCACCTGGATGAGCCCGAGGGCAGGCCGGGTTCCGCCGCCCGGGGCCTCCGCTGCCCGCCATGCCGCCCGCGCTGCTCACGCTCCCGGGCGCTGCAGGGAAAGGAAGTGGCCGGCCTTGCCGCAACCCTAAGGCGCTTCTTAGGCTCCGCCCCTTCCGGCCACGGCCGGCGTTCCCGCTGGGGCGGAGGGAGTAGACTGCTTCCCTTAGCGCTTTCCAATTCGTTTTGTAAGTGATGACTAAAATAAGACAGTCTTCCGGTCCTGGCACTTAATGCTTGCTTGGTCTTCTCCATCCTCACCCACGTCAGTGTTTAAAAGCTGGCGCTGTTAGCAGCTCCACGTACGTTTTTTGTTGTTGTTGTTGTTGAAGGTGCTGGGAGCTGGAAGAGCAGCCAGTGCTGAGCCGTCGCCTGCCTACGGCAACTCCGTTAGAGTTAGTATTCTAGAATCCTCGCGGGGGCACGCACGCACACAATTGGTTGTTAGAAAAAAGGGAGAAGCTGTTAACTAGTTTGATTTTGAGTAGTAATAGAATTTTTCTTAAGTAGTCATAAAGCAGTCACCTACTGTCTTCGGGTTACTGTTGCTGAACCTGGAAAGGGCTTATTTGCTTGAACAGTCCACGTCACTGCTCGTCATTGCAGGAAGGCAAGATGAACTCAAGCAGGGCAGAGACCGTGGAGGGGTGCTGCTTACTGATGTATCTCACGCCTTCTCAGCTTGCTTTCTTACAGAACCCAGGACACCTGACAAGGTGTCTCCATCTACAATGAGCTGGGCCCTCCCCCGTTAATCACTAATTAAGAAAGTGCCCTACAGGACTGCATAGAGCCTGATCTTATGGAAGCAGTTTCTCAGTTGAGGTTCTGTCCTGTCAGACGACATCAAACTAGCCACCGGTCACCTTCTTAATATGTTCATCTTCTAGTTTTGAAAATTTTATTGGGGGTGCATTGTGAGTGTGCTCGCACGGAGGCCCGAGAACAGCTATATGGACTTGATTCTGTCCTACTTTTATACGTATTCTTGGGCTGGAACTCAAGTTGGCAGGCTTGCCCAGCAAACACCTTTATCTGCTAAGCCATGTCAGTGGCCTAGACTTTCATATTTTATTTATCTCACTCATCATTCTTGAGTCCCGGCTACAAAACATTGGGCTTGGTTCCAGGAAAAAAAAGAAGTTTATGATCTTGTCTGAAAGATACACGAGCAAAAGTAAATCTAATTCGTAAATTGACTAAAGGAGCTGGAGAGATGGCTTGGTGAGTTAAAGGGCTTGATGTGTGCTGGGTAGTGTTTATCAGTTTGACACAAACTAGAGACACCTGGGAAAAGGGACCCTCAGCTGAGGAACTGCCTCCACTAGGTTGGCTTTAGGCATGTTCGTGGAGCATTTTCTTGATTAATGATTGATGTGGAGGGCTCAGCCTGCTTTGATGGTGCCACCTATGAGCAGGTGGTCCTGGATTGTATAAAAAAGCAAGCTAGGAAAGCTGTGGAGACCAAGCCAGTAAATAGCACTCGTTTATGGTTTCTGCTTCAGTTCCTGCCTTGACTTCCTTCAGTGATGAACTATGATGTACAGTTGTAAGCCAGAATAAGCCCTTTTCTCTCTAAGTTGGTTTTGGTCATTGTTTTACACACAGTAATAGAGAAGAAAACTTGGCCACCATACAATCCCAGTGTTACTGGGGATGTGTGCACAGGAGGGTCCCGGGGGCTCAGTGGCTGGCCGGTGACAAAGCCTAGGCTGTAAAAACAGGATTCCTGTGAGATTACAGGACTTTACAGTTACTGCCAGCCACACCTAGAGAAGGTTTGCTGAGACAGCCTGTCTTGTTCTGCCCAGTTCGCGAATCCCAAAAGACCAGGAATAAACAGACTCCGCTGTAAATACATGAGGTTCTTTTTATTGTAAATTACAAGCTGCAATTTCTCTCTAGGTGAGAGAGCCCAGCGCCTTGTGCTCAGGTTAGTTGGGTGATTTAAAGATTCTGGTTCATCCCAGCGTGCCCAAGGCAGGGGCGATTCCTGCCTGGCAAGCGTCTGTTGGTCGAAATGCTACATTTTGAGTTGACTAGCTATAGGAAGGTCCCCAGACCATTAATGACCTGGTGTCCCTCCCTGGGGGGATGGGCCAGTTTCCTAGCAACTGTATCTCTAGTGGGTGGGGAAAGAATGTAGTAAGGTGGTCCTTCCCCTCAGGGCATTACTGGACTTCTCCGCCCAGCTAGTTCAGGTCTTAAATATTAATAATAGCTGATTTTTAATCTTTTTGGTCTCTCAGTCTCCCAAGATAATCTGCCATGTTTGAGCAAACAATTCCAGGAAGAAAAGACCATCACAGACTGCATTTATTCTCCACTGTAGTGTCTTGTCTGACCTTCAATATTTGAAATAGCTTTTTAAAAAAGATTTACTTATGTATACAACGCTTTGTCTGCGCATACACCTGTGCACCAGAAAAGGGTGCCAGATCTCACTATAGATCCGGCCACCATGTGGTTGCTGGGAATTGAACTCAGGACCTCCGGAAGAACAGCCAGTGCTCTTAATCTCTGAGCCATCTCTGCAGCTGGAAACATCCAGCTTTATCTGGTGAGGCCAGATTCTGGTCTCCTTCTGCCTTCTGTCTGTCTTACTCTGTGCTCTGAAATCTAACAGCCAGTCTAGCCTAATCTATGAGTTGTAGGTTCAGTCCTCTCTAAATAAATAAATAAGGCGGAGAGTGATTGAGAACTATACCAAAGGTCTCCTTCTGGCCTCCACACACATCTGTATACACAGACACACACAATAAATAAGGTGGAGAAGAGATTGAGGAAGACACCTGAGATTGACCACTGGCCTCTGCATGTGTACACGTAGGAACACACACACACACACACACACACACACACACACACACACACACACGCAGGACTGTGTTAGAACACAGACCCCCACCCACCCCAAATCAGTCCCCACTCCTTGAAGCCTCTTTTCAGACAGAGCTGATAGGCAACACCTATAGTGGCCTTGCCACACTCTCAAATCCTCCCATCCCTTCAGCACCGCCCACCCAGCCCACCACTTGCTCAAGACCAGTGTAACCATGAATTACAACCCTCCTCCCCAGTTTTTCACATCAGGGTTTTTCCGTGTAGCCCTGGCTATCCTGGAACTCCTCTTTACTCTTTTATCTAGTGCCTTCTGCCTCTGTGGCTCCTATACTTCCTAGATGACATGGTGTGGAGGTCCCAGTCCTCTACACATTAGTTAAAAAAAAAAAAAAAATTACCTTTGTCATTTTTTTTTTTTCCTGTGTAGTCCTGGCTGTTCTGGACTCTTCATAGACCAAGCTGGCCTTGAACTCACAGAGATCTGCCTGCCTCTGTCTCCTCAGTGCTGGGATCACAGGCCTGCACCACTGTGTCAGGCTGCCTTTGTCATTCTTGAATGCTTTTGTCAGAACCCCATTGTTTTCTCTAACAGTATTGTGGACATAATCCTAATACATTTCTTCTAAAGGATAATTGTCTCAATGCCCTCTAATAGACCTAAAAAATCCTCTAGAAGCCTATCGAACAGTGAAAAAAAATGGTGCAGAACCTAACAGAGATATTTAGAAATTTTTTTTTGGGGGGGAGGCACCCAAATACCCAAATGTAAGTTCTTTCTTCTATTTAGTAGTAGCCTAATTCAGACTTATTTTCCTTGGATATACTCCAGCAACTTAATATGCAGCATGTATCCCAATGTGGATAGCTCAGGTAGGATATAGAAGGAGGTGAGGTTTGAAGCTGAGCTTTAAGATCAGAGTTTTAAGATTTTTTTTTTTTCTGAGACTGTCTCTCTCTGTAGCCCTGGCTGTCCTAGAACTTGTTCTGCAGACCAGATTGGCCTCAAAAACTCAGAGTCCACCTCCCTTTGCCTCCGGAGCGCTGACTGGTAGTGGAGTTTTTGTTTGTTTGCTTGCTTGCTTTTAAATATTTTTGTGTTCATTGGTGTTTTGCCTGCATGTTTCTCTGTGTGAGGTTGTCAGAAGCCCTGGAACTGAGTTACAGACAATTATGAGATGCCATGTAGGTGCTGGGAATTGAACCCAGGTCCTCTGGCAGAGCATTCGGTGCTCTTAACTATTGAGCCATCTCTCCAGATCCCAAGGATTCTTTTTTTTAAAATAGATTTTAAATTAAAATATATAATTACAGCACTTCTTTCATTCCCTTTTCCCCCTGCAGCCCTTTGATAATTCTTTATATCGTTTAATATGATATGTTAACGTATATGATTTGCAGATAGTGTCTTACAGTCTGCATCTTCTCATTCTCTTAGCAATGTCTCTTTGGATGAAGAAGAGATTTATTATTATCTATGTGCACATGTGTATGTGTGTGCGGCGCGAGTGCAGGTGCTGACAAGGGCCGGAGATGGCCTCTGTTGCCCTGAGCTAGAGTTACTGGTGGGGTTGCTTTGTTTATTTCAGGCATCTTGTCGTAGACGCTATATATCTGGTGACTGCAGTCCCTTCAACAGTCAAAGACTCATCTTAAATAAACTCCCTGAACGTCACAGGTACCCTGCCTTTGCTTTCCTCCTGGGATGCTAGTAAGATCCTCTCAAGGCTATAGTCTCCTCCATGTCCTTGACTCTCTTCTTCCTTTACAAAATTTGTAACAAGAAATACACTTGCATTTGCTTTGCCAACAGATGGTTTTTAATGGTCTTTCCAGGGAGTTAATTGTCAAAATAATCAAATAAATCAGAGTCAGAGAATGTAGCAGTAGTGGAATGTACCCTTAGCATATGCAAGAGGCTTTCCAAAAGAAAATGTTTACCCCATAATAATGTGTGTGTGTGTGTTCAAACAACCTACAGGCCCAGTCTGGTTAAATTATCAAACATTCATTCAATGAAATAGAAATCCTGTTCCCTCTAGATAAACTATTTCTCTCTCTCACTATATATAGTTCATGTCTTTCTCCTCAGACATCCTCTTTTCCTTTTACTAGGCTGGAGTTTATTACAAAATAGAAAGTAATTGAAATGTAAAAACATTTAATATAAGGAATTAGCTATCACGAATTGTTTTGACCGGAGTGCCAAGGAATGCCTCAAAAATCACACCACACAACAGGCTTCACATGAGAGACAGAGTAGGGGGTTATGCAAAGGGCTGCTTCTGAGCTGGGATGGAAAAGAGAGGGAAGGTTGTAAGGCATCAGCGTCATATGAGTATGGGAACATACTCAGGGAAAATGTGCTTCCTTGAAACAATGAGAAAAGTAACTGATCAAATTACTGATGTCAACAACTTTGAGTCATATATCTCACCTATGTAGAAGACTAATTTTTTCAAGGCTGCCAAAAACATTCAACGGGGGAAGAAATGCAATTGGATTCTTAACTTACATCATGGACAAAAACTGACTCAAAGCACATCAAAAATCTTTTTTTAAATGTGTTACTTTTATATTCTCAACGTAAACTCTAGAAAGGAAGCTGTGTCTGCAGATACTGAGTAGAATTTCAGTGCTCTGGAGAGATTGGAATGTTGCAGGTCCAGAGGCTAATCACCTTATCTTGAGCTAGCTCTAGCTCTCTGGAACAGCTGCCCCTTGCACAGCTTTGTCTAAACTAATGTCTTGTAAGTTATAGATTAAACAAATAAATAAACTTTTGAAATGTATTATCTTAGCAGACCACCGGCTTAAAACGATCCAGAAGCAAGAATGTCATCAGATAGCATCTGAGGTCTACAGGAAAACTCTCCCCATCTTGCTGTACCAGAGAATAAATCCACTATCACAATTTTTGAGCCAAATTTGAAGCAAGCTTTATTAAATACTGGCCAGGAGGAGGGATACTGGTAAGGTCCATGTCGAAGATTCGCAGAGAATGGTACAGACCTACGGTCAGGAGTTTATAAAGGCAAAACCCACAAGGCTATGCTTGTCCAACTGGGGATAAGCCTACGTCCTGACATACCTCGTGCCTACAGGAGCAACCAAGCTTGGGTACAGAATCGAAACATGTGGCTGTTACCTTAGCTGAACAGCCCCCAGTATTCTGGGAGGCTATCATGTGGGACTTAGAAGTTTGAGAGGGTTTTATTTTTTTTGCTCTGTGAACACAGTGATTTAAACCTTTAAACTTTAGCCATCCCACCTGGCATCATGCGAAGGAGCCAGCATTCTCCGGCAGTGAGCAGATCTTTGGGGGTTGCTGGCCCCTAAACTGATGAATTGAGTCAGTAACTTCCATCTGAAAATACATCGGGGGGGGGGGCTCACCTCCTGATACAAATATAATAAAACTAAAAACAACTATCCACTGTTAATAGGAACAGAGTTACTTTTAAAAGCTTAGTGTTTTGCTGGGTATAGTGGTGCATGCTTTTAATTCCAGAACTCTGGAGGCAGAGGCAGGAAAATCTCCGTGAGTTCAAGAACAGCCTGGTCTACACATTGAGTTACTGGACTAAACTCGGCGACCCTGTGTCGAAAATAGGTTATTGTTTCTAGAACACATGTGGCTATTGCTTTTGCCAGGTGGCCAGTTTGTAATCGGTACTTCCACGTGTAACTCCCATTAGTAAATTAATCCCTTCAGCCATCAGTCCTTGCTTATAGCAGTGAGTGACTTGAGGACCCCCTCCGTGTTCTAAGAGCACGCTGGTGGGAACCGGTAGGAACTAGGGCTAATAACCACATCCCTGTGCGCTGGAGCTCAGTAAGCATGTCAAGACAGAGTTAACTCGAGCGAAATATAAATGACCCCCGTCAGAAACACATGACTTTCCTATACGAAATCCTTCCACCCTCCGGCAAGGTTATTTTTAAACATAATATTGACACTGAGGTAATCGTAGCATTTATATATTTTGTCCAATTTAAAATTACAAATCCACGGAAAAATACATTAAATTGTCAGAAAGTAGGGCACTGATCTGGATGAAATTTGATGCCTAAATACTTAAAGCACATGAACTTTACTGAGATAATTTTGCTGAAAATTACCTAAATTACTTATGATTTCTGTCTGGATCTAAAACAGCCATGCAGCTTAATTGTCACTGTGAAACACTAGGTTTTTCCTTCTCCATTTAACTTAACTTTCATGTTAATAAGCTTTGAAAACAATTACTTAAATCCCACCATGAGAAATTCTCAGCATAAGGGGATGTTTTAAAATTGTTCCAACTGGCCAATGGATCTTGAGGGAAAGTCTGTAAGGGACTTCAGGGCCTTCCTTTTTTTTTTTTTTTTTTTTTTTTTTTTTAATGACTAGATATCGATAGAAGAGGAAGGAAGTAGCTCCTCCTCCCCTGACTGTCTCCTCTGGGCAAGTATGCCTGGAGTGGCTCCCAGAGTCTTCTGCAAAGAGGGAAATCTATCTCAGAGAGCAAAGCAGCCTAGAGACCCTGCTCCGTCGCTACATGAACTAGGTTTTACCAACCACAAAGCCACCAGTGTCCGCTTCCTGTTATGTGAAATAATACAGCTTTTCTCACTGCTTAAAGAAAAAATTATCCAAGAATGATTACATAGTCAAGAATGTAAGGAACTGAAAATTTTAAACTAAGGTTAAATTAAGGTTATTTATACCTCAATCATAGTCTAATATAAATTATGTCCTGCAATTAACATCCCATTAAACCTCCAGTGAGTTACAATAAGGAATTAAGGACTCTTTTCTCAAAATTTGCCAGCTTCCTTTTTAAAGGACAATAAGCATGCTGTTCTGAGAAGTCTCTAAGGGAAAAATAGAGTGATTGACAAGGAATATGTTAACTGAGAGGAACAGTTAACTGGAGGGCATAAGACTGCAATTATAGCCGCCTAGAAAGTGAATTTAAATATCCTCCGTGTGTATATTTACACACTCGTTCCCATGTATTATGCATATGTGTCAGAGACCCCTGTGCCTGCCTCCCAGAGTGTCACACTTTGCGAGCACCGTCTCCCAAGAACCTGGTGAGGAGAGGAATATGCAGACAGACACACCCTGCCCGTCTGCTCGCTTAACCACACAAGGCACAAATGAACACAGCCAGGACCCTTTACAAGAAAAGTAAACGATGGGCTGGTGAGATTGCTCAGGCGGGAAAGGCCTTAAAAAGGTGCCTGCCCCGCTAGCCTGGCAACTTGAGTCCCATCCCCCGAATCCACAGAAAGGTGGAGAGAAAGAACCATCAACTCCTTCAGATTGTCCTCTAACCTTCACACTTCCTCTCAAAGCAGCGTGTCTGCTTAGGAAATAGCATGTGTGTGAAGTAAGGTAAAATCCTATACTGAAGCTATGAGAATCGGATCTTATCAGCAGCTCAAAGAGTTCTTAGCCGACCAACAGTGAACACTTAACTGCCATAGCATAAAAAAAAGAAAAAAATTTGCAGACCAACCAATGACTGGTGAAGAAGCACGGTGAAGGGTGCTTCTAGTCTCTAAAAGGAGGATCTGCTAAGAGTTTCCCGCCGCTTACCTTCCCGTGACAGGCCTGTGTCTGCTGTTACCTGGTGTCACGTGACTCCTGCACTCGGGCTTACAGCAGTGAAGTTACAGATGTGCAGAGTGTATACAATCTTTACCAGTTGTCCTGGACTCACTTCGTGGACTAGGCTGGCCTCAGTATCACAGAGGTCCGCCTGCCTCTGCCTCCCAAGTGCTGGGATTACAGGCGTGTGCCACCACTGCCCAGCTCTTTACCAGTATTAAAAGTTTAACTTTATTATTTTTTTGTTCCACATGACATATCTCTACTCATCTACGTGGAGGACTGGGATGGCTTATAGGTGAATATCCTTTAAAAATGAAATCAAGTGATTTTAGCATCTGTTTGGACGACAAATGTTTGAAATCACATTTCATGGAGTTCTCATTGTTTGAAATGACATCCCCACCTCCCTTGTTCCCAATAACCACAGACGTGGAGAGAGTAGGTGTGGTTCACTCTCAGAACATACTTGCTCCCCAGAGGGCAGCCGTGCATTCGAGGTTTCTCAGTCACATCCACGTGCACAGGAAACGACTATTGACACAATGTTTAAGCATATTCAAGAGTATTCTCCAGCTTATAACTGAAAAGCTCCCCGGAGTTAAATGCTCTGGCAGAACTTACTAGGAAGCATTGGAGCAACTGATGTCTAGTTCAGTTAACTGGGTTCTCTGATGAGTTGAAACTAAGACTTGTGTCAACACTGGAAGGGAAATCCTTCCGGCTTTGTGTAGTTAAGCAAGAATATTCCCAGCCGTGCCGCCTTCCCAGCTGTGTGGCGCTCTCAGCCCATAGACATCAAATCTACAGGATTTGAGAGGACTACAGGAATTTTCAGTGTGACAGTTACATGTAAGACCACCAGCCACCACTGTGCAATACAAGTGTACAGCCATTGCTCGGAGATACACAACTTTATAATATTTCTCTTGTGTTCTTTGAAAAGCGTGGAACCTTAGTGGTTTGGTATTTTTTAAGTTACAGAAACAAAGGAAAAATAAAAACTCCAACATGTACAGCTTGGAGAAAAGACCCTACACCACTATTATCCAGAAGGCTTGTTGGAAACCCTACAGCAGTAATTAAAAAAACAAACCATGGATTATTACCAGACTAGAGCAGAGTCTACTTTTTCAAGTAAAGGATATGCTCAATATAATTTGGGATAACACACAGAAAAGTGCATTTTGATGAAGCCATCTCCTCAAAAGCTAATATTTAGCTTTGGGCCAGAAACAATCTGATTTGTAGCTTTTCCCAGCAAAGCAGAACAAGACTGTTTTGCTTAACAGCCAACAAGCAACTTGTTTTATCATAATGGCAAACGGTTGGTTCACCAACCTGTGAACGATTCATGTGGCACTGTAGAGCCTGGAATTTTACCTGGGGATAGCTTCCTGAGGGGGCTGGAGAGATGGCTCAGAGGTTAAGAACACTGCCTGTTCTTTCCAAATGTCCTGAGTTCAAGTCTTAGTAACTACATGGTGGTTCATAACCATCTATAATGAGATCTGGTACCCTCTTCTGGAATGAAGGCACACATACAGGCAGAACACTGTATAAATAAATAAATAAATAATAAATCTATTTATAAAAGGAAGGAAGGAAGGAAGGAAGGAAGGAAGGAAGGAAGGAAGGAAGGAAGGAAGGAA
>NW_026587216.1:29467992-29474728 GCF_907164565.1 Psammomys obesus | reverse complement strand
GAAGGAAGGAAGGAAGGAAGGAAGGAAGGAAGGAAGGAAGGAAGGAATCTTCCTGAGACACAGACGCCCAAGGAATAAAAGATTAGGTAACATATATACTAAAATGCCTGTCTGCCCCTAAACAGATGGAAGTTCTAGTGCCTGAATATTGTCTCTTTAAATGAGAATAAATGGTTCCTTCTATCCTTGACGCCTTCACTACTGGACTTCTCCTTTCTACTTCATTCCTTTCTGTCATTTTTTTTCAACAAGCGTGCGTAGGTACTGTTCTGTTTTGAGTGTGAAACACCGGGTACTGATTGGCTCCTGTTCTTGTTGGCAGGTTGTGTGACAATCTGCCCAAAGTTCCAGGAACCAGGCCTGTCACAAGCTTTCCCTGAAACTGTGACCCAAAAGAAATGCTTGCTCTCTTAAGTCGCTCCTGGCAGATAGATGGTCACAGAAATGGGAACGGACACACATACTTTTTTCATGTAGCTTTATTGATGAGTTCTTCACACACACACAGCAAGCTCTATTGTATATATTTATATGGTCAGGAAAAAACAAACAATGAAACTAGTTTTCTTTCTAAAGTGGAATTGTCCGTCCCCCAAATTATCATTACAAAGAAATTTTAAATGGGCAATTCCAGCGGGAAAGCTGCAAGTGGTAAAAGAAATTTTCCTGAGGATTTCTTGTGCAGAGTATGTGACCCAAATATATAGGTCCTTGCCTTCCACAGTCTGTTGAGGACACCACGGTGAAGACACTAACACTGAGGGTCTATCCTCTAGAAAGATTTTTCATGTGCTGTGTTCAATTTATACAAACAGACAAGTGCAAATTTAACAGATTAATCTCCAAATTAGCATTTTATTTTAGTAATCCCCATTATTCCGCATCATGAATTAAGGTGGCCTTTAAACTAAAGAGGTACATTCTCTGATGTCCAGGGAGAGGGTGTCATGCCTGGAGGCAGAACAGTACCAGTGGGGAAACTGCACATACCTATTCTATGCTGCGGAAAGTTACAGTTGTGAAGACCATGCTGAGGCATGAGGAAATGCCTCACTCTGCACATCAAAGAGAATTCTGACTGGCAGGAAATGGGAGCAGCATGAATGGTAAGGCAGTAGGTACCAGACGTGGCCAAATGATCCAGTCAGTTCTAAGCCACTTTTGTCATGGAGACAGTAAGCTGCGAGGTTATCATTCACTTCAAATAAGAGGAAATTTTAATTCCATTCCTCATGATAAAAACTATGCACCGCTTCCCGTACCAATAAAGTAACAGTAAACCGCTGAGTCCAAATCATATTTTACCTTTTTTCCTTAATGTTAGAGGAGTAGGTGAAGGTAGTCACAAACATTTAAATACACATGCAACTGTGTTATATAGCAATGTGTAGAAAGCAAAATGACAGGTAGAAAGATTTTAGTCTTCACATTAAAGAAAAATAATCACTAAAATAAATAAAACTATCGGATAGAAACCAATATGGCCACCCATTGAATCCTCTGAACAGCAGGCTTGGCTGTCATGTGATCTATAACTTCACTGCTGCAGGCTATGGGAAACTGAGCCGGGGGTAAGTGGGGGCTTTGACACTTATGTAAATCCAGCCAAGTCCACTAATATGTCTTTTTCCTTGCCAATCTTACCTCGAGTTCAGCAACTTGAAAACTGGGTTCTCAAGAAATGAATCAGTTTCACAGCTGGAAGCAGGCCTCATAAATCTAGAAGAGGCGGCGGGAACATGTCAGCAAAGAATGGGGTTAATGTTTCACCTCTGTTAGATTCCATTTTGGGGGTTCAGTATGTTTCCTAAAAAACCCTGTGTACTCATGGCTCTGGCCATATGGAACTTCTCTGAGATTTTCCCAACAACCTAAAAGCTGTTAGCATATTCAACAACTGAATTAAATGTCAGAAAAATCTACCGTATTTGGTTTTAGAACATTTGTAATGACAGGAAGTCCGCTAACTTTTTCACGGGGTGGTTTTCCTCTTACTACATTTACTTGTTTGTTTTGTGTGTTGCGCACGGCATCCTGTGGAGGTCAGAGGACAGCATTCCGGAGTCAGCTCTCTTGCCACCGCGTAGGCTGTGGTGACTGAACTCATGATGTCAGGCTTGGCATCCAGCATCTTTACCTGCTCATCCAGCCTAAGCTGATTTTTCCAATAGTCTCTTGCTGAACACAGAAATCCTGGGTATAATAAGAGAAGATGATCTCTAGGTGGTGCCAGATGCAGAAAAAGATTTGCTGGTTCATGTGTGGACAGATTCACCCGTGTCCGTAGACTCTCTCAAGGTTCAGATCCCTGGCAGAACTCCCAAATCACTGCTGAAAATGCCACTTTCCTGGGAGGCTACATCTGAGCCTGCCTAACTATCCAGGATGGGAAAGGAGATGGGGCGGATGTGGAGCTGCCAGGAGAAAGGTTGGTGTACCCAGACAGCAAGTGACACCGGAGCTCCTGGTCATACTGGCATGTACTGCTAGTGCCTGCCACAATATGAAATGGAAGGCAGATCTTAAACTAACCTTTTGCAAGGCTTCTCATAGAGGAAAACATTTCTAATATTCTCTATACATTTTTTGAGACAGCGTTTCTCTGTGCAGCCCTGGCTGCTCTCGAACTTGCGCTCTAGACCAGGCTGGCCTCGAACTCACAGAGAGTTTGAGTGCTGATCTACATACACAACTACAGACAGAACATACTGCAACCACATACACACAGACAGACATAAGCTGAGTTGTGACCTTACATCTTCTCATTGAAATGACCAACTCAATGCACATGCTGGCTTTAATAAAAATGGAACACTTGTATCAACATATTTTATTTATTTTTTGAGACAGGGTCTCACTGTGTAGCCCTGGCTGACACTTGAACTCACAGAGATCTGCCTGTCTCAGAGTCCTGGAGGGCTAGGACTATAGACACACACCACCACGCCTGTTCCACGTTTCATTTCTTAGAACTAGAAGGGCTGTAGTCACGTAAGTTTGTAATAGACACGTACGTTTTGTAATAGACATACTACAGAAAATGTGGAAATGTGCGTATTCTTTGGTTATATACGACTATATGCTTTTGTGTGTCTTTCACGTCTCCTAATAGCTTCCCCTTACTATGCAGCAGTGACACAGTGACCATAGAAGCTATGTAGTTTCATATAGGACTGATTATTCCATTCTACATTTATTTAGACAGATTTCTATATTCAACCACAATTTCAGTGTAAGCTTACAGAAATAGTGTTTGTTAGGTCCAATACAATAAATACAGTTATTTCACAGACTTTAAAATAACAGCCACCACTTTTGTCCAAGCCCGCCAGGAGACAGCCTAAGGCCGTGAGGCCGCCGGAGGGTCGCCATGGTTTGCTTTTTCTCCAGAGACAGAATGCTTCAGAAACTGGCCAGTAGCCCCGATGTACAGCCTTGATCGCATGGGCCACTTCTGAAAAGAGAGTACTTAAATAAGCCTCTGAGAGTTAGTATCGATGGCATACAGTGCAGGCATGTAATGTTCAAGTCTTAAAACACACCAGTGCTAACGAGATGTTACCTAGCTGCTAAGGAGCATAATTACACAGTCTATGGGACAACATGAAGACTGTGTATCAGTGCTACCGATGACGGCAACTGTAAAAATGATGGACGTGTGTTTGACAAGAACTGCAAGAACATTGCTGAAATGTGGAAAGTCTACCACTGTATTTTAATTCCAAGCTAAAGCAAAATTAAGCTTAAAATAGGAATTCTGAAGAAACAGTGCTCAGTTATATACGAAGTAGATGCTGGAAAAAGAATGGCATTACATTGAAAGGATTCGGCAGCCCCTGAGCAGCAATGGCAGGCAACTTTCACAAAACAGCCCGCACTTTTGAGTGTAGGTTTTCTGTCTCCCAGTGGGTGACTAGAGATGATGATAATGCACTTTATGTTTTCTAATATGCCTGAAGAAATATTTTTGAACATTTATAGTACAGATATCCAGTGTCAGCAGGGACAGACGTGATCACCCTGACTTGAACATGACCGAATATGCACACTGAAACACAATCATGTATCTCACAAATAGGCAAAATTTTCATATGCTAAGTGAAACTGAAGAAAAAAATAAAAATGTTAGTAACTGGATATATGATATTATCAGGAAAGCTGCTTTTCTGTGGCAGCCAAGAAGAGTCCTATTTAAACGTCTCCACGTGTGATCAGAGAACACAGCCCTGCACCCTTCCTCTGGTATGCTTATTAAATCATATATATTATAAATTCTTAGGTTTGCATGCAAAGTAATAAAATTCATTATAGCACCTTCATGTGCATGTATGTGTCATTATACTCTGTTCTCTAGCGTAAGGTATATTTAAAAATATGTAGTTTTGTTTAAACTTATAAAAAACATAGCAATTAACCAAAACCGAGCCCAAATTGAAGATCTTTAAAAAAATGCTCCCTTACTCTAATTAACTGGTCCCCAAACAGCAGCATCCCACAGTTTTAAAATTCTTGCTTATCATCATTAAGGACAATGATTCCCATGGGGTTTGGCAATCAAGAGAGTCATCTGTGCTTTTCTCCGGGAGAATTGTCCCTTTGGGCCCCTAGAGCTGGTTGAAACTGCTAATTTTCCAAGTGGATAAAAATAGGTTTAGACTAGGCTGCAGAAGTTCAGTTCTTAAACTTCCCTTCTTCCACTTTAATGCAAAGACCCCAGGGTCTGGCAAACTCCAACCAGGAATACGATCCTGACTGTACCCCCCTCAGCCATCTGCCATACTCCACAGCCCCCAATCATTCTAACATGCTCATAATATTGGTAAAAAGGACTGATGATTCAAACTGACAGAGCCGGAATATTTGTTAAATATCGTTAGTATTTTGTGTAGCACTGAGAAACACTGCTGTATTACAGGAATAGTAGTTTTAGAACAGTTACGAGGGGCTACCTATGGTAGTTTATAATGAGGCTTTACTTACTCCAAGGTAAGAAACGATCAGAACATTTTTATTTCCTTTATGTAAAGGACAGACTTCATATTTAAACATTTCAGCAGTAGCCATAAAATGTAGACAGGCAATTTCAACAAAGTATGTGAAGTTTCTGTCTTCTGAAACTCCACTTAGACTATTTTTTTAAATAAGTATATTTGTCCTTACAGTACTATAATACAATTTATATTTTTAGCTATATATTGTATTCACTTAGAGCAGGGATTGAGTCTTACAGTTGTATTCCCTGTCCTAAAGCAGAGATTTCTACATAGTATCAGATCAAATTTCTTATTTGAAAACAGTCACTTGTTAACTGTCATCAATTTCATCTTTTATGAGATATTCATTGGCCTTCTATAATTATCTCTACATTTAAAATTCACATAGCATGGACATTGGCTTGTAAGAGCAGACAGCAAATTAGATTGATTTTTCTTAAAACAATTATGACTGTAAAAACACTTGAAATGTGAGTCAACTCTAGTGCTGGCTTGCTATGGCCACTTTCCAACACGGACGTCTCCAGCAGTTTCTCATTCAAGAAAGCCTTGTGTGACACTGAGGTAAAGACTTGACTTTGCTCTAAATTGAGACAGGGTTTCTCTGTGTAGCTTTGGCTGTCCTGGACTCACTTTGTAGAATAGGCTGGCCTTGAACTCAGAGATCTGCATGTCTCTGCCTCCCTAGTGCTAGGATTACAGGCATGTGCCATCGTGCCCGCCTGGTATTGAAATCTTAATGCTCAAATGAACTTTCTTGGAATATATGGCAAATATCAAGTCAAAGAAAGCTATCTCTTAGTGAGATATTTGGATAGTGGATATTTGGATTAATCTAATGCTCACTATAATACAAAATTCTTAATTGTAATGAGTGTCTTTTCAGCTGTTACATTATAAAACTCAGTGACAGAATGGATTCTATCATAAATAATCATAAATAATATTTCACACTTAACATTTGAACTGCTTTAAGTCTATGGCCATGTATTTTCAAAGTAAGTTTTGTTAAAATGCACTCTATAAATTTAAGTACAAACACTAGAGAATGTGTTTTATTACATTTCAACAGAATTTAATTCATTTTTGTTAGCCGTAATCTATTCAGCACTTAGCTACTAGAGACTGCGTTCTAATTGTATTTGTGTTCAAATATTTCAGAACTGTGGGACAAAGATGTGAACATTTAAATTTAGCAAATACAGAGAAAGCAGTCTGAAAGATGACGTACTGACCACTGTACTCCAGGTGAAAACTCAGGTCTGTGTAAAGAAGTTACGCGAAAAGGTGTCTCCTGGCTAATTTGAATACAGACCAAATCACTCAACATACACGCCAATCTAACAGGACAGTTACGCGAGACGTGATGGTGTTTTCCTAACATCCTCAGTAGCCCTGTTAGTCCATTTGACCGTGATTGAAATGTCACCAGGTTTTCACCCGGGACGGGTCGCCTACCTTAACGGGATGCAGGTAGCCGTCGCCTCGCAAGGCGCCGAGGCCGGGGTCTCCCGGGGCGTCGGTGCCGTCCTGCAGGCTGCGGGTGAGGTGGGCGATGTAGGTGGTGGCCAGCAGCAGCACGTCCAGCTTGGACAGCTTGGTGTCGGGGGGCACGGACGGCAGCGTGCGCTGCAGCTCCAGGAAGGCGTGCCGCAGGGTCTGCACGCGGCTGCGCTCCCGCGCGGCGTTGGCGGCGGCGGGACGGCCCCCGCCCCCGGGGCGCGCCGCCGCGACCCCGCCGG
>NW_026587216.1:29441066-29467592 GCF_907164565.1 Psammomys obesus | reverse complement strand
CGGCGCGGCGGGGGCTGCTGGCGGGGCGGCCGCGCTCCATGGCGGCCCCGGGCCCCGCGCGGTCTCCCTCCCGCCCGGGCGAACGGCGCTGCGGGACCCCGGCGTCGCCTCCGACTCGCCTCCCTCACCTTCGCTGGGCAGAGGCGAGGCGGCCGGCGGCGTCGAGCCGGTCACTCCACCCCCGCCCAGCCCCTGCCGCCGCCTTTTATGCCGGCGCCCGCAGCCCCGTCGGGCCGAGACGGGCGCCCGCCCGAGCCCCGCGGCGGGGGGCGACCGCACCGCGGAGCCGCCCCCTCGGCCGACAGCCTCATCAATCAAGCCCCTCGGGGGCGGGGCTGGCGCCTGGCCCTGCCCACCCGGCCGGGAGGCGCGGGGCCATGCGGGGCGGTGCGCGCTCGACCCGGGAGTGGCCGGGGCGGGCGGGCCCGCGGGTCCCCAACCTCGAGGAGCGGAGCCGTCGAGTGTGCGTCCCCGCCGCCTTTTATTCCGCAAGGTAAAGATTCTCGCGGTGGAACCCCCGCCTCGGTACCCGGTGGCCCGGACACCCGCCGTCGCCGCCTTCGCGCCCGCGCGCCCCGCAGGCTCAGGCCGCGGCGTCGGCGGGGCCCAGCGCTGCAGCCCCGCCGCAGAGCGCAGTGTTAGCCCGGAGGTCCTGCTCGTTTATAGATTCCCGAACGTTTCCCTGCGGAGTCCTGACTTGCCACGTCGGGATCACTGGGCAGTAGACAGACGCGGCGGTACTTACAGCGCGGGGAACCAGGTGGTGGAATTTGCTAGTGAATCAGGACTGTAAAAGGGCTTTACGTCTTGAAAAGCACACCCAGAGTCCCTTTGAGTGAAAAACCACATTTTATTTCCTGGTTAAGTTTTACTTAACAGCAAGTAAATAGATCCTGGAATTCACGAAAAGCAAAGTCTCAGATTCTATAAGGAAACAAATCAAACAAGAACTTATAGACCGAGATAACCGAAGTCTACAAACCCTCAAAACATGCTGTTGCCTAGTTCTGTGGGGAAATCAAATCACGCGTGGCTGAATTGATTCCTTTTCCTCGTACAAATTTTCCTTTACTTTTGGGTTTCGAGAAGGTGAGGCTAATGGATATCATTTTTCTGTTAGCAAGTTTTCAGATTCCTTCAAGGACAGATTCCTGCATTTACAAACAAAACAAACGAAGACAACACACGAGCATTTAATTTGACATGCGAGACGACAGACCCAGACCCAGGACACACTAACCCTGGTAAAGGCTCACAGCTAGTCAGGCTTTCTTGCTTTGGGAGATACGTGGACATAAGGTGGTTAGGTGGGCTGTGGCCGTGCAGAGATTTCGGAAGTTCCCCAAGTTTTGCCTGTTGCTCTTCTGATACCTGTGTGCGCCCTGGACAGCAGGGGCTGGCAGCAGGAAGAAAAGATGCTCACAGAACAGAGTACCGAGCCTCCTCTTTTCCTGTCTTTGCTATTCCTAGGCAGACTGATTCTAAGCCCAAATTCTTGAAAGAGGCTGTGATTTTTCAGTCATTTTTACTATAGGTAATCCTAAAACTCCATCATGACATAACTAGTAAGTAAGAGGTCCACGTGGCACTTTTCATGTGCTGAGTACTTTATGGGTATTTTCTCACTTCGCCTGTACGAGAACTGAGGGTTTTATATTTTACAGTTGGGAGGAAAGAGTTCCCAGGGACTGGGCAACTTGTCCACTGTGAAATACCTAGTCAGCGGCCAAAGTAGGGGTCAAGCCAAGTAGATTGTCTCTAATGCTTATGCTCGTCACCATACTATTGAGTATGTGTATTTTGCACACGTTTTGTTTATTAATATTTATCATTTCACTTCTTTATTAGGATGAATACTTTTGACCTTATTGGCAGTCCAGATATATGTTCATAGCATATATTTCTTTGAAGTTCTTAGTTGTCTAGTTTTCAAAAAGTATGACTTTAGAATGGTGTAGATTTTTATTCATTGAGTGTGGTGTAAGTCTTAGAATTTTTCTTTTAAATATGCCAAGTTGTAATGTTGAGACTGTCTTTAAAATAAAAGCCAAAAAGCAAATATCACATAGCAGAGTATGTTTATACTGTATATATATTTTTTATACATTTAACAATGTATTGGTTTCAGTTATTTCCCTTATTGCTTAAATTAGGAAATAGCTTTTAGCCTGATGTGGTGACACACACCTTTAATTCCAGCACTCAGGAGGCAGAGGCAGGCAGATTTCTGAGAGTTCGAGGCCAGCCTTGTCTATATATCAAGTTCCAGGACAGCCAGAACTACATAGAGAGGCCCTGTCTCAAAAATAAATAAATAAAATAGTGAAATTTATTCTTTTGAGTATATAGTTCAGCAAGTTTGGGAAAACATAGATAGTACGTTAATTGCCACCTGTGTGAGGACACAGAACACCTCCATTATCTGCTGCAATTCCTTTTAGAGTCAACCCTTTCTCCCACACCCAGTTCCTGGCAGGTCCTGATCTATTCTCTGTCCCTATGGATTCCCTTTTGCCAGAATATCACACAAATAGAAGCACATAGTAGGTTTCTTTTAAAGTCTAACTACTTTCACTTAATGCTTTTGAGACTCACTCATGTTGAGTAATATCAATAGTGCATTTCCTCTAATTGCTGAGTAGCATTCTCAGTGTGTATATGTGTATGTACGTATATACATTATATATAATAGATTGTTATCCATATCCCACTTGAGATATACTTGGTTGTCTTAAATACTTAATGATTACAAATAGACCATTATAAACAGTCAGTTTCTCTTGAGTGTAGATTTTCATTCCGCTTGGGAAAAGCTCTGTGCATTGTACTATATGTTTAACTCTATAATGCATCACACTATTGTTCTAAGAGGCCTCCTGGTTTTCAGTTCCTATTTTTAGTATATGAGTTCTAGAAGCTCTATATCGGATCAATATTTAGAGACTTATATTTTTTTATTTTTTACCCATTCTAATATATTGTTTTCGTGTGTGTGTGTGTGTGTGTGTGTGTGTG
The DNA here is from genome assembly GCF_907164565.1 of Psammomys obesus. Taxonomy (NCBI): domain Eukaryota; kingdom Metazoa; phylum Chordata; class Mammalia; order Rodentia; family Muridae; genus Psammomys; species Psammomys obesus. The sequence continues at coordinate 29,464,577 of NW_026587216.1, read as the reverse complement.
GCAGGTGGGCATGTGTGTGGAGGCTAGAGGTTAGTGCTTGGTGTCTGTCTGTCAGTTGCAATCCATGTTTTGTTTGTTTGTTTGCTTGCTTGCCTGTTTTTTTGACACAGGGTTCTGCAGGCCCTCTGGCTGTGCGCCATGTGCTTTCGTGATTGGGGCATCTCTGCACATCTCTAATGTGATATTGTTAAAAGACCAAGACTGGACCAATGTTTTCTTAGAGCAAATGATGTTACAACCTAGAGCTCTTGCTTGCCAGCTGCGCCGATTTCTGTGTCTGTGTAGACCTGCCCACACTGCTCTGGGCCCGAGTGCCTGCGACTGCCGTTAGCTGCACAGGAATGTGCTTGTCTGTCTTAGTCACTTCCTCACCTGCTTGCCGCTCTGGACCTTCCTGGATGGGATAGTCTTAGTAGAGTCGTTCAGAGCTTGCTATTGGAATCACATTATTCTTTCATTAAAGAGTTCTAGTATTTAAAAATTGAGTTACAAAGATTTATGCTAAATTAGGGTTAGGTGACTCTTGTTTATAGAGTAAGGGGCGTGACAGCATTGAAGCCAGAATTCCTGAGCACTAGCTTAGCCTGTTAGAATGAAAAATCTTTATGGTGCTTTCTTTACCTTGTTGCTCTTAGGGGTGTATCCTACTCTCATGAGAATTTGTTGAGAACTGCAAATCAAAATGTTAACATTCTATCTGCATTACCATGTTTATTTTGCACATGAGATAAATATACTGAAGGAAAGATTAGCAAAGCAAAACTAAAGGCATTTTGACTTTGCAAACAAGTTCTTAACTGCTTGAGCCATCTCTCTAGCCCTGGCAAATAAGTTTATGAAAAAGTATCATAGAGTTTGACTAAAACTAATTACCATAGTTCTGAAAATTCTTTTTGATGCACATAGATCTGTTATTACTACAACGGTTTAAACATAACCTTACTAGTTGTGAAAGCCAGTTAATTTAATTATTACAATACACTTTTTAAAAAAGGTTTATTTATGTATATGGGTGTTTCGTTTGCATGTGGATTTGCATGCCAGAAGAGAGTAACAGATCCCATGGGACTATGGTCAGAGACAGTTTTGTTGTTTCTTTTGTTTTTGTTTGTTTGTTTTGAGACAGGGTTTCTCTGTTTAGCTTTGGCTGTCCTGGACTTGCTTTGTAGACCAGGTTGGCCTTAACTCTCAGCGATCCGCCTACCTCTGGCCTCCCCAAGTGCTGGGATTTTAGGCTTGCGCCACCACACTTGGCTTCGGTTAGAGACTGTTGTGAGCTGTCTTATGGGTGCTAGGAGTTGAACTCAGGGCCTCTGTATGAGTGCAGCTGGTACTCTTAACCAATGAGCCACCTCTCCAGCTCTAGAAGCCACTTTTAATTCAAAGAAACTTCTTCCCACAGCTTAGCGAATACCTTAAGTAGGTATTTCATAAATAGCTAACAAATATAGAGGGGGCACATTCCTGTGAATGGAGAGTCCAGGAATTCATGTTCTTTAAAGAGATCTGAAACCCAGCTGCAAATTAGCAAATACATGGCTAATTTATAAATTTAATTTATAAATTTATAATTTATAAATTTGCTAATTTAAATTAGCAAAATACATGGCTCTGTGGTTATCAGCTTTGCCTGGATTTGAGAGACAGTTAAGTGACTGCCCTCTTCATGATAGTGCTTTCAGTATTCTTGGTGAATCTTATGAGCAGCATATATGGATTTAATGTCTATTTTTAAGTCACTAAGGTCCTGGCAGCCCCTAGCATGTTTAAGGAGAGGAAACATCTGTCAGAAGTGCTTGCTGTGACAAATACGGAGGGAAGCGACACCGCGTCCCGCTTTGGCTTAGGTAACACCATACGTTACTTTTTGTGGAACAGTGAAGGCATTTGTTCAGGATCAGCCTTTAAATAAAAAAGTTTGGACCTACTCTTTAATTAAAGCGTATGTTGATAGTATGGAGTTCGGCTGGAGGGTCACAAACAGCGTCAACAAGGCTGACTTTTCCTCCCTGCAGGGAGAGCAGGCTTGTGTAAATATACACGCGCAGACTGCATGCATGTGTGAGAGACAGGGAAAACATTCCCGTCCCCGGACAGATGTGGCTTCACGGGGCTCCACTCTGCACGCAGGCACAACCCCCAGCGCGTGGAGCCCTCCAGGAGTGTGCAGCACTCTGTTGCTTTTGGAACAGGTTCTGTTTTCCACCTCCCTGCGGGCTCCTCACCTTGAATGTGAAACATAGCTTGTAAAAATATACTGTGGACGCCACCTCATCCTCACCGTTAACACGATTAAGGGAAGGAGCTGCTTTAATGGATTTTCTTAGAAACTGAGTCTGATTGTTGTGTTTGTGTTCAGATGGGTTTGTTTGGTGTGAGTATGTGTGTGTTGAGCACGTGATGCTAGGCAAATTCGCTCTACCATTGTCCAACATTCCAGGCCAAATTATTGTTTTTTTGTGGAGGCTGTTTTTATTTTATTTTAGTTTTGCTTTCTTTCTTTTTAAAATTTTAATTTACTTTTATTTTGTGTGTATTGGTGTGCTGCCTGCATGTATTTCTGTGCGAGGGTGTCAGATACCTTGGAACTAGAGTCACACACATTTGTGAGTTGCCATGTGGGTGCCGGGAATCTGAACCTGGGTCCTTTTGGAAGGACATAAGTGTTTTTAACTGCTGAGCCATTTCTCCAACCTCTTCAGGCCAAATTTTTTTTTTTTTTTTTTAAGATTTATTTGTTTATTATGTATAGTGTTCTGCCTGCGTGTACACCTGCACGCCAGACGAGGGCACCAGATCTTATAATAGGTGGTTGTGAGCCACCTTGTGGTTGCTGGGAATTGAATTCAGGACCTCTGGAAGAGCAGCCAGTGTTCTTCACCTCTGAGCCATCTCTCCAGCCCCAGGCCAAATTATTAATACTTTGTTTTTTGCACCTTACCAGTCTTCCCACTGTAATCTCACTCTCCTTTGGGGTTTTAATTTTGTGTTGTTTTCATATTAACTTACTAAAGGTTGCATGGCAACACTCATAGCTGAAAGTGCTGAGCTATGCATTAGCCCTCTGCCTTGTATGTGTGGTAAAGCTCAATTAAAAGTGGATATTACATGCATGAATTCTGATACAGAAACAAAAATGGAAACCAATTCATGTAAGCAAATAAGATTCCCTCCCCAAATTACTAAACTGCCAGCATCAGGCACGTCCTAAAAAAATCTTCTGTCAAGCACTTGGGCATAATGCTACCATCTAATCAAACTTAAATCTTCTGAGCCACTAAAACAGTATTTGGCGTGCTTTCAGAGAAAAGGTTACCTGAGGAAATAATGAACATGGAAAAGAAAACTCTGCGTGACATTTCCCCCCAAGACAGAACTGAAAACTCAGAACTGAACATACTCAATTCCACACGGCGGCAGAGGCTTCTAAGAGCCTCTGTTCTGCTGGCCCTGTTTAGGGAAGTGCATCTCTGTAGTAGAAAGGTAGTTTCTACTTTTTAAAAAATGCCTTTAGCTCCGAGGTTCTGGTGAGGAGAATGGGGAAGAGCAATCACTCGCTGGTTCGTTAGTGCACTCCTAATGATCTGGACTTTGCACACTGATACAGACTGTGTGCTGAGTGGCACAGCTGATTACAGATCTAGTTGCTACGTGGAGATGTGTAAAGTTCACCAGCTTTGTTTCCTGAGGCTGTTTCTAGTGTCCCTGTTTGCCGTTTAACGCGCTTTGTGACGTAGCAGCGCTGCTTATGGAAGCCCTTGATAAAGAAACACAATCTGAAAAACAGCTGTGGAGTCTGTATGGGTTCTGTCTGTCCTTAAGAGACTGTCAGGGTGCTACTGGAATGCCTCTGGTTTTGGAGGTTGTGTGGGAACAACAAAACATGTTCTCACACAGCTCCCACGTTACTGCGAATGGAGAAGACGCAAGACGGAAACTAGGACTCCTTTTGCAGTCTTTCTCTTCTCCCTCCATCAAGCATTTTCCAGACTCACAGACCCCGTGTCTGCAGTGCTTCAGTCCTGAGCCGCTCTGTGTGTGTGTGGGGGGCACCAGGGCCGTGCACAGGGCTTCTTCTGGTGGGCTTGGCTAGAGGTTGTCAAGTCACCACCGAAGGGTCCTGAAACAGCAGCACATGGCAGACCCGCCTGCTCCACCCGTCAGCAGGCAGTTCTGGGAAGCTGAATGCAATTCTGAAGAACGTCCACCAGCCCTGATTACTTTCTCAGTGAAATATGAACTACCCTTCACTGCAGTGGAATGGACTCTGCTGTAGGGTTGGGAGCATCAGCAGATCACTGGACTGAACATAAGTGCAAAGGGCTGTAGCTCAGTGGTAGAATGCTTGCCTTGCATGACTGAGGCCTACGATCAACCCCAGGACTGCTTGCGTGGGGAGGGAGATTAAACAAATGAACGGGAAACTGGACCTAAGTGGGGAAGAAGTTGAAATAAAATGTGTAGGATATGTTAACATCTCTCTGGCCAACAGGGCCCTTAGCATGGCCAACGTTATACAGCAGTTGTGGCCATCTGGCTCCCCACCCGACTAACGAAATACTTGAGATTAGGATTTTCTTGTTTGATTTTTTTTTTTTTTTTTTTTAAGACAGGATCTCTTTTGGCTCAGACTGGCCTTGAACTTGTTTAGCTGATGAACACTTAATCATCCTTCAACCTGCAGAGTTCTGGGATTGTAGCTGGCCTTAACAGCCCTCCTCTTGTTTGATTTTTTTTTTTTTTTGACAGGGTTTTTCTGGATAATAGTCCTGGCTGCTCTGGACTCACTTTGTCGACCAGGCTTGGCCTCGAACTCATGGAGATCCGCCTGCCTCAGCCTCCTGAGTGCTAGGATTACAGGCCTCCACCACCATGCTGGGCTTGTTTGAATTTTAATATGTTGATTAATGTATGGGAAGCATGTATTTTAGAATAAATAAGGTTATTTCCTGGAATGCTGTAACTTTGTATAGAAACATTGTCATCTTTTTTTTTTTTTTTTTTAAAAAAAAAAACCAAAACTTTTTTTCCTCGTTAGGTTTTTCAACAGATTTATATAAAGTTAAACTGAGTATAGAATCAAAGCTTAGAATAGAGATTCAGACCTTTTTTGGATCATAAACCACTCTGCGAATGACTGGAGTTTCTAATACCCCCAGAGAGAGCAGGTCCAGAACTTCTGGGCTTTGAGCAGAGGAGGGAGTAGTCTACAGACTCCTTGGGCTTCTCCTTCTACTGTCATTAATCACACCCTCTTCCTTCCACCCCGTCACTCAAGCCTGGAGCCTCATCTTTGTCATCACCGGGGGCCTCACCTTCCCTTGAGATGGTCCTTTCCCTCTGAACATCCAGACCTCTTTATCCACATCTTTAGGGACTTTCTTGCCCTGACCTTTACCTCACTAGTGCATCTAGTCAAACTCCCAGCTTTTCCAGAGCCATCCCCAACCTCTGAAGTTTTATGACTGTGAAGACCAACACTGAAGTGTGCAAATGTGTATGTAAAAAGGACTGAGAACAGACAGTTGGAGGACCCCTCTTCATCTGGGTTGACAGGAAGGGCATCCCACTCCCCTAAGAAAGGCAAACCATACAAACATTGGAAAGAACCTACCCCATGTCTTCAGTAATTTTAGTTTTATCTTCTTGGGAACATTCTGAAGATGCATTTTCATGGACAAGGTATCTCTGTACATCAGAGAAAAAGACTACTTTTGGATTGCCCACCTGTGGGTAATAAACTGGAACTATGTGATGTATTGTTTCAAAGTTACCTGTAGCATACAAAGAATTAGAAGCATCCTGCTTTGAAACTAATTACTAGATTATGAAATGACATATATTAATATTAATGACATATCTTAATTATTAAGATATTAATAATTTAATATCTTAAATTATATGTTATGGAGTAGAATTAAAGAAAGACAAATCCACAGTAAAATCATTAATAAATTAATATCCAAAATAAAACACCACAGACTTTTATACATAAAAACTACATAGGAAAGTTCATAATTCTTATAGAGAAAACGGACATGCTAGCATTAATATAAACACAAGTGAATTAAAATTTGCTTTTCTAAATTTATTTTCAAAATAACCTTTACAGCATGGATTAGTCATGTATAGTTGTTGGGAGATGTTTATAACTTTACTTGAGCAATTATCATTCCATATCGTGTGGTTTCTAGCTGTGATGTCCCTTTTAGTGAGGACTGCCTTGTTTATTTCTAAGCCCTACTGCCTTTAACAGCCCAGTAGTCAACACGCTTAACCAGTTCCTGAGTGTTCAAGATTTAACTCGGGGTCTCTTCCTGAGCTGCTCTAAAAAATAGTTATTAAATCAATATATTAATCTTCTATTTGCTGTATACTTTTAAAAATTGCAATCATTTGGATCTTATTGAAGTACTTGACTGTATTTCCAGCTTTGATTTACATGGCTAACTTTAGGATTACTTTTTAATTGTAAGATTCTTGAAGTCGGGGACTATAATCTATGTTATTTTACTTTAATTCCCAGTATAGAGCTACAATTTAGAAGGCTTTCACATATACAAAATATATTAAAACATGTTAAAAATTAGGATGTGTAAAGATTGCTTCTCTTTGTGATAGCTGATTTTGATTGTCAGCTTGAGTGGGTTAAGGGATGGTTTGTCGTGCAGGTGTGACAGAGAGAAGTCTCAGTGGGTAAGCACACTGGCTCCTTGACCATGAAGACTGGAGCTGAGTCCCAGGATCTACATGAGCTCACAAATGTCTGTAACTCTAGTCCAAGGATCTGACTGTCTTCTGGCCTCCATCAGTACCTGCACGTGTGTTCAGACACACACACATTAAAAAAAAAAAGTATGTGAACTAGAGAAGCACACATCTGTGATGGTGCTTCCAGGGACAATTAGATGCCAAGGTCCCTGGTATAACGATGAGTGGGTGTGCAATCTGACAGCATTTGAAGGTGATGGTGAGGAGTAGGAAGTGAGGCTTGACTGGAGAAGTAGGTCACTGGGGACATGTCCTCAGGGCCTCTAAGGAGCCCTGGCTCTTCCTTTGCTGCCTTTTCTTGGCCTCCTCTCTACCAAGAAGTGAAGAGCCGCCTCCATCAAACACTTTGGAGGTGGTGCTTTGCCTCAGCACGTGGGTGAGCACCCATGGGCTCAACTCTTTGACATTATGAGCTAAAATACAATTCCCCTTCTTCCTGATCACAGAAATAAGTAACTCACATGCTCTCCATCATTGCTAACACCTGCTGGTTGGTTTAAGACAGGGTTTCATGATACCAAGGCTGGTCCTGACTGACTCTCTTGTCTTACCTCTGCATACACTGCTGTGCCTGGTTTTTTTTTTTTTTTTTTTTTTTTAAGATTTATTTTTATTTTGTGTGTGTGTTTTCCTGTTGTGTGTAAGTGTACCACATGCCTGCCTGGAGGAGAAACATGTTCTTAGCTGGTGAGCCATCTCTGTAGCCATCAACCCTCAACACACACACACACACACACACACTCTCTCTCTCTCTCTCTTTCTTCCTTGCTTCTTTCTCTTTCTTTTACTTTCTTTTCTTTCCTTCTTCCTTTTTTTCTTTCTCTTTCATTCTTTCCTTTTTCTATTTTCTTTTTCTTTTTTTTCTTTTCTTTTTCTTTTTCTTCCTTCCTTCTTTCTTTCTTCTTTCTCCTTCCTTCCTTTTTTCTTTCTTTCTTTCTTTCTTTCTTTCTTTCTTTCTTTCTCTCTCTCTCCTTCCTTCCTTCTTTCTTTCTTCTTTTTTCTTTTCTCTTTTTTCTTTTTTTCTTCTTTCTTTCTCTTTCTTTCTTTCTTTTCTTTTTTTCTCTTTCTCTTTCATTCATTCTTTCTTTTTCTTCTTTTCTTTCTTTCTTTTCTTTCTTCTTTCTTCCTTTCTTCCTTTCTTCTTTCTTTCTTTCTTTCCCTCCCTCCCTCCCTCCCTCCCTCCCTCCCTCCTTCCTTCCTTCCTTCCTTCCTTCCTTCCTTCCTTCCTTCATTCCTTCCTTCCCTCTCTCTTTCTCCTTCCTTCCTCCCTCCCTCCCTTCCTCCCTCCCTCCCTCCTTCCTTCCTTCCTTTCTCTCTCTCTCTCTCTCTTTCTTTCTATAGCCAGTCTGTCTGTTGGGAAGACTCATTGCCATGACTGCTGAGTCAACATCACTTCATCTACCATCTACTTAATTATGCTGGCTATTTTTTATGCCTCTTCAGAAATGTCCTTAACCTATTTTGAAATCAGGTTATCAATGTTTGCTATTGAGTTGTAGGAATTTCTGATTAGTTTGGAGATCAACTTCTGTCTGGTACCTGGTTTGAAGCATTTTCTTCCACCTCACAGTTGTCACTTCGCTATTTCCTTTTCTGTATAGAAACTGCTCGGTTTGCTCTAGTCTGGCTTAATTATTTCTGTTTTTCTGCCCGTGTAATAATTGAAGTCATTGCCAAGATGACTTCTTTGGAGTTTACCCACTGTTTTCTTCTAGTTTTATGGTTTCGTGTCCATTTTCCATGGTGTTAGTCCACTTTAAGTTGACATTTGAGTCTAAGGGTACAGTTTTCTTTCTTTTGAATGTGGTTACATAACGTTCCCAAACCTGTTGAAGCAACTGCCTTTTTTTTTTTTTTTTTTTTTCATGCTGTATTTTTGACACATTTGTTAAAATCAGTTCATGTATATTTGTGGCTTCATTTGTCTTCTCTTGGTTTCATACTTTGTAATATATTTTGAAATCAGAAACAATGATGCCTCTGACTTGTTCTTCCTCATGATTGGTCTGGTTATTGTTTTATCTTGTGAGTTGAGAATAATTGTCTTGTTTTTGTAAAAGCCGACATTGTGATTGTGACGGGATCGCAGTGCCTCTGCACATCACTTTGAGTCAGGTCGATATCGTAATTTTCTTTTCTTTTTCTTTTTCTTATTTTATTTTTGGTTTTTCGAGACAGAGTTTCTCTATGTAGCCCTGGCTATCCTGGAACTCACTTTATAGAGCAGTGTGGCTTCGCACTCACAGAGATTCACCTGCCTCTGCTTCCTGCGTGCTGGAATTAAAGGCAGCATGCTATCACCATCTGGTGGATATTCTAATTTTTAAGTCTTTCATTTCATAAACATGGAATGTCTTTTTATTTTATTTATTGTCCTGTTAAACATCTTTTATCATTGCAATTTTCAGTTAGGTTTATCTCTGAGTCCTTGCCTCTTTTAGTACTATTGTGAAGGGATGGTTTCTTAATTTTTTTCAGATACTTTATTGTGGGTGTTTTCACATAACTTTAAAGAATGCTTTTGCTAATTAGTTTTGGCAACACTAATTATAAAGAAATTAATAAAGTTTCCTTTGAGAAAATTAAATAGTTCATTTCAGAAATTGTAGACTTCAGTTGTGTGTGGATTACAGAAAACATCTGAAATCTATGAAGATGAAAAATATTTTTAGTGTAGGTTTAGTTTTGGTGTTTAATTCTATGGGTATTTCAATATTAATAAGGTGCTTCTGTGTATTACTGCAAGCCATAAAAAGCTGAAGAGTGTGTGTGTCTGTATGTGTGTGTATATGTGAGAGAGTGTGTGTGTATGTGTGTATGCATACAGACAGACAGACGAGAAAGAGACAGAGCTTGAAGCTGGGTTCCACACAGTGTGCTGCACCGCTGAGCTAGGCCTTATTTTGAGACAGGGTAAGTTAGTGGGCTGGCCCACACCTGAGCCCTCCCTGTCCTTAGCCTTCTAAACCTATAGGAGTACAGGTATGCACTGGCGCCATGCAGGGCTACGGGGTCACAGCACAGCCGGGGGTGGGGGGGTGGGGGGGAACCTCCTGTGTGTTTTGCCTGTTTCAGACCATGAGAAATGCCAGCCCAGTGTCAATTTTGATGTAATGTCAGCTAACAAAGTCCCAGTTCTCCTAAATGATTTTCACTAGTCTCTACTCAATGGCATGGTACAGCAAGATCACCAGACCTCCATGCCTCTCCATCCCATCCTTCTCACCTCAACCTTCTTCTAGAGTGACACACCTCTGTGCTCTCCTTGTAACTGCCTTGTGCAGTATCCATTCCCGTGGCCTAACAGCCCCACTGGCATGTTTCTATCCCCTGCATTCAAAGGGGCCAAGAATAATTAGTTGTGAAGCAAAATGCTGGGTTCAAAGATTACTGTGGGCAGAAGAGGCTTATTCCAATACAGACGGGGCGGGGGTCAAGTTTAGTAGGCTTCCAGGTATGGCAAGACTAACATTTTTGTTTATATTTAGTTGCATTAATTAGACAAAGGTTAGTATCTTTTCTTTTTGTATATTTATTTCAATATGTGTGAGTGCTCTGCTCACCAGAAGAGGGCAATAGATCACATTAGAGATGGTTGAGAGCCACCATGTGGTTTCTGGGAATTGAACTCAGGACTTCTGGAAGAACAGCCAGTACTCTTAACTGCTGAGCCATGTCTCCAGCTCCTAGTGTGTTCTTTCTAACAGAATCATAAGCATATTATAATTCAAGCATTTAGGGCTATAGCATATGTGCATAATAAGTGGACTGGCCATAGAGTACAGAAATGATTGACATATATTTAATATTTATCATTCTGATTTTTTCTTGATGGGCCTAGACTGTCTTGGAATTTATTATATAACTCAGGCTGTCCTTAAGCTTATTGTGATCCTCCTGTCCCAGCCTCCTGAGTGCTGGGATTATGGGTATGAGCAACCATGTCTGGTACATTTTCATTTTTATCCTGGTTTAAAACTGTGATTGTTTTGCACTGATGTTAACTGTATGGTGACTTGGGTTTCACAGTTTATCATTCGACTGTTTTATCACCTGCACTACTGATATCACACACTGCTGCTGGACTAAACCTCCCATTTCCCCCACACTCACGACCTGACTATGTTTATGTGGTGGCCCAGGTGCAGCCAGTGGGAAACCAGGTCAGGGTTTGTTCATACTCTTACCGTTTTCACCGCAGGTAAAATTTTCTAACAGCTGTATTTGCCTTTGTTGACAGTGAATTGAATACACCTTTAAAGCCTGAAACCAACCCAGCCAAACCCCAAACAGCATTTCCCAGTTATTTTTCGTAGCTTTTATTAGACTGTTCCCTCTGCTGGAAGCTATGGGCTAAGGATAGGCACTTACTTAAGTAGTTGTTGCTCGGCTCCTCACTTTTACTGCTCCTTTTCTGGCTGGTTTTCTTGGCATCTTTAGATGCTTTCCAATTTAGTAGGAATTGCCTTTCCATATTTTTTATTTCTTTTCCATCAAGAAATTCTGGAGAAGATATGTAAGTTAAAAATACAATATGTATTATGTGTGTGTATATGTACATATATACACATATACACATGTGCGCTCACACACACACACACATATGTGGAAATAAAAAAAGATACACTTCTGGCTTATAACACCTGTTACCTCATAAGCTAAAATAAAGTCTTTTTGAAAACACCTCGTCTTAGCTAGTCCTGTCATTCAGGAAGTTAAGGTAGGAGGATTACCGTGAGTTTGAGAATAGCCTGGATGGCTACATAATGAATTCTAGACCAGCCTGGGCTACAGAGTGGGATTTTGTCTCAAACAACAACAAAACAACAAAAATAGCAGTATCAGAAATGGGTTATATATTTGTGTTGTTGTTGTTGGTGTGTGTGTGTGTGTGTGTGTGTGTGTGTGTGTTTTAAGACAGGGTTTCTCTGTGTAGCCTTGGCTGTCTTGGAATCACTTTGTAGACCAGATGGCCTTGAACTCACAGAGATCTGCCTGCCTCTGCCTCCTGAGTGCTGGGATTAGAGGTGTGTGCCACCATGCCTAGAGGGTTAAATTTTTTTGATTTGTTGCTAAAGAAGCACAACCAAATATCATCAGCTGTTGGTTGCTCTCCAGAAACTGATGGTAAGGCCCTATTGTTGAATACAACACTTTCGTCAGTCATCAAGCACAAGGAGAAGTTGAGCTGGTGCCCAACTAGAGGCTTCGTCCCTTCTGACTAACATTCATGGTACTGAGAGATACTGTGCATGCTACCAGAGGAGAAATGAAATCATCATCCCAGCTATACACCTACAGTGGACCTGCCTTCAGGATACACTTGTGCAATAGTGGCAAAAACATCATGGGAATAACTAATCCCTCCGATGGAACCCACGCTGGACACTGACAGGGTGGCCAAGATTTTGAAAATGGTAGTGAGCCTAGGGGAAAATGAAATCCTGTTGTTCTGCTAAAGGAACATAGCAACAAGATGACTCCTAATAGCATTCTGCTGTGTGTCAGTGCCTTGCTCAGCCATTGTTGGAGGAGCTTCCTGCAGTAGATGGGAACTAACACAAAAACCCACAACCGCACAATGTACAAAGAGTGAGTGACTCTGGAACCCTGTCATAAACGGGGTATCTTCATTAACTCTCCCCTGCCCTCCAGGGATCAGAGACATATGCTGAAGAGGAGGCAGGCTGGAACCAAGGGTGATAGATAGCCAGCTCCAGACGAGCCGGGGATCCCAGACAGAACAGCAGCGCTGCACACAGGACCTCACAGAGGCCATGGTCGCACGTGCAGAGCTTGCATAGGCACACGGGGCCCATCACTGAGATGGGAAGCGGACATGGGCTCCCACCTGTACCAAGAATCTATCTGCAAATAATATGTCCGAGAAGTGAAAAATCAGTTAGTCTTCAGGGTAGGCCTATGCTTAGGAGGAGTGGGCCAGCAAAAAACAAACTCAGTTGTAGTTTTGTGGACTTTCGTCTCGCTTTGAGTTTTTTTTTTTTTTTTTTTGTCTCATTGGTCTTTTGCTTGTATATTTTGGCTTCCATTTTTGTGGGTTTTGTTTTTGTTTTGTGTGTGTGTGTGTTTTTAAGAGAAACAAAGGGCACGGCATTGGGTGTGTGGGAAGTGAGGAGGGTCTGGGAGGCGTTGGGGGAGGGGAAAACCTGATTAGAATATAGCATATAAATTTTTTTCAGTAAAAAATTAAAAAAATTCTTATTTATACATTTATTTTTAATTTTGTGGTGTGATGTGTGCTTGTGTATGTGTTGGGGTGTGTGTGTGTGTGAGTTCACAGATTGATGTCAAGGGTCTAGCTTTATCAAGCTTCACTTTAATCTTTGAGATAGAGTCTCTCACTGAAATTGGAGCTATGCAGTTTGGAAGGACTAGCTACTTACTGAGTTCCAGAGACCCTGTGGACTTTGTCCTGTCTTGTGACGTGGATTCTGGGGATCCACGCTCAGATCCTCATCTGACAAACTCTAGCCTGACTGCATTGCCTCCCCGTCTTTACACTCATACTTGTCGAGTTCTTAATCTGTTTTTAGTTTTCTGACTTAAGAATATGCACTTATTACAAATAACTGAAACATGATGAAGGAACAGAAAAAAGATCTTTTATTTTCCGTCCCTTGCCTTCCCATCACTGCTGAAGATGCTCACTGTGAACAGTTTGGACTAAGATCATATACAAACGATATTGGCTTTCAAAGTTGAAATGTTATAATGCAAGTAAAGTCATGTTTTTATAAACTTAATTATTGGTTTTAGAAAAAATAAAGCCAGGCATAGTGGCACACACCTTTAACAGCAGCATTCAGGAGGCAGAGGCAGGTAGAGCTCTTAATTCCAGGCCAGCCTGGTCTACATAGAGTTCCCAGGACACCCAGGGCTACACAAAGAACCCCCTTCCTCTGTGTATAACTGTGTATAATATACACAGTTACACATACATATACATAATATATAATTATATACATGTATGTTTTTGTAAGCATTTTAGTATGTCTTTAAACACAATTTCTGATGGATGACAATTTGTTACATATGGATAGTCTATAAAATACTGAGCAAGTCCCTTATTTTACCTATATTATATTTTGTTTCACATAAATAAAGTGGTTTATGTGGCTTTTATTTAATAGCGACTATCTTTTCTAGCAATGTATCTGTATAACATTTAAAACGTTATTTATTTTTATGTGCATTTGTGTTTTGCCTGCATTTCTGTCTTTGTATGTGAGGGTGTCAGATCCCCTGGAACTGGAGTTACAGTTTGACCTGCCATGTGGGTGTTAGAAATTGAACTTGGGTCCTTTAGAAGAACAGCCAGTGCTCTTAACTGCTGAGCCATCTCTCCAGCCATCTTCCCAGTATAATTTTTAAACTGTCTTTCATCATCTGTGTAAGGTCTTCCACTGAGCCCTAGAATATAGTAAGGATACAGTAAAATTTTTTGATCATGTTCTTTAGACTACTCTAAAAAAATGTTGATCCTACTGATGAAAGGAATAATGCTGTCACTTAAATACCCAAAATATTGTGTTGTATTTAAAGCCTAAAATAGATTGATACAACTAAGAGGACAGTGGACTGTTCCTCGCCCACAGGTGACGGACGCCAGCAATGAGAGTTCAGGAAGCTTCTGTGCTGGTCCAGAAGACCCACATTTACCATGGGCAGGCACACTGATGGTCATGTTTAACTCAGGCAGAGGTTACCAGTAGGACAGCTGTAACACTGTGATGTCACGTAAGTGATGCAAACATGTTCTTTCTCCACTGTAATGTATATTCTAACTGTGGCTGGCAATGGGAACCAGAGCTCTAGTCTCAGGAGTGTAATCATTTTACATTTTCTGCACCTTCTTAACTGAATGACAACACTTTCCAAACTATAGTTTAGGAAGTTTCACCTATAACAACATTAATGATCATTCTTTGATGCTCAGTTTCCATTGATGCCTTTACATATTTGCTTTTGTTAAAAATTAAATAAATTGCTAGTATATTTTAGTATACACACATGCACACTGTCATGAATAATCTCATTCTGTGTCACTTTTAGCACAATCTTGCATAAAGCTCTTAAGTGATTTTGGAAAGGCAAGGAGCTGCCATAAGTAGTGAGATTTATTTTATTTTAATGATTTGCTCTCAATATGAAATTTGCTACCACCCATGTTATATAAAGCAAATGTGTAGGGTTTGTTGTGTTTGTTCAGGACTGGGTAAATTGCAAAATATACAACAGTCCCCTCATAGTCTTTTAAAATTTATTATTATTGTTGTTGTTATCTGGTTTTAAATTCAGTAAAAACAAAGACAAAATCAAATGCTTTGTTACATGTATATATGTGCATAGACTTGAAAGACATACACTAAAGTTTTAACAGCAGATTCATGGTGAGATTAGGAGTGATTTTTTTTCTTTGTATTTTTTCCCTGTAGTACAGTCAATAGAACTCAGGGCTTGTGAATCCTGGGCAAGTATTCTACCACTGAACTATGTCAGCCTGTTTTTTTAAGCATTAATTTTGTAGTCATAAAGTGTTATAGAAAGAGTAGTTATGTAAGGGAAAGTCTGAATAATTTTTGCTTCCAGAAATCAGTAGACTTATTCCCATGCCTTTTATAATCTTACATATTGAGGAGATTATATATAAAGTAGGAGATTTTGCTTTTTTTTTTTCTTTTCTTTTCCTCCCTCCCTCTCTGTCTGCCTTATAGAGCTGAAATCTGTATGTCTGTCTCTCTGTGTGTGTGTCTTATAGAGCTGAAGATTAAACCAGGGCCTAGTGAATGCTAAGCAGGTACTTTTATCACTGAATCACACTGCAGCTCTTTTTACTTTATTTATTTATCTATCTATTTATTTTGGTATTTTGAGACAAGGTTTCTCTCTGTAGCCTTGGCCTGAACTCGCTTTGTAGACCAGACTGTCCTTGAACTCACAGAGATCTGTCTGCCTCTGTCTCCCTGAGTGCTGGGATTAAAGGGGTGTGCCACTGCGCCCAGCTAAAAAAATGTTTTCTTAATCAGGGTCTCACAATACAGCTCTGGCTGTCCTGAATCTTGATTTGTAGATGAAGCTGTCCTTGAACTCCAGCCTCTGCCTCCCAAGTATAGGATGAAAGGCAGGTTCCACCTGCTTCATAATGTAATATTCTTAACCATTGCACACTAATTGCCTTTGCTTCTTCCTCGGGCTGAGTACGGCAGACATGTAGCCGTGTGGTAGCAGAGACGTGAGAGGGTGGGGACTGCGTGGCAGAGCCATGTGCAGAGCTGTGGAAACACAAGTCATCTGTGTATGACTTGTTCCCTACCTTTGTGGGCTGTGTATAGTTCCTGCACATGTATTTTTTAAAAACTTTTTTTTTATTAATTACAGTTTATTCACTTTGTGTCCCAGCTGTAGCCCCCTCCCTCTGCCCCACCCAATCGCATCCTCCCTCCCTCCCTAGTCCACTGATGGGGGAGGTCCTTCTCCCCTTCCATCTGACCCTAGCCTATCAGGTCTCATCAGGACTGGCTGCATCATCTTCCTCTGTGGCCTGGTAAGGCTGCTCCCCCTCAGGGGTAGGTGATCAGAGAGCCAGCCACTGAGTTCATCTGCACATGCATTTTGAAAATAAATGTTTTGTATTATTGAATCTGCTTTGCCCACAGCAGAGATCACTGCACTGCACTAGTGACTGACCAGCTATGAGTTTTGAAGTTGTTTGATCACATTTTAGCACTTTATTAGTTCTTATACCCAAATATACTGTGCCCCAGAGTTCTCCTTCAGGGCTCCTCTGTGACATGGCACTGACGGTCCCTCTGAGGCTGTGTAACTTTGGCATCACCAACCATGTTCTGTACCGTTTCCTCCAATATAGGGTAGACTGAGGAATGTTGTTGGTTGTAAGGATTTTATGAAGCAGCTCTCTACTCTCCTTTCAAATTATAGGGACACCCATGTGTTCCGAGAGACACCATGTGCTCCTGGGGTACCATTTGGCCAATGGCAAGTAAACCACCTTGACTGGTTTTATCTGAAGAACCAAAAGCTAAGGGGTCTAAAGACCTGCCAAGAATCTGTCCAAGCAACGTTCAACACATTTGTGGCTGACTAGTTTTGTAGGCAGTGGCTTCATTTTCTATTAAAAGTGTGCCTGGTATTTATTTATGATTAAAAATTATTAATCAATTAATATTTTAATAAATACATATTTTTCATGTATTACTTTCTATTTTTAACTTTATTGTTATTCAAACATATAAACTTAAGTTGACCAAATTTCTAAAGCCAGATGTTTTATTTCTGAAAGTTTGATGATAAAATAACTTAAAAGTTAAACAAGCTCTTTTCTCTAAGAAAGTTGAATTAATGTAAAACACGCACCCAGTGACTTGGACGTCAGTATCAGTTTGTCTCTGTATTTTGGCTTAAGACAAACAGGATTTCCCTTTAAATCCATTTTCCACAGCTTCATCAGTTTTTTCAGTAAAAACTCCAAGTCCTATAATCAGAAAAGAAAAAAGAAGGCACAGGAATTTCATAATTATCAGCACTCCTAGTGCTACTTTTAAAGGTGGTAACTGGTTTTTATGGTGTTCTAGCTCCTCACATAGACCACTGCTACCTTTGTCTATTCTAATAGCCGGGTAGCTCAAGAGGCGGCAAAATGGGAGCTACTAAGTTGGGGATCACAGCACTGCTCAAAAAAACACTTTTTCTGCAGAAAACACACTGTTTCAGGGGAATCCATAAAAGCATACACATTCAGGCAATGGAAGAGTAGTGAGCAAACAACCCCTCAGCTGTTGCTGAGATGCACCCTTAGGGTGAGTTGTCTGGAGGAAGCAGGGACCAGCGCTGAGATGGGGAAGGACGCTCCTCAGCCTGGTGAGCTTGTGCAGTATGCTCCAGGCTCCTGGCTCCAGGCCACACGTTCTGGAGAGGATTTTTGGTGCTCACCCATCTTCCTGTGAGCAACCCCAGTAAAACTCTTGGTTTACCAAACTAAACAACACCACAGTCTGCCAGGGTTGCAGGCCAATATTCATTGTTGCCTACTTTTTCATGAAGGAGGAGGGGAAATCCTGTCCAACTTCGAAACAGAGTAAAAAAAAATCACTTGCCCACTCATCACCCAAAGACCATGCTGAACACACTGCCATGCTCTTCTCATCTTTTTTTGGCTTTAGTATATGTCCTTCTGGCCTTTTATGGACCTAGGGGCTTCTTTTGTAATTGTTTTTGCTGTGGTTATAGTTTTTTTTGTTATTATTGCTCTGTTTTGTGATTTGTTTGTTTGTTTTTGGACAGGGTCTCATTATGTAGCTCTGACTGGTCTGGTACATACTGTGGAGATCAGGCTGGCCTTGAACAGCTCCACCTGACTCAGCCTACAGAGTGCTGATTAAGCGTGTGCACATTCAGCTGTGTTGTACATTCTGTGATAACCACTTGCATGCTTTTATAGCTTACCAGAAAATGACTTGTCGGTGCTTAAAGAAAGACTAAGTTAGTCCACAGTATACAGGTCACCTGACAGCGAGGAAGACAGATGGGTGACGCTTCAGAAGCAGCTTTCTACGTTTCTTTTCCTTACCCCGCTCTCCTCCCTATTGCATTTCTTTTCTCAGCCACTGTCAGACTCCCGCCCCAATTCTTTGTCTTTCTGCCATTCCTTTTTTTCCTTTCTGCCCTTCTTCTTTAAAAATTAGTGTTACTTTCACTACTATCTAGTGGGAAGGATGTACACTTGAGTGTTTCTTTAAATATTTATTTTAAGGATGAGTACTCTATGTGCATGTACACTGTCACGCCAGAAGAGGGCACCAGATCACATTACACATGGTTGGGAGCCCCCGTGTGGTTACTGGGAATTGAACTCAGGACCTCTCGAAGAGCAGCCAGTGCTCTTAACCTCTGAGCCATCTCTCCAGCCAGAGTGTTCCTTATATATACCCCAAAGAGTAATTTTTTTTTAATATGAAATAAAGGCAGTTACTCCAAAAACATTAATGTACTTTGATTATTTTTTGAAATGGTACACCAAACATAAGAATGCAGATATCTCTTCAAAGTAGTGCCTTTCTGTAGGTATATATCTAGCTCTAGAGTTTAGTCTGTGCTTGACTAAACTTGTGAAAACAGAAATTGTCATCTCAGAAGCAGCACTCTGTTTCCTGAGGTTTTGCTTACTGTGCTCATGCATGTCTGTATTTTATTATTATCATCATCTTTATTATTATTATTTTGGTTTTCTGAGACAGGGTTTCTCTGTGTAGCCTTGACTGTCCTGGACTCACTTTGTAGACCAGGCTGGCCTCAAAATCACAGTGTCTGCTTGTCTCTGCTTCCCTGTGTGCTGGGATTACAGGCGTGTGCCACCACACCGGGCTGGTCTTCATTATTATTCTCTGTTTTTTTGAGACAGGGTTTCTCTGTGTGGTCTGGGTGTTCTCGAACTCTCACTTTGTAGATCAGCCTGGTTTCGAATTCACCTGAACAGAGATCTGCCTGCCTCTGCCTCCCAAATGCTGGGACTAAAGGCGTGCATCACCAACAACCCACTTTCTGTCTTCATTTATTAGTAATTACAATTAGAATGAATTGTCATGGCATATAAAGTTTGGGGAGCAAAACAGGTAAGTTCATAAATATGTTTGTTTTCTGCTTCTTTTCTTCAGCTAAGTCCCTTTTTGTTCCCCATCTTGATTAACAGCAAAATTTAAAGACAAAACTTCTGACCCATTGACCAGCAAGTAGTTGTGTAAGAAAGATGTCTTCAAAATTATAACCTCAGCCCTCAGTCTTAGACCTTAGATTTTGCTCTTTCTGAAACATTTGTCCCATGTTTAACAGAGCCATAATTATTTTATGCAAGAACTCTGTTTAAAAGCCATGAGGAAGGGATTGTGTGTTGTATGATTCATAGTGTTGAATATGATTCCCATAAACAACAAGAGAACTTTAAACTGATACAGATAAAACAGTGCTTGGAGTTTTGTTAATTATTCCTCACTTGATAAATGACCCTGGACATACTCCCTCCAGTGTATGTTTACTTAAGGCCAAACTAATCCTGTCCTGAAATACGATTACCCTTTGGACACGCTCTGGTTGTTCATTGCCTTCCTGTCCTTAATAAAATGCTTTCACTTTCCTGCCCTTCAATAAATTACTCAAGGAACCAGACACTTTTCTGGACAGTCTCTGTTTGATAAATGATCATGTCATGCTATCGCTTAGAGGAGTGCTGCAAAATTCTGAGCTGCCAATTCCCTTTCCCCTGCAGGCCAGCACCCTGCTCCTGCATGGGTGTCTGCAGTAGGCAGTGCTCTCTGCTTTAATGATGACTGTGATGAACCTGTATCTGAGCAGCACGCTCCAATCGTTATGGGAAATGTCTGGCCCAACTGTCCTTACTAAGTCTAAAGACAGCCATTTGTCATTTCTCTGACTGCCTGTCATCATCTGCCTGAGAAAAATCTATAAACTTTAGCTTGTTCCTGACTAAAGTGTGGAATGGATAAATTTATCTTTGGGCCGTGCTGCTTGCCAGGATCAATATTGAGCAGAGGTTGAATAAATTAGAAACTAAAAAAACATGACAGGCTATCGTGGTTTGTTCATTTGTGTATTATAAATCAAATGTTTAGTTTATATAAGAGGCAAGCATGTCAAGTTTTTCACTTTTCCCATTCATTCTGAAGATTCTATACCTCATGATAAATGGTCACCAGAAAGCCAATGAAGTAAATCACTAATGAATCTGACTGTGAGATGAACTCAGGTCATTTTATTGATTTGGCAAACTTTGCAGATATAAACTGTAAGCAAAGATTAAGGACTTTTTTGTTCTTTCAAGTTTTTTTTTTTTTTTTTTTTTTTTTTTTTGCACATGCATTTGACTTTTATAGTGTTAGCAACTTGGATAATGTTACTCTAGTGAGGCTCATGCAACTTAAATGTGAGTTGAACTGTAAATCATTAAAATGTTTGGTGTTTTTATATATCAGTGCATGCCTGTTTAAAGAGGTTTAAAGAGGTTGCAGGAAAAAGTCAAAGTGTAATTTAAAGTAGAGGCCCATGAGTTAAAGAAGACACTATCATCATCATCATCATTGTTATTATTATTTGGCTTAAAACTTATCTTCCAGGGGCTGGAGAGATGGCTCCGTGGTTAAGAGAGAGCACTGATTGCTCTTTCAGAGGACCAGGTTCAATTCCCCACACCCATAAGCAGCTCACAACTGTCTGTAACTCCAAGATCTGACACTTTCACACAGACAAACATGCAGGCAAAACACCAATGCACATCAAATAAAAATAAGTAAATTATTTAAAAAAAAAAACTCTTTCCTCTTCTCTGTAGCTGACCTTGGGACCTACTTTATTGGTGGAGAAGTCTGTCATCTTTTGCTAACGTTTTTCTCAATATTCTGCCTGTGATCCCACACCTCCTTTCCCTTTTTCATTTTTCTCAACAAAGGAAGAGTGTTATTTTTGGGTACTGGCCATCTTCTCTGGGGTCTTCTCTCTTACATCTTCATGTACGGCCTTCCTTCTCTGGCTCTTATCCTTTCTTTTACCATCATCTGTTGACAAGTGCTTTTTAAAATTTAATGTGCATTAAGAATCAGGAAGGGAGCTGGGCAGTGGTAGTGCCTGCCTGTAATCCCAGCTCTCCAGGAAGCAGAGGCAGAACTCTGAGTTTGAAGCCTGGTAGATACATCAAGTCCAGTACTGCTAGGTCTACCCAAAGAAATTCTATCCATAAAAACCAAAAAAAAAAAAAAAAAAAAGAGAGAGAGAGAAAGGAAAGAAAGAAAGAGAGAGAAGAAAAGAAAAAGAAAAAGAAAGAGAAGTGACAGTACTGTAAAACCTCCTCATAGCACCCAAAATCTTCAGGGCCTGACAGTGCCCACTGAGACAGGAGAAGATGCTAGACCATCAGGGTCCATCAGAAACTCCCTTCCTTTTCTATACCTGACATCTGCTCCTTCAAAAACAATGTTTCATTCCCTGCTTCTTAGAAGAGGGTGCATTCACAGTTAGAGACAAGTTTTCCTCCTGTAGCCCACCATCATGTCCACTGTTCTTAATACTTCCTTCCATATTTGCATCCATGACGGTATTTTCACCGACAACCAATATGCTGAAAGGTCATACATTCATCTGACTTCAGCACTATATGTAGCCTCACACTGCCAACTGTTTATCTGGTGTTTTCTGGAATGTTTCAAAGACACTCTAACTCTGCATGACCAAAACTCAGGGTGTACTTGTTCCCCAAACCTGTCCCTAGAGTTTTCCACTTCTGTACCTCTGCTCCATATGCCCTGTATCCAGCTCAGAAGTAAGTCTTGCCTGCTTTATTCTCCAAAAGGATCTCTGGTTTGCTGACTCCATTTCTACCCCAACTGCCCAGGCTTCCACCACTTCTCATTTCAGTCTGGACTCTTCCTAGTCCATTCTTCACACCCTAGTTAAGCAGGATCTTCTCAAAATGCTAACATCTAATTACTTCATGCCTTCAATGGCTCCTGGTGCTCTCAGAATAAACACAAACTGCTGCAACAGTCAAGGCAGCTGGTCTGCCCACAGCTTTTCTTAGGACTGTCTGTGTGTTTGCCTCAGGGAGGCATTTCCTTGCCTTAAGTCTTTTCTAAGAGCTCACTTGAGCTATCCCTTCTCAAGGAAGTCTGGCATCCTCACAAACTAATATAAATCTTCCCGTTACAAGCTTTCGGGACAGGTGCTTCCTCAAGCACTGGTGCCAATTTTATTTCCCCCTAGCGACCACGTGCTTAGTGTTTTCCTTCCGATTACCACTAAGAGTTCCTCAGGGCAGGGGACTGTGTTTCACTCTGACTGATGTCTCCGACACTGCCTGGCTAGCACTGCCACAAAGTAAAATTTTCACCGAATGGACAGGAGATAAAGGAATGATGGAGGGGCAGAGGATCTGATCTTAGAAGCAGCATAGCAAGAGGGAGACATACAGAGGAACTGATTTTGAAGAAGTTCTGTACTCAAGGACGGACAGACATGGGAAGAGAAGGAAAGAAGGTTTCTTTTTCTTATGCTTCCTCTTCTGCCTCTCAAGCACCCTTTCACCCTTTTTATTTATTCTTGCCTTGAAGTCCCACCTGGAATGGCTTTGGAGAGATGAGGGCAGGCTGAGGGTAACATGGCTAGGACTCCCTGAGAGCTGTAGACCTGGAGAGGGAATGGAAGGGGTGAAGTTTCTGCTTGGCCATGCTCTAAATCCCAAAGGCTGTGCTTTGGCTCCGCTGTGCTCACTTCCCTAGTGACTCAATTCTCTTTTGTTTTCTTTTTTCCCCACAGATCTCTGAGGCAGCCTGCAGTCTCTGTAGTACTTCTGTTTTGTTGTTGTTTACTTGTTGTTTTGTTTGTTTGCTACATGTGTTCTGTGAGGGTTTCTCTGTGTAGCATTGGCATTGGCTGTCCTTGAGTAACTTTGCAGACCAGGCTGGCCTTGAATGCACAAATGTGCCTGCCTCTGCCTTTTGGAGTGCTGGGATTACAGGTGTGAGCCACCACGCCCAGTTTACAAGTGTTCATTTAAAAGTCCTCTTAAATAGCTAGTTTTCTTCATCACTGTTCAAGCTGCAATCCTGACTGGAAGACTGAGTAACAATCATTCTAAAAGATCATTATTCTCTCCTTCCTTCCTTCCTTCCTTCCTTCCTTCCTTCCTTCCTTCCTTCC
>NW_026587216.1:29236046-29441056 GCF_907164565.1 Psammomys obesus | reverse complement strand
TCCTTCCTTCCTTCCTTCCTTCCTTCCTTCCTTCCTTCCTTCCTTCCTTCCTCTTTTCTTTTTTTCTGTTTCTTTCCTTTCTTCCTTTTATCTTTCTTCTTTTTCTTTGCTCTCTCTCTTTCTTCCCCCTGCCCTCCGAGATAGTTTCTCTGTGTAGCCCTGGCTATCCTGGAACTTACTCTGTATACCAGGCTGTCATCAAACTCACAGAGACCCACCTTTGCCTCCTGAGTGCTGGAATTAAAGCCATGAGCCACCACCTCCTGGCTATTATTTTTCTATTTTTTAAAAAATAATTTTTTGTGTCAAAATATACTGTAAATATTATCTTTTTTACTGTATGATACTACATAAAAATCCATGGACAAGACTAACAGGATTTCTCATTGTACTGGGTAATGTTATAATTATGATTATTTAATAAGATGAGTGACCATATAGTCCATCTGTAATTATATATTTGAATTTAAATTCTGAATTTTTCTTTTTAGAGATTATCAGCAGAAGCAATCGTTTTATCATTATGCTTCCCTGTGTGATAACTACAGTCAGCGTTTTGATGTGTTCTCTGTGGACTCATTTGAGGAACCTACTGGTAACTGTACAGAAGCAGCTGCTCTCTAAGTGCTGAACAATGCAGGTAATTATCATGGTGCTGCTCACTTTCTCTAACGATGGTGGTCTTTTCCCCATGGCACAACGCTGTCTGCTGCTGACAGCCTTTTGGGTAGAAGTCAGTGACCTTCTGCATGGCATGAGAGATCTCTTCCCCAAGGCATGGGGTTTATTACTACCAGTAGAGTAAGGCAAAAAAGAATAGAAAACTCGAAGCCATAATACAGAGATCTCCAATTCAGAAGTTAAATTAATAATTTAATTTAGAAAAAATAAATTAATATTCACGTTTGGGTCAGTCCTTTCATTACTCCTTCAGAGGAGTATTTAAATCACAGAAGCATGTTCAGATAAGTCCTAGGCAGGGTCTATATTCAGATTCCAATAAACTGAGTCTAGGCATTTTTTTGCACATTTTTCTGATGGGTTCATATTTTATAAGCAAACTTACATTTTTTTTTCTTGCAGATTTCAATATTCCTTCTTTGTTCAATACTTTTGCCATTTTAACTATACTGTGATGTGGAAGAGTCATTTTTCTTGTCCTGTCTTTTTGGATATGTATTTCTTTCACTAGATTTGGAGGAAGTTCTGCTACAATGTCATTGAGTAAGTTTCTCTATGCCTTTAGTCTTTTAACTAGGATAGAGTGCTTAACGTTTTATTCTTGAACCTTGAAAGTCTATGGGCTCTATCTAAAGATGCATCCCAGTACAGCCACTCCTCTCAGTCGCCAAGCAACCATCTTCTCTTTTCTTCAAAGACATTATCTTACTTCTTGTCTGTAATAGCTTCACAACTCATATCTTTGCTTTCATTACTGACACTCATTTTTCATACAACAAGACAGAGAAATCCTTTTGAAAAATGCAGTCATTCCAGTGATTGTCTCTACACTTTGAAGTCATGATGATGTCCTGTGGGGACCCTGTGGTCTGGCTCCCATGCCTTTCTTTCTAATCTCATAGCGTAGTGTTGCTTCTGAGTTACTGGACTTTGTGGGTTCCTGCAATGTCGGAAATAAAGGCCGCCCCTGGATCCGACCATAGTGAGCTGACCTCATTTTGGCTTTTTAGACATTCCAAATTGTCCCACAGAAGCGCATCTGTTACTCCTTTTGCCTGGCATGTTCACCCTCTACCTTTCTTTCTTTCTTTCTTTCTTTCTTTCTTTCTTTCTTTCTTTCTTTCTTTCTTTCTTTCTTTCTTTTTTTTTTTTTTTTTTTTGAGGCAGTTTTGCTCTGTAGACCAGGCTGGCCTCGAGCTTGTATTAATAATGCCCCATTGTCTTCCAGGTGTTAGGATTATAGGTGTGTGCCACTGTGCTCAGCTCAGAACTGAATCCTTCCTTCCTCTGTATAGAAGTGTCCACCACATAGCTGAATAAATGATCAGTGTAATGACATGGTATGGTACAACTGAATATAGCATATGTACTTTGCTAGTTTCCACTCAGAATAAGCTTCTGCCTCTGTACTTCTCATAGCAACAGGGGACAGCTTGGAGTGATGATAGTTCCTGGAGACTCCTTCATTGGGAGAACGGAGTTAAAGAAAAAGAAACTTTGTTTCAAGAAGAGAAAGTTTGATGGACAAATAATGTGTGTGTGTGTGTGTGTGTGTGTGTGTGTGTGTGTATGTATCTACACACACATAAAAAGCAACAAGCTTATAGCACATCTGATTGGTGAAATATGGAGGTCTGGAGGAGAAAACAGGCAAAAAGACACAAATAGTCATAGTTAAGAAGTAGAGATTCAGAGGCATCTTAGGATAAGTACAGAGTAGTTTTTTAAAGTGACACATAAGTATTTCAAAGCCACAATTCCATGTAAATACTTTCGACTGCCTTCTGTTGCATTACCTTCACATGCACTAGCTGGTTGTCAATGGCGATCAAGTGATTAAGGTTCTCCAGCATTTCTAAATCTCTTATGTCATCAATGTTATTGTTGCTGATATTCAAAATAGAGAGGGATTGCTGGAAGAAAAAGAACTAAATTAGCATGTTAGTCGTCTAAACGCTATATGTAGGAAGCAGAAGTCTTTAGAAGCCTCAGCGCAGGCTGCTCTGTAGGCAGGAAACAAAAGCCATGGAGATTTTGTTCCAGAGCCTTGTTTTCATATGGAACAATTAGACTCTAGTGCGTGATGCCGCTGACTTCTGCCTCCAGTTCCCTATATGAACACTGTGTTCCTCCTCCAGAACACACCATGAATTTACAACGTAAGGAAGCTACAAGTTCAAAAGAAAAAAAAAAGTACAACCAGTAAAAATAATTACTCAGTGTAGACAGAAATGCTTATTGCAGTTTAAGCATATGACTGTTCTATGGAAAATATCCCACAGAGAAGAAATCACATGACCTGACATGAAAGAATGTCTGGTTTTCATTTTTATCTTTCCCTCTTTAGTTTTTTCTTGGCAATTCATTTGTTCAAAGGCACTTGAAATACTAATTTCTGTGTTAGCTGCTAAAATGAGAATGTAAATCCACTATATGGCAATACAAAACAAGCACTCTCAGCATCTGAGGCTTGGAATGCTCTGTCAAATCTACCCACCAAGACAACCATGCATAGCCAACCTTCAGAAAGTTTCCTGGCGTCTGAAGTCATGTTAGTCTCTATTATTTGTACAATGTAGTATATGTCATTATGACATTTCTGTGCATGATATAATGGACTTTGGTTGTATTCACCCACCTGCTGCCCTTTTCCGACCCTGCTACTAATACTTTTTAAGACTTGAGATAATTGAAAAAAATGATGCTTTAAATTTAGATTTCAGAATCTGCTTGAATCGGTGCAAAAGCTAAACTAGCAAAATGTTTTCATTGATGTTCTGTGATAAAACTGAAACAAGAATGAAGCTCTGCCTCTCTTAAACACTGGGGTGCTAAGCACTGCTGCAATCTGCCAAGGTCACTATTCCTGTTAACAAGTCCCTAAGGTCTTAGTGTAAGCATTCCTTCTGTTGGGCATTTTCCTGTCCATAAGCAGAAGACATAGGCAACGGTGCGCTTTGACTCCTAACTGGCGGCTGTTAGACTTTCTTGGACTTTGTTTCTTGACTACCTTTAGCAAAAGGTAGTCCAAAAGGCCTACCAGCTACCTAGCCAGATTACCCGTATGTCAGCGTCTGCTGCTTCACACTCATGGACATCTCGAGAAACTAACTACACAATGATGACGGTTAATTGCTCCACTTCTAAAAGTGCAGCACCACTTCAAACAGTTTATACCAGGCATTTTGCTCTCACAGACCTTTGTGAACTGTGGATGACCGTCAGCCCTTTCCGCACAGGCAAGAGAGGAAGTACTTTCTCCTCTGGTCCCAGCAGTGGAGCACTGCCACAGACGATAAACAGGCAAAGCAGTGCTTGGTACAAACCCAGATCTCCACTTAAATGCAAAGTGCGCAAACGCAGACCTTCATTTGCATGCAAGGTGCGCTGTGATCAGTCTAAACATCCTCTTTGTTTACTGAGACAGCTGGGAGAGCCCCTCCTGTGTTCCTCACCTGCCACACTAGGTTCCCTTTTCTGGCCCATTAGCACTATGAGCGGAAATGGTAACGCAAGGAAGCAGCAGAAAGGGCAGAGCAGCAGCACCTGCCATAGCTTCGCCGTCGGCAGGTGGAGCTGCAGGAGTGGCCCTGCCGCTGGCTGCCTGCTGACGGCTACGGAGGCGGGGACACGGGGGAGGGCGAGACAGAGAGCTGTGTAGCAGACAGAGAGGGTGGGAAGCTGAAGCTGAAGGACGCTGTAAAGAGCCACAGAGGACTCCATAGAGAAACTCCAGGAGCCGGGCACTGGAAGAGTTCTCAACAACTGCCATGCCTTTAGTCCTCAGATCTCAGACATCCTAACCCAAGAGCTGTTACGCTGGCCTGGCCGAAGCTGGGGGTTGAGGAACCCTGATACCCAGACCTTCGCAGAAGCTGCCACACCAGCTGCATCAAGAGCTACGGCACCACAACTTCACGAGAGCAGTAACGCTTAGAGAGCTGAGGGTCCCCAGCCCCAAAGCTCACCACTGCCCAACATGGAGCTACCGAAGAGCCTCTACTCTCCATCGCTAAGGAGGCTGAGGCAGAAGGATCACAAGTTCAAGGCCTACCTGTGGTAGATCAGTCAGAGCCAACTGTGGGCAAATTATCGACCCCTTGTCTCAAATAAAAAGAAAGAAGCAGCTGTGGACACTAGAGCAGTGACAGAGCTCTTACGTTGCAGGCAGAGTCCTAGGGCCAGTCCCTGGTACTGGGACTAACAAGACAAAATGCCCGCCAGAGAGCACACTTGCAGAGCTTCTCCATCCTTGTTTTCTACCAAAAAGAACACACGCCCCCAGCAAACTGATTGGTAACGTGCCTCGTTGTCCCTCAGTGGGGTTGGTCTAGTTGTAGCAGTTGAGGTTGAGATGTGGCTGGTAACAGCTCAGCAGAGTCCATGGGTGAAGGTGGCAGTGACTGGGTCACTTCTTTCTTTCTTTCCTAACTTGAAAGGACCACTTCTCAGTTGTCTGAGGACCATGTTCCTTCCATTTCTGGGTACTCTAAATCAAAACTGATGACATCTGTGCAACTGTGTCCTATTTACAAGCCTCCCACCCCAGAAATGAGGGAGCGTGACAAAGACCAATGCGGTTTTAGGATTAGCAGTGACTCTCAGCAGTGACGCCTACATCTCAGGTTAAGACTGGCTGCTGGGTCCTCAGACCTGGTTTGTGCACAAACCACATCCCCAAGGTTTCGGAGGCTGACACCAGCCTCAGGTTGTATCTCAGAAAACCTACAAAACAAAGAAAGCTTGCCAAATACTTGTCTACTCCCCTTTTCCTTAAGATTTCCCCCAGATTTAAAACCTTGACAATCAGCCATGCCCATATTACGGGCCTGTGTTAGAACTTCAGTTCACATAACCTGCTCACATGCTTTCAGTCCTGCTAGTTGGAAGATGTAGGCAGCACTGCCCTGTTCATTGTAATATCGAGAGACTGCTCGAGAACCAGCATCAGCTTGTAGCCTTCAGTGGGCAGAGGCAGATTCTGTACGCTCCCCAAGTACCCCCTCGGCACCTCCTGCTCCACCATGGCTTAGTCATCATTGCACTTCCGTCCCAACATTTGATAGGGCCTTACTGCCAGAGAACGAAGAGTCCTTGGGTCAAACAGAAGCTTTTCTCCCAGAGGGAGCCTCTGACTTTCAACGTGAAGCTCCCTCAGCTCTTTTAATCCTTCCAGACCTTCTATGACCGCAATGTAATTGCCTCCCAGATACCTGCAAAACAGATATGGCTTCAAATAGATTTTCTGAGAACGCTGTCGACTTCAGAGATGCTAAATATATAACAAGGGGGGCAAGGGAGATGGGCACTGGAGAAACCACTTGCTTTGCAAGCAGGAGAGCTCTAGTTTGAATCCCTAGAACCATCTAAAGCTGGTCTTGTTAGTGAGCACTGGCGATTGCAGAGTTTAGGTGAGAAAGGAGGTAAAGACAGAAGAACCCTCAGAAGCGTGAGTCACAAAGGAGGCTCTGTCTCAAACAAGGTGTGGGGGGTAAGGGGTTCTTCTCTGGCCTCCACACACAGGAATGTGTGTGTATACACAAGTTCAATGTGTGTGTGTGTGTGTGTGTGTGTGTGTGTGTGTTCAGAGGCCAAAATAGGGCCTCAGATCCCATATAAGCAATTGTAAGCCAATTATGGGTGCTGGGACTCAGATTCTCGGCAAGAACAGTGTGTGCAATTAACCACTTAGCTATCTCTCTAACTTCCTTAGTAATTATCAGTAAATTTTTTTGGTTGTTTGTTTTCCAGGCAGAGTTTTTCTATGTAACCCTAGCTGTCCTGGTGTCCTGGAGTCGCTTTGTAGACCAGACTTGCTTTGAACTCACATAGATCCACCCGCCTCTGCCTCACTGAGTGGCAGGATAACAGGTGTAGGCCACCGTGCCCAGCGATCAGTATTTTCTAACAATCAAATCTGTATCAGTTTATGACCATAACCTTTTAAAATCAAGGCCTTTTTCTGATTCTGAAGGGCACAGCACTTACTTCAGTTCCCGGGAAACAATTTGAGCAAGAGTACTTATGTGAGAATGCTTTGCTTGCCCCACCAGAAGAACAGTCTATCAAGCTGTGTCAATTTTTGAGACAGGGCTTCATTCTGTAGTCCAGGCTACCCTTGAACTTCTGGTAATCCTCTTGCCCCAGCCTTCTGCAAGCTGGGGTTACAAGCACGAGTCACTATGACCAGTTTATCAGTTTTAATAAGACAGAAGTTTCTTGTATATGACTATATTACATATAACAGAATAAAATTAAAATTTAGGCCTGGTCCATGAAAGCTAAACATTCAGTTTAGTTTTGCAACCTAATGCAAACCTTGGAAATGCTTGCCTGTATAGAGTATTCACAAGAATGAAAAAAAAAAAAAAAGCAGTTAACAGGATTAAAAAATAAAAGCACTTACAGTTTTTCCAGTTTCCTTAGTGTCCTGAGGTTCTCAATGCAGGAAATGCAATTGTTCTGCAGGTACAAGTGGGTGAGATTTGTGGTGTAATTCAGGTTAATGATTTGACTAATGCGGTTATCATATAAATATAAAACACTCAGGTTTTTGCAAAGAGAGAGGTCATCCTGAAAAGACAAAACAGGTCCTATTTATTTCCCCCTGAAAACTTAGAAGTTGGGTTTTAAGAAAGTTTTTCACTTGGGCATTTTACAAATCTCCCTAAGGCTCTCATAAGGTAACATTTCTTGCCCTTAGCACAGTCAAAATAAGACTGTAATGATCACAAAACAACTTTGGGCTTTAGAATTCTGTTACTACACTATAAAATTTGATTTCTTAAGAATTTCTTAAGCACTTTTCCCGGGAAGCAATTAGACTCTCCTAAAAGATGAAACAGTGAACAAATTACTGTCCAAACATTATAAAGCAGGTCTTAGTCTTTCTGTGGGATTGGAAATATACTGTTACAGTTTATAATAATAATGAAAACTAGAAATCATCCACTTGTTGAGAGTAATGGACAGCTGGGTGTGGTGATGTACTTTAAACTCAGTGCTGAAGAGGCTGAAATAGGTGGTCCTCTGTTTAGTTCCAGATTAGCCTGGTCTACATCGAAGGGACAACAGACATCTGCTAGAAAGCCACAGGGGAGAAGTTTGCCTGGGATAATCTCCAGAGGAAGATTCAGTTCTTTGAATTTGGCTGGATTCCTAGAGACTCTGCAGACCTTGGAGCCATGGCAGCCAGGAGCCCAGAGCAAGGAATGATGCAGGAGCTGCTGAGACAGTGAACCACAGTAAGCCACCCCAAAAGACAATTTTAATTATATAAACAGGCTTTTCCTGCATTAAAAATGGGAAACTCCATTTCAGATCACTTGAGAACAAGGGAGTTGAGGGGATAGAAATGTTGCTTGAAAAAGCCATTGCAGTACTCATTGCAATTATGAGCACCAGTGTAAACCTCTCTCTACTGACAGCTGCAATCGTTATAAAGCTGTACAAGAAAAATTAGCTATGATAATACAAAGGCTTGAGAGACAAGAGACAGAGGAACTAAGAGAACAGAAAATGTTTAATTGTAAATGTTTGGTACCTAATGAAATAGAAGATCAAGGTACACAGCCCTTTGACAATGAGTAAGAAGCCTGGCTCATTGGAGTAGAGCCCAGCTCACTGGCATGGAGTTTATGTGTGGATTCATAAAGATCTAAATTGTACCTTGATAAACAGAAAGGGAGAATAAGATTTACTACAAGACAACACTGGATTGTAAGCAGGGCATGGTAGCTCACACCTTTAATCCCAGCCCTCAGGGAGGCAAAGACAGGCAGATCTCTGAGTTCTAGGCCAGTCTGGTCTACAAAGAGAGTCCAGGACAGCCAAGGCTACACAGAGAAACTCTGTCTCAAAGAAACACACACACACACACACACACACACACACGCTTCAAAATGAAAGGCACGACTCAAGGAGATAAGGAAAGAGCAATGCAGACAGTGCAGAAAGCAGATCCTCTTGTATGGGAGACAGCTTAACAGACCAGCTGAAGAGGAACAGATAGTCCATCAGAGCTGCAGCCTAGAAAACCTTGATGCTGAAATGGACTGTTGCTGAAGAGCAGATGGTTAGGACTGCAGTTATGGAGAATCTTCACATCAGTGTGGCTGAGTGGATCTTCATTAAGGACATTCGGACTGTTAAGTTTGTGGAATTGATAATTGTTTCAATTGTAAAATTTAAACTGTGTGCAATTCTTAGCTTAAACAGAAAAGGGGAAGTTGTAGAGGAATTTTAATTCAAACATGACTGTTCTGGCAAGAGATCACATCCAAAGATCTTCTAGGTCTTTGTGATCTGGCTGGAATACTAAAACACCTTAATCCAGGGGACAGAGGCAAAGGAATCTGAGTTTGAGGCCAGCTGGGATAGAGCAAGTTTCAGGTAAAGAAAAGCTTAGGTCCAGGCATGGTGGTACATGCCTTTAATCCTAAACATTGAAGGTAAAAGATAGTTTGTAGAAGGAAGCACCCGTGTATGAAAGTGTTATCTATTCTAGTTCCCACCATTTGCCTGCAAATTTCATGATTTCCTTGTTTTTACTTGCTGTGTAGTATTCCATTGAGTAAATGTATATCCATTCCTCAACTGAGGGACATCTGGGCTGTTTCCAGCTTCTGACTATCAGGGATAGAGCTGCTACAAACATGGTTGAGCAAATGTCCTTGTTGTGTACTTGAGCATCTTTTGGATATATGCCTAGGAGTGGTATAGCTGGATCTCGAAAAAACACTATTCCTAATCGTCTGAGAAAGCACCAGATTGATTTCCAAAGTGGTTGTACAAGTTTACATTCCGATCAGCAATGGAGGAGGGTTCCTCTTTCTTCACATCTTCTCCAGCATGTGTTGTCACTTGAGTTCTTGATCTTAGCCATTCTGATATAGTGTAAGGTAAAATTTCAGGGTTATTTTGATTTGCATCTCCCTGATGACTAAGGACATTGAGCATTTTTTTAAGTGTTTCTCTGCCATTGATGTTCCTCTACAGAGAGTTCTCTTTTTAGCTCTGTATCCTATCTTTTTTCCATTGTATGGTTTTGGCATCTTTGTCAAAGATCAGGTGTCCATAAGTGTGTGGGTTTATTTCTGGGTCTTCTGTTCGGTTCCATTGATCCACCATTCTGTTTCTATGCCAGAACCATGCAGTTTTTTTATTACTGTTGCTCTGTAGTACAGCTTGAGATCAGGGATGGAGATCCCTCCAGAAGATCTTTTATTATAGAGGATTGTTTTAGCGATTCTGGGTTTCTTGTTATTCCATATGAAGTTGAGAATTTTTCTTTTCAGATTGTAAAGAATTGTGTTGGTAACTTGGTGGGAATTGCATTGAATCTGTAGATTGCTTTTGGTAAGAGGGCCATTTTTACTATGTTAATCCTGCCAAGCCATGACCATGGGAGTTCTATCCATCTTCTGATACCTTCTTCTATTTCTTTCTTCAGAGACTTGAAATTTTTTTTTATGTCTTTGACTTGCTTGGTTAAAGTTACACCAAGGTACTTTATGTCCTTTGTGGCTAGTGTGAAGATCATCCTGAGTGAGGTATCCCAGAAGCAGAAAGACACATATGGTATATACACACTTATGAGTGGATATTAGACATATAATATAGGATAATCATACTAAAATCTGTACACCTAAAGAAGCTAAGGAAGAAGGACCCTGGGTAAGATGCTCAATCTTCATTCAGAAAGGCAAATGAGACAGACATTGGAAGAAGGTGAAAATAAGCAACAAGATAGGAGCCTAACACAGAAAGCCTCTGAAAAACTACCCAGCACGGTATCAAAATGGATGCTGAGACTCACAGCCAAATTTTGGGCAGAGTGCAGGGAATCTTATGGAAGAAGTGGGAGATAGAAAGACCTGGAAGGGTCTGGAGCTCTACAAGGAGAACAACAGAACCAAAAAATATGGGCCTAGGGGGTCTTCTCCGAGATTGATACTCCAACCAAGGACCATCTATGGAAATAACCTGGACTCCCTTGCATAGAGGTAGCCCATGGCAGCTCAGTCTCCACATGGGCTCCCTAATAAGGGGAACAGGGATTGTCTCTGACATGAACTCAGTGGCTGGCTCTTTGATCACGTCCCCCTGAGCAGGGAGCAGTCTGATCAGGCCACAGAGGAAGACTATGAAAGACAGTCCTGCTGAGACCTGATAGGCTAGGGTCATATGGAAGGGGAGGAGGTCCTCCACTATCAGTGGACTGGGGAAGGGGCATGGGAGGAGATAAGGGAGGGAGGGAGGAAGGCAAGGTGGGATTATGAGGAGATGAGGATGGGGCTACAGCTGGGATACAATGTCAATAAATTGTAATAAATAAAATTATATTAAAATATGAAAAAAGAAAGTGATATCTAATTGAGTGTCAGAAACAGTGACAAATCAGAGAAAGACTTGGACAGAATAGTATATGCCCAACTCTCATGAGAGTACTTAAGGGTACAATGTACTTAAGGGTACAATGCAGAGAGAGAAGAGAGAGTTTTACCAGAACAGTAATAGACTGGTTGCAGAGAGGGAACTCAGGTGAAGAACGAATGAGCCAGAGAATGTGAAGGAGCCAGAAGATTACAGCAGACTGCTGAAGTTAGTTGGAGGCTAAGCAGAGCAATTCAGAGGCTGAGAGAGAAGCCAGATTGAGTAAGCCAGCTGGCAGAGGAGTTAGAGCCAGAACAGCTGAATTGAACTAGCCAGTCCAGAGTTTAGTAAGAGCTAGAAAGGGTGAGCTTATGCAGCAGTAAGTCTCAGAGACTGAAAACATTCTAGGCCTAAGTTAGATTGTATGAAGGCTAGAACCTTCCAGGACTAGGCCTAAGGTTAGCAGAAGGAGGCAGTAAGCCTCCTAGGCAACACTAAAACCAGGCAAATAAAAGCTCCTTTTACAATCATGTTACTGATCTGAATGATGCAAAACAAACTTTCATTTCTTTGCAGACTTTATAATAGTGAAAGCAGTCGTTCATTATGACCCACTATTGCAATTATTTAAGTAGCCTGGCAGGCTTGGTGGCAAAACACCTTTAATCCCAGCACGTGGGAGGTAGAGGCAGTTGGAGATCTCTGTGAGTTCAAGGCCAGCCTGGTCTACATATAGAGTTTCAGGACAGCTAAGACTCCATAGACCCCATCTCAAAAAACAAACAAACAAAAGCAAGCAAACAAAAAATATATAAATACATGCTGGGTTTCAGCAGCTAATTAAAATGATTGTCTCTGAGGAGATTTAAAAGTTAATGGTGTGTTTTAAAAGGCTGCTGTTTCCCTAGCTATGAAGCAGCCCAGAGCAGTTAGACTAGAGGATGATAGAAGTTCTACCAGCCCTCTGTGCCGTCTGTCATTTAACAGCATGTATGATACTCAGAAAGGGAAATAAAATGGACATCTGAAGTAGGTGCAAGGAGGGATCTGGGTAGGAGAGGATGTAGGAAGGGCAACGGGGTTGGGTGAGTGGAGAGAAACATGAGGTTGTACAACTGGATTCCTGGGGAAGAGGATCATCAGGAATGGTACAGAGGCTGCTTGTGGTGGTACTTGCCTGTAATCCTAGTACTTGGAGGCTGAGACAAATATTATAGGTTTTAGTTGGGCATGGTGGCCTTTAATGCCAGTGCTTAGGAGGCAGAAGCCAGCCTGGTTTACAGAGTGAGTTTCAGCCAGGACTACACAGAAAAACCTTGTCTAATATAACTGACCCAGAATAACATGTATTTACATGGTCAAATTATATGTAAAAACTTCATCTTTGAACTTTTATTGGAGAAAAGGGGTGACTGGACATTGAACACAGGGCCTTGAATATGCTGAGTGCATATTGCCACTGGGTATATTCTTCCTACTACTGCTGAATTTTTGAATCTTATATATATATTTTTTCTCCCCTGATATA
Organism: Psammomys obesus; assembly: GCF_907164565.1. NCBI lineage: Eukaryota > Metazoa > Chordata > Mammalia > Rodentia > Muridae > Psammomys > Psammomys obesus. The sequence goes on along the minus strand of NW_026587216.1, from coordinate 29,428,473 downwards.
GGTCTCACTGTATGGCTCCAGCTGGTTTTGAACTTGAAATCCTCCTTTCTCAGTGTCTGAGTGCTGGGGTCATTGGTAAGTGACTAACTTACTTCTTAACATTTTGATATTACAAAGGCATTCCAAGGCTCGCTGGGTGATGGTGGCTCATGCTTTTTAATCCTAGCACTCTGGCAGGCAGAGGCAAGCAGATCTCTCTGAGTTTGAGGCCAGCCTGCTCTACAGAGCGAGTTCTAGGACAGCCATGGCCACACAGAGAAATCCTGTCTCAAAAAGCCAGGGGGAAAACAAAGTACTCCAAGGCTCTGCAGTGCTACAAAAGCAGTAATTTTCCAAATCCTGTTTGCAGTGCAAATACAAGAGAACTCTAGAGAAACAGCAACATAGATCTAACAGATATTTATAAAACACAACATTGTATTTACAGAAACTTAATATGCTAAGTACCAAAAGAAGGAAATTAAAATAAAAGAGAAACATAATATAAAGGTTCTGGTAAAAATACAGTTAAGTTTAATCAAAATAAATTATTATACTGGCTATGCTCTCAGACCTATAAAGTTTATATTGCTAACTGTGCAAAAACAAATAATTTAAAGTTCTTACAATTGAATCTATATTTCTGCCTGAAAAATTTATGTGTGTTATTTTCTTCAGGCACTGTGCAGTAGTTTCTTCTTTTCTGGCTTTAAGATTGCTGTGTTTAGCAATTAAATCCAATGTCAGTCGAACCATGGTTTCTGTATAATTTAAACTCTCAGTGAAAGCTCCATTTTGACACCATGTCCAGAAGCAAGTTTAGGTATCGCTTCCAACTTTCTAAAAATTAAGAGGAACAAGGGAGTATTGTGATAAAGACACATTTAGGAAAGACTGAGTTATTTTAATGTTCTCATGCACAACTCTTTGGTCAGCGAGGCTGTTGGCATTTATGCCTTCTGGTATCTTCACATGTACAGTCAACTCTTTTCAGTAAAAAAAAAAAAAAACAAAAAAAACCATTTACAACCAAGGCCCACAATCCTAGCACTTGGGAGGCAGAGGCAGGTGGATCCATTGCATTCAAGACCAGCTAAGGCTACACAGTAAGACCCTGTCTCAAAACAAAATGTCTGTGCGTGTTTGGGTTGAGTGTTTCACCAGGCTGGACCTCCCCTAAGGCAGTTGACAGCTGCTGGTAAAGGGCTCATGAGGTCTCACTTCTCCCGAGGATCTAGAGGCAGTTAATGGAGGAGGGAGGCTCTTCCTCAGTAACCACTGCTGAGGTGCCCATGTTTTTTTCTGCTTAACCCTTCGTTTTGGAGAGCCATCTGGTTTACACAGCTCTACAGCTCTAGAGTATTGTCCTGTGGTTGATTTTTTTTCTGATGCTGGGTCTCTGGGTCTTTCTGTATTTTGCTTTTACACTGCTGCTGTTGTGGTTCTTGTCTGTGTTGTTTATGTTAGTACAAGGTTTAGTCTAGGAGTGGCCACTCCTGGACTGCACGTTTTAATGTCATTATATGCCTTAAATTGTTGTTCAGTGGGGCTTTGACGTGTACTGATGGTGGCAGTGTGCCCACGGGTACAGCTGTAGCTCTGATACGAGCAGTTTTTAAGTTGGGTTTTGATGTGCCTCTCTTGACATGCTAGAGAGAGTGAAGCATTTTCTTGTCTGCCTTTCAGAACTCTTATGTGCTAATTGCTGTTTCTGTATCATTTGTTTTTCTTACTGCGTTGTGATTTGACAGGGAAGTTTTAGAACTTGTGAGCATTCCTGCTAGATCATGACTCTTCTGTCACTCATTGATTGCATGTGTTATATCTTCCCCCTTGTCTTTGCTTTTTTCTTGTTTCACTTGCTTTTAACAGTGAAAACTTTTTTATTTTCGTCTTTTTTTTTGGCAGGGGGTAAGGTAAGGGTCTTTCGAGACAGGGTTTCTCTGTGTAGCCTTGGCTATCCCGCACTCCCTCTGCACACCAGGCTGGCCTCGAACTCACAGCGATCCTTCCTTAGCATCCAGAGCGCTGAGATAAAAGGTGAGCATTTCTGCCACCAAGAATAGCTTTTTTTCTGAAAACAGTCAAATGTATTCTTTCCTTTCTGGCTTATGTTTTATGCTTTTTGTGACCTAGCAGTTCCTTTCCTACTCCATTTTTAAAACACTAACCTAGTACTTTGCTAAATGAATTTTGTTTGTTATCTGGAATGCTTAACATGTATGAGTTGAGAGAGGCTTGAATGTGTATTTTTCCTTGTGGGAATGAGTTACCCAGTACACTATGTAAAACTATTTTCTCTTCCCTTCATTTATACCTCTTTTGTCAAGGCAACACTGTTCATAAGTTCAGACCACTAACATTTCTTCACTTAAAAATTTTATTTATTTATTTATTTATTTATTTTGATTTTTGAGACAGGGTTTCTCTGTGTAGCTCTGGCTGTCCTGAACTCACTTTGTAGACCAGGCTGGCCTCAAATTCACATCGATCCATCTGCATCTACCTCCCTGAGTGCTGGGATTAAACCACCACGCCTGGATGATTGTCCTATCCTTGATGGTAAGAATAATTCTTTCTCCTCTTGAATAGGAAAGGGATTTTCACAAGGGAAAACAGTCGGGCAGGCCACTGGTCTTGCCCCTGCTGTGATTTCAAGTGTCTTACTTAAAATCATCAGTGTGCCAGAGAGCATATTTGAATAGCATATTCTTAATTTTCACCACAAATGAACTCTGTGTCTAAAAGCTGGTGCCTCTGAAAATTAATCAGATTTGAAAAGAAAGGAGGCAGCTGAGCTGGTGGCACACTTAGAATACCAGGATTTAGGAGGTAGAAGGAAGTTCAGGGGCAGCTTTGGCTACAAGGGAGTGTTAGGGTAGCCTGGGCTACATGAGACTATTTGGAAAAGAGGAAGCAAACTTAACACGTTTTTAAACCAACAATGAGTGCCAATGAGTGTACTTGATAATCTACAGAAAAAATTTCCAGGGGCTTGAATATGGAAAAGGAGAGACTCACACCAACCCACAACATAAAATATTAAATAATAAACTGCTTGGAGCAGTTTATTAAAATTGTTTTGCCAAAACACCATTCATTTTATTATGACAGCACCAACTCAGACTTGACTGTTATTGTAGTCTCATTGTTTTGGGGAAATAATAAGCCTCAGGGGCTTAAACTGCACTTAGTAGTTGAATTTGTACACATTTTAGAACATCATAAAAAAAAACAAAAAAACAATAAGGTCAACACTTGTGGGGGTGTCCTTGGTTTTCTCTGAAAAGAAATAGTTTCCCCATTAAAATCCCCCACTAGGTACCTATTATTTCGGCCCAGTTGCTGGAAGGCATCTTCCTAGAAGCCTACGGGATCGCTTAGGGCTGCTTCAGGGCACTTTGAGAACCCATCTTGGATCCTCCGCCTCAGTACCAGGCTTCTGCAGACCGTGTAGGACCGACAGTTTCGGAATTTACGTTCCCTCTTAGGGAACCGCTGAGGTCAGTGGCCTTCAGATTCTCTAAATGGGGTTTCAGCCCTCAAAACTTTTTAAAGCTCCCTCGCCCCCTTCACCCTGCCTCGAGCCTTGCCTGCTGGTCCAAATGAGCCTCCCAGATTGGGTCTAGGATTCTAGATGTTTAGGAACAGGGTCCAGGGACCTGCATTTTAACCAGTATTAAAAGTCTGCGTGGAGGAATGTTCCTGGCTAGGGTTTCTGCGGGCGTCTCACCGCTGCCGGATCCACTCCTGTCGTCTGTAACTGGTTGGGTCAGTGTCCGAATGAACCGACGGTTGCCAGGCGACCGAATGCTACAAAGGGAAGCTAGGGAAGTCTCGCGATGTCCGGGAAGCAGGCCGGGGTGGGTCTGTAGATCGCAAGTTTGGCTATTTGTGACAGAAGAGTTGACGTGGTGCGCTGGTGGTCCCGAGAAAAGGCCAGTTAGCTTGGACAGAACAAGATTTGCAGGCCATAATTTCCCTCCCTCTTCATCATCTTTCATTATTTTAGTGTCCAGTAACCACACCTGCCCCAGTATAGACCGAAAAAGGAATTGTCTAAAGGTTCAGCCAGTACTCCTTTCTAGAATAAAAACTAAATGTAGGGAGATATTCCAGGCCATTTGCCATGACTCTTCTCACGGCGCCTGCTCGCCGTGATCAGGTCTGGATCCTCGGCTATGCTGCACGTGTTTTCTGTTTTGTTTTGGTCTTTTCAGACTGGGGTTGAGCGTGTGTGTGTGTGTCCCCTGAAACTGTAGACCAGGCTGTCCTCAAACTCAGAGATCTAACTACCTCTGCCTCCAAAATGCTGTGACTAAAGGCGATGCCAACACTCCCCGACTTCCCTCTTACATTCTTATTGCCCCTTTATCTCAGTGTAGATGAGCGCAAACTTTGAGAAAGCCTTAATATTGTATCTTGTTAGTTTTTATTTTCCTCAACAACTAGTATGAGGTTCTGTAGCTTAAAAAGGATCTGCCTGTGTCACTCATATCTACAAAACAAACACAAACAAAACAGCTGAGGACAAACATTCTTTTACCTCAGCATTGTCAGTGGGTAGGAAAGTGCTGTGTGTACTAATACCCACTTGATAAATGTTTGTAAAATGAACACGTAATGAAAGACAAGCAGGCTATACCGAGTGCAGCAGTATATAGAACGTACTCTTGGGACCCTGACTTCAAAGCCGGTTCTCCTCCCATCACCTATCATGACCCTTACCATAGAGTTGCTTAGGAAGAGGTGGGTGGGGCGGAGGGACCCTGACTTCATTCTCCATGTTGTTGTTTTAGTCAAGTCCATTTTCTGAGGAAGTCTTGGCCCAGTTCAGTTGAAAACAAGTGGAAATGCATGAGCTCGAGACACATCTTTAAGCAATATTTTTGCCTTTACTTATTTTGTGTGTACATAAACACATGGAGGTCAGAAGACAACCTAAGGAAGTCGGTTCTTTCCACCATGTAGGTCTGAGGGCTCAAACTCTCAGGTCATCAGGCTTGGTGGCAAGCATCTGCATCCACCGAGTCATTTAGCAGAGGGCGTTTAGGATGAAGAGGAGAGACAAGTCGGGGATAAGCCCTACATGTTAGGATGAAGATGGAGTGCGGGAGAGAGAGGTGACAAGGAATGTGAGGGGAACTGGGAAGGTCTGGTTTGTACCCTCTGAGATGAGACAGCTTTTAGTAAAATACCCTATATAGAAACTCATTGTTAAGCTGGGTGAGGGGGCACACACCTTAAACCTAGCACTGGGGAAGCAGAGGCAATGGGATCTTTGTGAGTTCAAAGTGCCAGCCTGGTCTACAAAGCGAGTTCCAGGGCAGTCAGGGCTGTTACACAGAGAAAAAATATATTAAAAAAAAAAAAACATGAAAAAACAAACAGCCAGGGGCTGGAGAGAAGGCTCGGAGGTTAAGAACACTCGCTGTTCTTCCAAAGGGTCTGAGTTCAAGTCCCATCTATAGTGAGATGTGTGCCCTCTTCTGGCCTGCAGGCTCATATGTAGGCAGTATACTGTATAAATAACAAATCTAAAAAAATAAAAAATAAAAACAAAAAACCCAAAACAGCCATGTGGTGGTGGTGCATGCCTTTAATCCCAGCACTTGGGAGACAGAGACAGGCAGATCTCTGTGAGTTCTAGGCCAATCTGGTCTACAGAGTGATTTACAGGACAGTCAGGGCTTCACAGAGAAACCCTCTCTCAGAAAGCCAAAAAACAAAACCAAAAAAGATAAAATTTTATTTTGAAACTTTATTTGGATCCTCTTCATGAGGTTGAAAATCACTGTGTGTGTTTAAGATGAATTACTAATTAATATGAGTGTGTTTATGTATGTACATGTTCACGTGGGTATGAATGGATGTGTGTGTGCGTGTGTTTGTGTGTGTGTGTGTGTGCCTGAAAAAGCCAGAAAAGGGCATCTGATCCCCTTGAGCAGCAGTTACAGCAGGCTCTGAACACCCTAAGGTAAGGATTGGAACTCGGGCCCTCTGGAAGAGCAGGACATATTCTTTTTTTAATGTTTATTTGTCATTTATTTTTATGTATATGAGTGCTCTATCTATATGTACATCTCCATGTCAGAATTGGGCATCAGATCTCATTATAGATGGTTGTGAGCCACCATGTGGTTGCTGGGAAGTGAACTCGGGACCTCTGGAAGAATGGACAGTGCTCTTAAGCTCTAAGCCATCGCTCCAGCCCATAGAACATGCTCTTAATTGCTTAGCTCCCTCTGCAGTCCTCTGCATCTTGTTTTGAGACAGGCTCTCTCACTGAATCTGGAGGTCACCCCTGGGCTAGGCGGTCTGGTCAGTAAGCAGGGATCTGCATGACCGGGGGTTAGAGATGTGCAGGGCAACAGCCTGCTTTTTATGGGGGTGTTGAGGATCTGACCCCAGGCCCTCATGTTTGCCCACCAGCACTTAACCAGGTCATCTCTCCAAAACTACTAACTAGTTTTTATAATGCACTTAGCGTAAGAGACCACCTTCTCTTGTAAAGATGTGAAATATAGCTCCTGCCTAGTGGCACACTGTGAAACAATCTGCACATTTTCCAGTGAGGAGGAAATTTGGCAGGCTACAAGAAATTCTTGTCTTAAGTATCCCGTGTGAAAGTCAAGCACAAAATACTCCCCATCTACACTTGACAGGTGTTGGGGGAATTTGTATTTGCAAAAAGTCTTGAGGATCATTTTTGAAGCGTGATGCTAAACATCACACTTCAAAAAGCCTCAACTTGCGTTTCCAGTAACCCTAGTCAGAAACAGGCCTTGTCTTCCATAGGCTGGCTGGTCTACCTTTGTCAGGCAACATTTCCTGAGTTCATACCACACAGAACTGCAGGAAGCGCTAAGTTGAACTTTGATGATTAAGTTATGTTCAGCAGGAAACCAAGAAGTTAAAAGGCCCAGAGAGGTCCCTCATTAACACATAGGAAAATGCATATTTGTTAGGCTTACTTCTTTCTTTTGTTTTCATTGGGCAGGCACCTAACAATAGCCGCAGTATCCATGGCATCCATGGTACACCCACCCTCAAGTGTACCATGGTGAGTTGAGCTGGCCAACCAAGTGCATGTCATCCCCATGAGTATGTCATAAGAGACTGCGGCTTCTGTTTTGGTAGCTGATTCCTCTCCCAGCGTCTGTGATAAAGCAAGCCGTAATTTAGAAAAACCGCTTGACAGGGAAGAACCTGAGGAAAGACTCCAGCCTGTAGCTAGTGAAAACTTAATACATTTGGTTCAATGAGAAAACAACAACAACAAAACAATAATGATCCCTGTTTGAGCTATAAAGTTAATTCTTTCCAAGTTGAAGCTCACCTCTGACAAACACTTGATTATAGTCTTGTGAGAAACCCTAAAGCCAAGGACAACCGACATTTCTTTCTTTCCTTTCTTTTCTTTTCTTTTTTCTTTCTTTCTTTCTTTCTTTCTTTCTTTCTTTCTTTCTTTCTTTCTTTCTTTCTCTTTCTTTCTCTCTCTCTTTCTTTCTCTCTCTCTTTTTCTTTCTTTCTTTTTCTCTCTCTTAAAAAAAGATTTATGTATTTTGTGCATAAGTGCTTTATCTGCATGTACACCTGCATGCCAGAAGAGGGCACCAGATCACATTATAGATGGTTGTGAGCCACCATGTGGTTGCTGGGAATCAAACTCAGGACCCCTGGAAAAACAGTCAGTGCTCTTAACCTCTAAGCCATCTTTCTAGCCCCTAGGACCAACATTCTTTTCTTTTCTTTTCTTTTCTTTTCTTTTCTTTTCTTTTCTTTTCTTTTCTTTTCTTTTCTTTTCTTTTCTTTTCTTTTCTTTTCTTTTCTTTTCTTTTCCTTTCCTTTCCTTTCCTTTCCTTTCCTTTCCTTTTCCTTTTCCTTTTCCTTTTCCTTTTCCTTTTCCTTTCCTTTCCTTTCCTCCCTCCCTCCCTCCCTCCCTCTCTCCCTCCTTTCTTTCTTTCTTTCTTTCTTTCTTTCTTTCTTTCTTTCTCTCTCTTTCTTTTTTTTTTTTAAGTGTTTTTCTTTTATTTACTCCCAAAGTTATTTCTGTCCCTGTATCAAGGAAGTAACCCAGGGGAAATAATTTTAAAAAAGAAAAGCAAGATGAATCTGCAGTGCTTCCATAAGAAAGGGAGAGTGGTTGTGCATTTCCACACTGAAGAGGTTTGTAGCTGACAACCCACAGAAAAATCTTAGGTTTATTCATTGTGTGATTCCTCTTCACTATTATAAACCTTGCATACATCTCCAAGTGTATGTTGACTGTTTTTTCTTTTAATTTTAATTTTTTTTCTTTGCAATTTATTCATTATATATCCCGATTGAAGCCCCCTCCTTCAATTATCCCCACTCCCACTCTCCCTCTGTCTTTCCCCTGTTCCCCTCCCCTAGTCCACTGAAAGGGGGAGTTCTCCACTATTGCCATCTGCCCATAGCTTGTTAAATCTCATCAGGACTGCTTGGATCCTTTTTCTTGGTGACCTGGCAAGGCTGCATCATCAGGAGTGAGTGATCAGAGAGCAGTAAACTGAGTTCATGATAGAGGCAGCCCCTGCTCCTCTTCACTCAGAGATCCACATGGAGACTGAGCTGCCAAAATGGCCACATCGGAGCAGGAGGTCTAGGTCCTCTCCAAGCATGGTCCTCCTTTGGTGCATCAGGCTCTGCAGGCACCCCAGGTTCAGATCTTTTAGTTTTGCTGGTCTCCTTGTGGGGCTCCTGTCCCCTCCATGTCCCTCTATTCTCACCTCTTTCTCACTCCATAAGACTCCCTGAGCTCTGCCCTAAGATTGGCGTGAGTCTCAGCATCTGCTTCAATCCCCTGTTGGGTAGAATCTTTCAGAGGACTCTATAGCACACTCCCATCCTGTTTTCTCTCTTCTACCGCTTCTGGTGTCTATCCTGTTTGCTATTCTGAATGAGATTTAAGCATCCTCCCTGGGGTCCTCCTTGTTGTTTAGCTTCTTTAGGTCTGTAGACAGTGATTCTATATTATGGCTAATATCCGCTTATAAGTGAGTATATACCATGCCTGTAGGACCAACATTTCTGGTTCATGAACTCTTACAGTGAAAAAAAAGGGTTGATTTAAACCAGTAGGTTTTGAGGTGATTTGGAAATAATGGAAAATGCTTTTAGTGAGAGAAAGTGTAATCAGAGGGTTGGGTTTTGAGTCTCGCTTTATAGGGCATTGTGAATGCATGTTTAGAGAAGAGATACACAACTGACTACAGGAGGCAGTAGGCGTAGAACAAACGATTTCCCAATGAACTACTTGTAGAAGCTGGAAGCTACAGAATTCCTTCTGGTTATGGAGGATACAGTTTCTATTTTTGATTTCTGTAACCCAGAGGTGATCATGTATTCTGCAGAGAGCCTCTGCAGAAGCCAAGTGCCTTTTTTGTTGTTGTTTATTTTTTGTTTTTGGCATCATGTACAAGGCATGGGCCCCAGTAACAATTAATTTATAAAGAACTTGACTTTGTAAATGCTTTATAGCTGGTGTCATTATTATATAATACAATCTACAAACAACGAGTGCATAGGTCAGTATATAAAATAACCCACAGTATTTTTTTTTTTTTTTTTTTTTTACTGTGTTTCAGACCTATGCATGCATCCAATTGGCTTCTAAACTCTCAACTCACCTGGGTATGCATGTCATAGAGGCATTGGCAACCCAGCTTCTCAAAAATGGCATTCTTCCTCCCTACAGGAATGTGTTATGCTTCCTCAAGTCCCTGTGTTGCCCACAGTCACCCTGTTACGTAGCCAAGCAGTGCCTGGCAACTTTCCACTATGCCCACCATTTAGTGCCTCCATGGGATTCAGCCACCAAATCATACGTGCTTCCCCTCAGTATGACTTGTTGTGTTCTGCTTCCCCTCCCCCACCCCCAAGACAGGTCTCTCTGGAGACTTGGCTGTGCTGGAATTTACTTTATAGACCAGCCTGGCCTTGAACCCATGGAGATCCTCCTGCCTCTGCCTCCTAAGTGCTGGGCTTAAAGGCATGCACCACCATGACCTGCTTTCTGAAGTTTTTTTTGTTTTTGTTTTTGTTTTTTAATGTTTAATATACTAGATTCTTTTCTAGGCTGGTTCCCTCTCACCTTGAGTCAAGCAATAAAAAACATTTATTTAATAGCAGGAGATGTAGCTGTAATAAAGGATCTTACTCAAAATCAGTGTCATCAATAAAAGATACATTTGTGGGTTTTATAGGAAAGACTTAGCAAAGAAAAGGTTTAGGTTTATCAAATAAGAGTAACGTTAGGTCAAATTTCAGAGCAAACTTTCGCTTTTCTTTTAAGAACTGAGAAGAGAAAGCCTTTTGCACCAGAAATGAGAATCTTTGCCTTTCAGTAGAGATGCAGAGCATTGCTTGAGTTTCTCAAGCCAATAATAAGTTCAGCAAAAGTTTAATTACTTACTGATGGATGGACGCTAAGCCTGAAACTTAGCAATGTAATGTGCTTTATCCTCCCTCTTCATAAAATAATTGCTTGAGGTAAAAATATGTATGTGTGCACTGCTATTTTATTGCTTTGTTTCTGTCTTTTTTTTTTTTCTTTTTTTGGTCTGTTTTCTTGAAAAGAGTTAGATTGTGTCACGCTCGATTTTGAAAAATCACTGGTGTTTTTGTATTAGTGTGAAGCCTTTTGCATATTTAATAGGTACCTTTTACCGAAAAATAATTTTACTCCTATAAAGTTTTGGGAGAAGACATCATTTTATAATGGTTTTACAGTGTGACAAAAGTCACATTTCCACAAAAGGGACACATGTACTTACTTTCATCCTAAAAACACTTTAAATTTTTGATGTTTCTTTAAAGTGATTGAAAATGTCTAGTAAATTTGGCTTTTCTTTTCTTTTGAGGGTAAGGAAGTTTTGAGACAGGTTTCTCTGTGTAGCTATCCTAGACTTACTTTTTAGATCAGGCTGGCCTCAAACTCACAGAGATCTACCTGCCTCTGCTTCCCTGAGTGCTGGGGTTACAGGTGTGCGCCACCACCTGAATTTGGTTTTTCAGTGAAGAAATATTTGTCAAGTGCCTGTTCTGTGAGTACTATTCAGAGGCCACAAGAGTGGATTAGTTGAATCCTTCCCTCCATGGAGATGACATTGCATTGTTTGACAGAGAACTAGTCCCGAAAGCTGTGACCAGGACAGTTTTAGATTGAGTCAAATCCTGTGCACATGTGGGAGGCAGAAGGGCGCATTGAGCGTGTTACTGGAGCAGTATCGGGGAGCAAGGAGGCCCTTAAGAGTCAAAGGGAGGGCAGGGGCGGTAAGGTGCAGGATGATGCAGTACAGTGGTGCATATGTGTGACAGACTTCTTTAAATGCCAAGTGAGAATTGGTAATGATGAAAAGGAAGGAGCCAGGCATCTGAGCAAAGACCCAAAGAAACAGGGAGTTAAGCCTGTGGAGCCCTTGAAGAATACTCTGGGCCTCAGGAGCAGCCAGCATGAGGGGAGGAGGGAAGGACAGAACTGTGGGAACAGAACGAGTGAAAACAGGAACCAAATCTTGAGGGCCCTTCCGCCATGATGAGAAATCTGAATTTTATTTATTTATTTGGTATTGGGATAAACCTAGGGCCTTGCACGCATTAGGCAAGTGTTCTACCACTGAGTGATATCGTGAACTCTTTACATTTTTAAAGAAAATCTTGAGTCAGGATTGAGAATTTGAGGCTAGCCTTTTGGGTACCTGGGCTTAAGCTGTGGTCCAGGCCCAGATAGAAAGTCAGTTTTGGTGAATAGCAGCTTTTACTTCATAAAGGAGAAGATAAGTTCCCCTTTGTTAAGAGGAAAAACAAAATTGTATTTAAGGAGAGAGAGAGAAAGAGGAGAAGAAGAGAGAGATTGCAACTTTATTGTAAGTTGAAATTCAGAGTCCTGATGTAAGTTAATGATTTTTACAGTGTAGTATTTATGAGATGAATATTTACTGATGATGTCCTCAGCAATTGGATGACACCCCTGAGAATTAAAAAATGTCATTTTAACTTTTATTCTAAATCCTTATATTCAGTACAGTCTTTCTCTTTCATGAAATAGGCTAGACCCACATTAGATTTCAAAGAGTTAATGTTCACAGTGTTGATGAATTTCTGTGTGAATAGTTTTTAGCTCCTTAGTTTTTACTTCTGTGGTGTCTAATATTTTCTTTTAATTTTTTTATTTTTATTTTTTTTATTTATTACATATACAGTGTTCTTCCTGCACACCACCAGAGGGCAGCAGATATCATTATACATGGTTATGAGCCACCATGTGGTTGCTGGGAATTGAACTCAGGACCTCTGGAAGAGCAGACAGTGCTCTTAACCTCTGAGCCATCTCTCCAGCCCCTTCTTTTAATTTTTTATTGATTTTGTGGGAACCTCACATCATGCTTACTTCCCGGTCTTCACATATCTGCCCCCTCTTCCCTCATGACCTCCGTCCTCCCCGTCCCCACAAAAAAAGTCAATTTTGTGCTGTCCATATGTTCACTGGAGCATGGTTGAATTCCTAGTGGCCAGGACCCCTATGGGAGGACGAGTCTTTCTCTGCCTGCATCTTCACCACCTCTACCACAGTGCTGTGGGCTGGTGAGGGATAGGGCCAGCTCTCCCGAGCCCAGAGACATTAATGGGTTTTCAGGCAGGAGCTGCAAGCATGAGCATCTGCATGGGCTCTGATGCTAACATGGGCACCCAGACAGAAACATGGCCGTCAGCCATATCAGGACCTCAAGCAGCTACACCGACTATGAGCTCCACCGTGGTCTCCGGTGGTTGTTACACATGCCACCCACATGCACATGGCTCCTTAGGCAGCAAAGCCTGAGTCCATCATCAAATGCATCATGGATGTCAGGCTTCATCGTGGCCTGGGGCAGAAGCATGGACCACAGACACAGTATGTCCTTTGATGGTATCAACAACCATAGTGGTCCTTTGAGGAGGTCCATGCTTCTAGAAAGTGAATCTTTCCTCATCTCAGGCCTCCATCATTGCCAGGTTCAGGGGGATCCTGTCACCAGTTTGGGGCTGAGTCTGTGTCTGTATGCGCTCCAGGCTGCTGTACACCATCCTGCCGACCCTACTGGGCAAGGACAGCATGTAGACCTCAGTCTGTCCCTCGTCTGTCACCACCATCATGTCTCCAATTCCACCACTCTCCCTAGAGCACTCACAGCTCCGTTTTTAAGTTTTCCCACGTCTCCATCACATATTTGTTGATGGTAGTAGCACTTGGGTGTCTTCTGCCTGCCTGGGGCCACTGTCTAGTTTTTTTTTTTTTTTTTTTTTTTTTAATATAGGGCTTCAGGTACCCCATACTGACCACAAATTCCCCATGTAGTTAAGGATGGCCTTAAACTTCTGATCCTCTTGTCAGCCACACTGGGATTATATCAAGTTGGGGAAGCTTTGTGTGTACCCTATCAACTGGGCTACATACCCTGCCATTTTTGTTGTTGTTGTATTTTCTTCCCCCACTGTGTGTGTGTGTGTGTGTGTGTGTGTGTGCGCGCCTCATTCATTATGTAGTCAAGCTGGTTTTGAACTCTTAATCCTCCTGCCTCCATCTCTTTAGTGTTGGGATTGTAGGCATGTGCTGCATTACTTGGCTTACCTTGAAAATTAAGGTTATTTAGCTTGAAAATATTTCCACTAAAAAGTGGTTCTTGGAGGGGTTGAAGAGATGGCCCAGAAATTAAACACACTCGCCGCTGTTGCAGAGGACATGGGTTTGTTTCCAGCATCGGAAGGTGGCTCAAAACTGTAACTCCAGGTTCAAGGGATCTGATGTTATCTTCTGGCCTCTGTGGGTGCCTGACACACATGTTACACATATGCAGATAAACACGCAGACACATATCATAAAAGTATTTTTAAACAAGTAGTGTTCACTGTAGTTCCAACATCATTTGATCAAATTAACATCCCTGAAGCTACAAAACATTCTAGATACTTGTAGTTACATTAGACTGTGTGTCCTCAAACATAGTAATCACAAAGTAATTAATTTTATAGTCAGTGTTATAAGTCCAGACACCTAATTACCTCAGTTGTGCTAAAAAGTCATGTAAGAAGTGATAGGTGAATTTCATAAGGGGTGAAGTAAAAATAAAGATAACATACATATCTGTTTAAAGGATACATTTAGCATCTTACTACAAATAACGAATTGAGCGGAACATGAGCAGGTGTTAAGAAGTTGCAAGTCAGGGCTGGAGAGATGGCTCAGTGGTTAAGAGTACTGTCTGCTCTTCCAAATGGGTTCAGTTCCCAGCACCCACATGGCAGCTCACAACTGTCTGTAACTCCACTTCAAAGAGATCCAGCACCTTACATACAAAACGCATGTAAAATAAAATCAAATAAATTAAAAAGTAGCAGCAAGTCAAAAGGGCAAAAGTGAGCCAGAAATTAAACATTTACTTGGAGACGATTTTATGTCAACTACTTAATAAATAGGTACACTATCAATGACAAACATATTCGGAGTTTCATGATATTTGTAATCCTCCAAAATCCAACATAAAGGTCAACTACAGCTCTCTTCTAGACAATATGCTTCTTCATGTACATGCCTTTTAGATTTTGAAAGTACAACTGTAGTTCATCAAACTATGCCCCAAGGCACAATACCATTTATTCAGTCATTAGAAAGTATAGCATAATTGCTTAGTGTAATCCAAAGAAAATATGAGTGCAGACATCAGGGACTCTCCGATTTGTTAGACAGTTGTTCCACAGTTTTTGGCACCAGGATAGTCCTCATGTTGAAAAAGCAATAAATCACTGGTGTTAGTTATCAGGCTATGATTTTAACTGTTTCCTCCCAAATTTGAGCTGAATGACAGGGTTCCTCATTTTATTTACTTATTTATATTTATTTTGCTCTTTCGGGACAGGGCTTCACTATTTAGCTTTGGCTATCCTGGAACTTGTTCTGTAGACTTGTCCTGGGGCTCAGAGATCCACCAGCCTCTGCTTCCTGAGTGCTGGGATTAAAGGTGTGTGCCTCCACTATCCGGCTCTATAAAAAAAAAAATCTGATTTTTGTGATCTAAGTTTTAATATGCCACTCTGGTAAAAGTTGGCCCAAATTTCATATTTGTTTTCTAAAATAAGAGTCTAAGTTTCTGTTCAAAAAGGTGAATGTTGTTCACACTTGTTAATATTTTGATAAAGGTGTAGTACCTTTAGGGACTTCTAGAATGATTTGCTCAGAGGTTACTTGGAGTCTTTAAACTAGTACTGTGGTCCAGAAGAAGGTATAACTATTTGTTGTTGGAAATTACTGAAAATAGGCCAAAATGAGAGAATACCAAACTGGATTTCTAATTCCCAAACTATTATTTTGTAAGTGTAATGACATAGATATACTAATCATTAATCAGGGAATGACAATTTCTTCATCGTAACTTGAATGATTATCTGTCTTATATCCAGAGCCATCATTCTGCGTAGCAAATATTCCTGTCTTCAAAATCAAAACAAACAACCATCTTTCTCACCAATACACGTCTTAGGTTATAATGTAAATATTCCAGAAACACAGAAGAGACCTTGCGACCTCAGCAGCTCGTGTTCAGTTAAGTTTATTATTTATTCATTATGAGTTCATGGACACAGTGCAGACTTAGGGATATAAGCGAACCGTTCTCTGAATGCTTGGCTCGCGCGCCTGTGCCTCGTCACTCACAGAGCTATTCTGGAAACTCTGAGCCCCCAACATGCAGCCCTCCAACTTCCAAACAGTTCCTCTGATTCATGTAAAGTTACTCATGTACTTTGTTTATTTTTAAGTGGCTGTTCCACCGGGCAGTTTGTTATTCTGTTGTGCCATACAGTAATTTTCTTGGGAGTTCTGAAGACCAGGTAGCCACACTAATCTTTGCCAGCAGTGGTCAGCTCTCTCAGAAGCATCGAGGGCTGTTTGGTCACAGGGCTTCTTTTTTGACTCCAGAAACAATGGGGCACACAAACCTTCTTTGTTACTGGCTGGTTTGTTCCTGTGGATGTTATTCGTTTTGTCAGCTTGTGTGGTGTGCTGTTGCTAACATGAAATATGAATATCCAAGTAGAGTGTCACATGAAAATAGTTCCAAGTGCCTGAACTTTTTGTGTGTGTTTTAAAAAAATTATCTGTCTGTCTATCTATCTATCTATCTATCTATCTATCTATCTATCTATCTATCTATCATCTATCTACTAAACTATTAGCTACACATGCACACACACATAAGCCACATGTGTGCATGTATATTTGTTCTCCTTTTGGAAGTTGGACCTTGAACCTTTAAAACAAGCTGGGAACTTGGAACAGCCCTGACTCAGATCTCGCTGGGTTTCTGCTGGCTGCAGCCCCCACTCCCTATCCACTGACTTTTCTTCCCAGGCCTGCTCCTGTTCTGCTCTGGCTCATTTTACTACTTGGACATCGGGATTAAATTTTTGTGAAGACTGACATTTCCTGTATATTATCACTAAAGAGTTAGAGAAATTATCTCTGAAAACTGTGACACTGTACAAGAACCAGACTCCACTTAGGAAAAATGGCTCTTTCAGCTCCTGAATAGTTCATGGCTGTAAGACAATACTTTGCAGGAAACAGCAAAAACTCCCATCTCGTGGCTTAGTTTATGAACAATGCTTGCAAACTGAGTCTGGATTTCTAAAAGCAGTTATAAATTGGAACACTCATATAAGAAATGTAATCATGACAACACATTAAAACCTACAGATAAGAAAAAATAAGACCTGACGCAGGTCTGAGTTTTCAAATAGCGTGGGCTACGTAGCAAGAGCCTGTCTCAAAAAACAAAGACAAATACCAAACAAACAAAACGAAGCTCATCCCACAAATAGTAAACAGAAAGCCTTAGAGATAGGCTTCCAAACATGGCTGACTGAGGGGACATTGTGGCTTCCACTGTGAACATTTGTGCAGTTTTGGTTACTGACCCCTCCCAGGCTTAGGAGTCACCTGTTGTATATAGTTCCAGGTATGGTGTCATGACCCAGGCTATGCCAATCAGAGTGCGGTCTGCAACTTACTTTGACCCTGAGGAATGGCTCCCCCGCTAAGCGGTACCATACATAGGTAGCCAGTTTCGGGGAAATGAATTTGAGGTTTAGATCAACATGTGGAGGACAGAACCCTGCCAGGAAGTCTAATGAAACACTGTCTAAGCCAAAGGATTTGGTGAAGCAAATACAATTTTTTTTTATTTAAACAAATCATTTCTGTTTTCTTTTTGTTACTAGCCAAGGTAGAGTTATTACTATACTGAGACTTCTTAAAAAAAGAAAAACAATCCAGTAAAGTCGTTACCGGAAAGCTTCCTTTTCTTGGTACTGTTTCAGCATAGACATTTTCTATCTTATGCTAGCCTCATTGACTAGGTTACCAATGTGAAGCTAAATGTCAAAATTGTGCTTAAGTAAATGGTTTGAAAAAGTACCTCATTAAGCCAGAAGTGGTAGTGCAAGCCTTTACTCCCAGCACTCGGAGGCAGAGGCAGGTGGCGCTCTGAGAAGTCAAGGCCAGTCTGCTCTACCAATGGAGTCCAGGACAGCCAGAGATACCCTGTCTCGAAAAACCAAAATAAAAATAAGTTACTTTTTAGTATATACTGTATACTGAAGGAGTATATAACACACATTGACCATGCTCACTCCTTATTGTCTTCTATCTTCTTCCCCTTTCCAAATAGTCCCACTTAACTTCAATGGCACAGTTCATGTCTATATCTAGTTAGTTATTCATACATGTAACTATATGCACACAAGAGGAACCTTGTGATAGCTATCTTTGAGTCATGGCAACCTCAACACTTGCTCTCTTCTATCAAAATGTTGAAAGAAAATTTTATGTTACGTTTATTAGTGTGTGCATGTCCACATGTCAAGGCGTGCTGTGCACTCTCATGGGCACTGGGCCTAGGTAAGAAGGCATTGCTCAGGAATGGGTTCTCTCCATTCACGTGTGGTCCTGCTGCTCAAACTCAGGTCAGAAAGCTTGACAGCAGACTTCTTTTGTTGATGAGTCATCTAACTGGATCATGTGTTAAAATCTTAACTATTCAATCACATCTGAGAGACCTCAACCAGCTTTTCTTAGTAGGATGACTCAACATGGTACCCATGTGGCTGAAATTGTGTTACTAAATATAAATTTTGCTGTATATAAAACCTTTAATGACATAAAAATGGAGGGTAGAAATGGGGGGTGGTGGTGCACACCTTTAACTCCTGCAGTTAGGAGGCAGAGGCAGGTGGATTTCTGAGTTGGAGGCCAGCCTGGAGTACAGTGAATTCCAGGACTTCCAGTCCTAAATAGAGAAACTCTGTCTCAAAAAAATCAAGTAAATAAAAATGGAGGTGAGGCTGAGCCATGAAGTTCCACCTACTTAAAGGCAATATTAAAACAAAACAAGTGAACCAAATAATAAGGAGATGTGTGGATACTAAGTATTTTGGAAACTAACTGGTTTAGTTAATCTAACACTGCCTTACTGATAAGGGCACCAGAAATCTGCACACTTTGTTTCCATTGATCTCTTACAGCATATGAAGGCAGTTTTACATTTTCTTTTATGTGTGTGTGTGTGTGTGTGTGTGTGTGTGTGTGTGTAATAGCATGAGTGCCACGTTATACATGTAATCTGTGGTGGTTTGAATGAGAATGGTCCCCATAGGCTCATATGGTTCAGTTCTTGGTCCAGTTTGGGAAGGATTAGGAGCTGTGACCTTGTTGCAGGAGGTATGGCACTGGGGAGTGGGGGAGGAGACAGGAAGGCTTTGAGATTTCAAAAGATGGGTGCCATTCTGAGTGTCTCTTTCTCCCTCTCTCTTGAGCTCTCTGCAACCAGAACCACAGAGGGTAGGTATAGAGTAAGGGACCAGAGGGTATTCACAGATCTCATTAGGAAAAGGAAACAATACGTAATTATGGATTGGAGTGTTACCAGTCTTTCTGGAGTTGTATGGAAGAGTAGGTCTCTGATGCTTGTGTCTTCTCTTGGGCTCCTTTTCTTCTGATTGTCCTGTCTAACTCTAATGTGAGTAAAACAAATATCTTTTTTTTTTTGTCATGTTTGGTTGTTATCTCTTAGAAGCCTTTTCTTTTCTAATGAGAGACAAAAAGGGAGTGGATCCAGATGGTGAGAAGGAACTGAGAGGAAGGAGGGAAAATTCTTAATTGGAATGTGAGTAAAGAATGTATTTTCCATAAAAGGGTGAAAAAAAAAAAAGTGAGCTCTCAGTATTTGCTGCTGCCATCATGGACTCTGACTCTCTCAAACCATAAGCCCAATTAAACTTTCTTTTTATGAGTTGCCTTGGTCATGGTGTTTTGTCGCAGCCATGGAAGAGTGAGAGGGTGAGAGGGCAACTTGTGAAGTTGGTTCTTCCTCACTTCTTTATGTGGGTTCCAGTGATCTAGCTCAGGTAGCCAGACCTGTGTGGCCGGCACCCTTTTACCACTGAACCAACTCACTGGCCTCTAAAGGCACTTTAAAAGGTTTCCTTTAAAAGTTTGTTTTCCGTTAATGTATTTACTTTTCTTCCTGACCCCAGTCTCACCCTCATGCCCCATCTCCCCCTTAAAGGGAGACCCCAGCCTGCCCTGGCAGGACTGCACATCCTCTCCCTCTGAGGCCAGACAAGTCAGCCCAGCTAGGGGAAAGGGAGCCAGAGGCCATAGTCAGAGACAGTCCCTGCTCCAATTGTCAGGAGACCCACATGTTGACCAAGCTGCCCATCTTCATATGTGTAGGGGGTCTAGGTCTGGCCCATGAATGCTCTTTGGTTGGTGGTTCAGTCTCTGTGAGCCACAATGGGCCCAGGCCAGTTCACTCAGTAGGTCTTCCTGTCTTGTCCCTGAACCCTCTGGCTCCTTCAGTCCTTTCTCCCTCTCAACTTCCCAAGCTCTGACTATTGTTTGGCAGTAGGTCTCTGCATCTATTTCTCTCAGCTGTGGGATGAAGCCTTGAAGACAGCTAAGCTAGGCTCCTGTCTGCAGGCATAGCAGACTATCATTAATAGTGTCAGGGTTTGGCTCTCTCCCATGAGGTGGGTTTCAAATTGGGCTGGTCATTGGTTTGCCAGTCCCTTAAGCTGTGCTCCATCTTCATCCCTGCGCATCTTGTAGTCAGGGCACACATTAGGTCGAAGGTTTTGTGGGTAGGTTGGTGTCCCCTTCCATCCACTGGGACCCCCACCTGCCTATAGGAGGTGGCCACTTCAGGCTCTGTATCCCTTGCTGTTAGGAGTCTCAGCTAGGGTTTACCCCCATAGACATCCATGAGTCTCTCCTGTCCCAGGCCTCTGTTTAGCTCTGTACCCCATTTTAAAATTGGGTTGTTTGGTTTGTTGGTGTTTAATTTCTTGAGTTCTTTATATATTCTGAATTAGCCCTTTCTCAGATATAGGGTTGCTGACGATCTTTCCCCATTCTGTAGGCTGCCATTTTGACAGCTTCCTTTGCCTTGTACCTTATTAATTGCTGATCCTAGAGCCTGAGCTGTTGGTGTTCTCTTCAGGAAGTTGTCTCCTGTGCCAGTGAGTTCAAGGCTCTTCCCCACTTTCTCTTCTGTTAGATTTAGTGTGTCTGGTTTTATGTTGAGGTCTTTCGTGCACTTGGACTTGAGTTTTGAGCAGGGTTTTCAGGAAAACCAAACATGATGGGTCTTGGCGTCGTTTCATAGGAATTTGAAAGTGATAACGAGGAGCAGTGGCACGTGCCTGTGACCCCAGCACTTGAGAGGCTGAGTAGGAAGACTGATGTGAGTTTGTAACCTGGGTTACATAATGAGACTCAGGCCAGTCAGGGCTCTGTAGCGAGACCCTATTTTATTACTGTTTTTTAAGTTAAATTACATTTCTTACCACTAAATTGTCAAGAGAAGTTACAAGAAAAACTGAAAAGTTTATGACCATTGTGTAACTAACTGTTGAGAGTCTTTGGTTACTTTGACAGGCAGGATTAGAAACACACAAAAGGTCTAGCAAGTCTTTTCTTTCCTACCAGCAAGAGCTCCCAGAGCAACCCCGCCCACAAAAACCACAGGAGGACCATTTCAGTAATAGTTTTATTACAGTGCTAACACGCAGAACACCACACAGCACCTTAGTCTTCTAATCTGGGTTTTGGTAACTGGGTTAAAAGCATCACTTGAGCTTGTTTTCCTTCCACATACCAGCTTTCAGGAAAAAGTACTCAGTGGTAACTAAGCGACGTTAATTTGATTAAACAGTTTATCCTTAATAACCTGAGACATCAATCCATGGATGGCTTCTATGGTAGTTTTACAGCTGGAAAGAAGAAACAGAATGTTACAGACTGAAAGCTGCAAACAGCACACCTTTCCCTCATGCCCATCCCTGAATGCCCAAGATTGATTGTTTCATTCACTTTCTTCAAATCACACCAACTTTTCCCCTTGGTTTTTTAACATTCTGCTTTGCCTGTTAGTGTGTCATTACTGATTTGACCCTCCATAAAAGAATAACTATGTAAACTTTAATTCACGTTAATTATGTTACTCGGGCTTTGGAAAAACTGTTTTTGAAGACAA
The DNA here is from genome assembly GCF_907164565.1 of Psammomys obesus. NCBI lineage: Eukaryota > Metazoa > Chordata > Mammalia > Rodentia > Muridae > Psammomys > Psammomys obesus. The sequence continues at coordinate 29,406,901 of NW_026587216.1, read as the reverse complement.
CTAAAACTATACATTGTGGATCTATATAGCAATATTAAACAATTACACAGATTCTAGTATTATATTAAAATATATTATTCATAGGGCTGGCAAGATGGCTCAGTTGGGTAAAGGGTCTTGCTAGTAAGTCTGATGACTTGAGTTACATTCTCAGAATTCACATGGTGAAAGGAGAGAACAGATCCCACAAGCTATCCTCTGAACACTACTTGCATGCTTGGGAAGTGTACACACACGCGCACGCACACACACACACACACACACACCAATGCACACACCCATGAGTGCACACAAGTATGTATACCATGAATACATGCACTCACACAATCACATCAGAGAACACATCCATGTGCACATGCATATACAAAACACCAGTCAGTGTAAAAGAATGTTTAAAATCTGTTATTGCTCAGAATAAATTAAAAAACAATTTTAAATTTCAAAAAAAATAACAAAACTCCAATATTGAGAAGAGTTAACTTTTTATTAAAGCAATTCCCAAGAGGAAGTTTTACATTTTTATTACTGCCTTCGACCTCCCTATTTTTTTTTTTTTTAAAGAAATCCTATGAGGAAAAAGAAAACAAAACAAACAAAATCCAAAATGAATAGATAAAAACAAAGCAAAACACCCCCCCCCAAAAAAAACAAAAACCAACACAAACAAATCCACGTGCCATGGTGCCATGCCCAGCACTGAAAAAATAGATAAAATTATGATTTCTAGACATAAATATAGCCAAAGCAGATGTGACTCACTTGGGCCACCCTATCTTCTGAAAGCCCATGAGTTGTTTCTTGGTTTGCTTTGTGGTGCTAGGGATGAAGCCAGAGCCTGTGCATGACAGCTCAGTGCTTAGCCACTGAGCGACATCTCACCACTGGCATGAGGCATTTCTGACACAGCATGACTCCAGTTGCCATGGTAAATTCATCTTCCCACCTCCCTCCTTTCTATGGGAACAATCTTTTTTTTTTCTTTATGCTCAAAGACAATTTCAGTAGCGTTTAAGAGAAAAATATAGTACAGGTAGAATCCCTGGTACGCACCAGGAGGACATAGAGGGAAAAAGTAAAAAATCACCCCAAGAGTGGAAATGGGCAAGTGAGCTGAAGAAAGAGCCCAAAGCCCTACAGAATAGAAAAATAAGACACCAGTGAGTCAGCTTTTCCTTTTGCCCGTATCAAGTTTTTTTTTTTTGTTTGTTTTTTGTGGCAGCAAATGTTAGTCTTTTCAACCCTATACAGTATATGCATCAGAGAGCCACATTATCATCCAAGTCGTCAGAGACCACATCCCAAGGAAATATTTAGGAAGTAAAATATGGGATAATTAAATACCACAGAAAGAGTTATAGCACAAAGACTTGAGAGACTCTTTACTGAAATGTGGCAAATTTATCTTAATTTAATCCTTCAAATCATGCTGAGTTGAGGAAAAGGGTTAGCATACCTTTGTAAGCCTTTCCTCCAATAAAAGATCTAGTAAGGGACCTGATTTCCTTGTGCACCATGTGGCTAAACCTATGCAGGTGACTTGGCGTTTTCTATGATCTCTGCATTGAGCTTTCTACTTTGCATAATGTCCCCTAAACTTTCAAAGTGTGAATTTAAAATTTACATGCGACTTTTTTAAATGGCTCAGCAGATAGCAGGCATCATCCTAAGCTGAACCACAGGAATCAGAATTTACTACCTGCAAGTTCTGAGAGGAATCCGGGCAGGAGCCCTGCACATGGATTCTTACCTGTCTCTAGTAGCTTTGGCAAGCTTGTCTTCTGACTTTCGGTCATGTGTTTCTAAACCCAACATGAAACTCCCACGTCCCAGTTGGGCTTCCGACTGCTCTAACTTCTCAGACAAATCAAACACCTGGCCAGTGGTGTAGTCTGCATTCTGTGGAGAAAATGGTATCCTGTCATTACACCACACAAAGTTACCATTAAAAAAAGTCTGTTTTCATCCAGGGCCAAGACTGCCTTCAGGGACCACATATTCATGAAGCCAGTATCCACTACAAAGTTATACTCTCACGCCTTCATCTTTGTTTCTGAGATAGGGTCTTGCTGGTTGCCCAAGTTGGCCGTACTCTCCTAGAACTACAGGTTATACCATCCATTCTGTACGCACATGTTTCTTTTTGAGACAAGGTCTCACTATGTAGTCCTAACTGGCCTGGAACTCGCTATATAGACTAGGTTGGCCTTGAACTCAGATCTGCCTGCCTTTGCCTCTCAGTGTTTGGAATAAAGGCCATGTGCCACCATATCTGACTAAAAACCCGATTTTTACGTGAATTAATTTAAGATTTTATTTATAAATAATACCAATGTAAAGATGGAATATAGGTAAGAAGTTAGTTTATAGCAGTAAAAACTGTTCCTAAAACCTATCAATTTAATTGTAGATCTTTAAAAAATAATTTCAAGGCTCTCCGATTCTCCCAGTTCCAGAGACAGCCGCATCTTTTCATACAGTGCCAGCCTTGTCCTTTAGACATGATGATGAAGGTTGGAGTGAACGGATTTGGCCATATTTGATGCCTGGTTACCAGGGCTGCCTGCAAAGTGCAGATCGTTGCCATCAATGACCCCTCATCTATGTCAACTACATGGTCTACATGTTCCACTATGACTCTACCCATGGCAAGTTCAATGTCGGAGTCAAGGCTGAGAATGGGAAGTTTGTAATCAATGGCAAGCCCATCACCATCTTCCAGGAGTGAGATCCTGCTATCATTAAATGGGGCGATGCTGGTGCCGAGTATGTTGTGGAGTCTACTGGTGTCTTCACCACCATGGAGAAGGCTGGGACGTACTGAAAGGGTGGGGCCAAAAGGGTTATCACCTCTGACCCTTCTGCCCATGCCCCCATGTTTGTGATGGGGGTAAACCATGAGAAGTATGACAACTCAAGATTGCCAGCAATGCTTCCTGCACCACCAAATGCTTAGTCCCCCTGGCCAAGGTCATCCATGACAACTTTGGCATTGTGGAAGGACTCATGACCACAGTCCATGCCATCACTGCTACCCAGAAGACTGCGGATGGCCCCTTTGGAAAGCTGTGGTGTGATGGCCGTGGGGCTGCCCAGAACATTATCCCTGCAGCCACTGGTGCTGTCAAGGCTGTGAGCAAGGTCATCCCAGAGCTGAACGGGAAGCTCACTGCAGGGCCTTTTGTGTTCCTACCCACAATGTGTCTGTCATGGATCTGACATGCCGACTGCAGAAACCTGCCAAGTATGATGTCATCAAGAAGGTGGTGAAGCAGGCATGTGAGGGCCCACTAATGGGCATCCTGGGCTACACTGAGGGACCAGATTGTCTCCTGCGATTTCGATAGTGACTCCCACTTTTCCACCTTTGATGAATTTAGCTACAGCAACAGGGTGGTGGACCTCACGGCCTACACAGCCTCCAAGGAGTAAGAAGCCCTGGACCACTCACCCCAGCAAGGACACAAGAGAGAGGCTCTTGGCTGCTGAGGAGTTGCTGTCCCAACTCATCCCCGGACACTGCGCTTCTCCCTCACAGTTATAGAATAGCGGGAGGGACCCAGGGAGCCCTACTCTCTCGAATACGCTCAATAAAGCTCACTGCGCCCCCACCCTCCCAAATTCAAAATTGAACGTGGGATTTTCTTTGTTTGAATCAAGTATTTGCTATTATGAAGGCTTTGAGGATTCCCTATGTGAGTGAAGGTTCTGGCCCTGCCCTGCTGCAGGCTAGCTGGAAGCCTGAACCATACCTCTTGGACCTCTTTTGAAAATGGAAGGTGGTGGCAGTAATTTCTACCTTAAAGTCATTCTAAAAACAAAATAAACAATACATGCAAAGCTCTTAGGACTGTCCAGTGTGCCTAATAAAGACTGCAAATATACTTGTCTCTAAGCAAACATACATAAGACACTTAGCAGTGCTTGACACAAGGAATACATAATATTTGCTATTATGATTGCTCGCCTCCTTTATTTTTTGTCTAAAACAAAATGGTCCCATTTGGCCCAAGCTTAACAGTGTGATCAGGAAGACCTGCACTCCCGATCCTCTTGACTCAACCTCTCAAGTCCCTAAGACCAGCATCACAGACGTGCCTAGCTTGCTGTCTTTTTAATTCTGCTACTTCTAGTAAGTAGAACATAAACCTTGCCAAAATTATGTTTAAGATATGAATAAGTAGGCTCCAGTGAGTCTTTCCAGGAAAACTTTTATAACTGCCTTATTCAGTGCCTCAGTATTAGTGTACTTGCTGACACTCCAGTACTGCCGCCACTGTAGAGCAGGGAAAGGCTACGGAAGCTGGGTGTGATGGCACCTGCCTGTAATCCCAGCACTCAGAGGGTGGAGAAAGAAAGTAGGTCAGGGTCATCTTGGCTATGTAGCAACTGCAAGGCTGGTGTGGACCCCAGGGGACAAATCACTTTCTGAAGGTCACTGAGGACCAGTAGTCTCAGATTTATTTTCAAACCCTGTTTATTTCAAATGATACTACATGAATTCTTTTTTTTTTTTAAATCAAAAAGTAAAAACAACAAAACTGCTCCTAAGTTCTAAATACATACCTATTAAATATATATCTATCTAACCACATTAGATTTTAGTGATGTATTTGGAAATATTGAGCTAATGATTTTCTCTGCCTGGTATTTGTAATGATCTTCAGATTTCTTTTCAAGACCTTTTTCTCCATTTTCCTCGAACAGCTGTTTCCACTCCAGCCCAGTAGTGAGCCTCTTGTCTTGGCCCAGTCACCCATCAAAATCGTTGCTCTGGGCAGATGAGCATATGATCTAAGCAAAGCTGATCAAACACAAGAGACACTGCCGGAGAACATGCAGGGATGTGCATGCTGGTTTCTGTCTTCTGACCATCGTGAGATGAGAAACTAAAGCTGCCATCTGCTTTCACACGAAGCCTGAATATGAGCCCTGCAAAGCTGAAAGAAAGCTGTGACGTCACAACATCGCTTGAGAAACTAAATGTGCCAAGGAGCACTCTGCTCCTAGACTTACTGCTTTACTCAGTGCCTTTCCTTTGTTCCGTATCCTGTTATTTCTAACTAGAGCGGAGGTTCTCAACTTTCCTAATGCTGTGACCCTTTAATACAGTACCTCATGTTGCGGTGACCTCCAACTATAAAATTATTTCATTGATATTTCACGACTGTAATTTTGCTATTATCATGAATCTTAGCGCAAATATCTGATATGCAGGATATCTGGTAAGTGAGCTCTGTGGGGTTGCAGCCTACAGTCTGAGAGCCATTGAATTAGTGTTATGTGTCATAGACCTACCTGCTATCTGAAGCAACACAAATAGCATTTTTGTTTTTTCCTCTATTAATCTCTTAATCTCTTTAAGGAACAAACAGATTGTACCCCATTTAGATTGCCCATCCTCATCTAGCTCAGCCTTCATGATGGGCCTTTCTGTGAAATGAGTTCCAAATATTACACAGCTTTTGCACCTTGGCTAAAATTCAAATGAGTCAAATTTAATGGCATTTGCTTGTGATCCTAAAAATCCAGCCCCAAAACCAGGGGCCAGTAAGATGTTTCAGTGCATAAAGGTGCTTACTGTTAAGCCTAATGACTCGAGTTTGATCCCTGGGACCCATATAAAAGGATAAAACTGACACTGCTGGGCTGTCCTTTGACCTTCATGTGTTTGAGTTGACCATGAGTTTGAGCCCAGCTTGGGCTTCAGAGTAAGGCTATCAAACAAAACAAAACAAAACAAAACAAAATTCAAATGAAAGAAGTACAATGGTACTTACCGTAAGCAAGCTAGAGGAACTCAGGGTATTCACCCAGTATTTATTCCACAAAAGCTCGAGTAGTTTACGATCCAAAGAGGATTTGAAATATGAAACTTCTAAGGCATAATATCTACAAAACAAGAGTACACATTTGGCAAATGAAAAAAATGCAGTGTTATATTAGATGGAAGTCTTGGCTACATGTAAACAAAATTATATTTTATATTCAAATAATCATAATTGAACAGGTAAAGACAGTGTTTCTTTTGTTTTTAGGTGGTGCTACTCTAAATCTGTTTGCTAACTTTTGTTTTATATTATTTTTTTCCCTTTTGTAGTACCTCCAAATTTCTAAAAGCTAGTAGTAATCAGAATCCCTAAATGACACGTGTGGATTTTTTATCAAGCTCACCAGTTCTATAGAACAGGCTGAGCTAAAAGAGATGCTCTCTGGGGTCAGCTGTACGTTTGTTACCTTTTGTAAGAATACTAGAGGTGACTTGGAGTTCCCACTTCTTCCTTTCTGTAGTTTTTGAAGAGCGTTCTTAGAAGAGTTCCTAAGGTGCCTAGAACTTCTACTGCTTTGAAAGGTAGCTTGTTTGTTTGTTCATTCATTCTGTTTTTGTTTTGAGACAGGGTTTATCTGTGTAGCCTTGGCTGCCCTAGAGTTCGTAGACCAGGCTGGCCTCAAACTCACAAAGATCCACCTGCCTCTGCCTTTCTGAGTGCTGGGATTAAAGGTGTGAGCCACCATGCCTGGCTAATAAGTCTTTTTTTAAAAAGTGGACTCTAATATTTAAAATAACTGTCTTTCACGACTGGAAAGTTTATGTTTAAACAGTTGTTATTAGAACAGATCTTTGTACGATTTGTGTGAGTGGATCCTCTAGAACTGGAGCTAGAGGCAGGTCTGAGCTGCCATGTTGGGTGCTGGGGACTGAACCCAATCCTTCTGGAAGAGCAGCCAGTGCTCTTAACCACTGAGTCATCTTCCAGCCCCTGAAGTCAACTTTTTTTTTCTAATTATTTGCTTATTTATTTATTATGTATGCAGTGTTCTGCATGCATATACACGTGCATGCCAGAAGAGGGCACCAGATCTTATCTTTGATGGTTGTGAGCCACTATGTGGTTGCTGGGAACTGAACTCAGGACCTTCAGGAGAGCAGCCAGTGCTCTTAACCTCTGAGCCATCTCTCCAGCCCTGAAGTCAACTTTTTATTCCTCACTGCTGAACCTTGATCAAGAGCCACTTGTGCCAACATGACACAAATTTCCACTGGGTCCCAGTGAAATGGCCTCAGAGTCTGAGCCTTTTTCGCCTCCTGTCTGCCTGCTCCAGGGGCTTCCTTTCTGGGTCTCCATCTTCCAGTTTCTCTAAATACCCAATTGAACTGCCATGGCCAGATTTCTCAAACTACCCTCTCACTGTATCACTGCTCTGCACAAACACCTTCCATGAGTCTCAAGGAACCAGAAGATAAAGGCTAAATTTATTAGCTTTTAAGAAAATATTTTCCACAAATAAGACCACAACATAGCTTTCTGGGTTTTCCTCACATAATTCTGCTCTTGCTAACTGTCCAGTCAAACTAATGTACTTTTCTCTTATATATGTGTGTACGCCATGGCACAGGTGTAGAGAGGGAAAATGGTATAACTTTTGTGGAGTCTGTTCCCTCTTCCTACCTTTATCTTTTTACTTAGGTCCCAGGGTCTCCATGCTTTGAACAGCAAATCCTGTTACTGGCTGAGCCACCTCACCAGCCTATTAAAGATTTCTCTAAGCACTACCTTCGGGCCTCTAAGGAATTTCTAGCTCCAAATCAACAGCTGAGTTCTTCTACTCTTATGAGAACTTGTTATATGAATATAAGGGCAGGCGGTGGTGGAGCATAGCTTTAATCCCAACATCTGGGAGGCAGAGGCAGGTGAATATCTCAGGTTGAGGCCAGCCTGGTCTATGTCTATAAAGTGATTTCCAGGACAGAGAGAGCTACATAGAGAAACCTTGTCTCTTTAGTGCTTTACCTATATGGTTTTACTCATTCCTATAACTGTATAAGAAAAGATTTATTATGTGTCCAGTGGCCAAGGAAGCACATTGAGAGATGCAATGAACGCTATACTATGGACCTGGTTTCCTCCAAAGGCCAGGTATCAAGCACTTGATCCGCAGACACAAAGGAGGTGGTAGAAACTTCAGGCAGTGGGACCTAGTGGAAGGAAGAGAGGTGACTAGGCACACCAGCTTCCTCAAAGCCTCTTTAACTGGCTATGCTTCGTAGCCACTAGGAAATGAGAGCCTTTCATTTTAACACACTCTCGCCATGATGTGCTGGGTTAGGAACAACAAAACTGACTGAAGACTGAAACATGACACTATGAGCCAAAATAAAACTTTCCTTCTCATAAACTCATTATCCCAGGTATTTTGTCACAGTAACGGAACCTAACAAAAAGCTGCATAACAAGAGTAAAGACAAAAGGTCCTTACTTTGTCCTGATTTTGATAACCAGAATCCACATGATGGAAGAAGGGAATTGACTCTTGCATATTTTCTTCTGACCATGGTGCGTGAGCCCACATACATGTACACAAACACATATACATACACCAACAATAAACAAAAGAAGCTATGCTATGGCTGCCAGACATGCTGGCACACTCCTTTAATCCTAGCACTTGGGAGACAGAGACAGGTGGATCTCTGTGATCCTCTTTGTAGCCTGGCCTACAAAGCGAATCCAGGATATCCAAGGCTACACACAGAAACCCCGTCTCAAAAAAACCAAACCAAAAACCAAACCAAACCAACAACCAACCAAACAAAATACCAAAATAATAATAATAATAATAATAATAATAATAATAATAATAATAATAAAAACCAAAACCTTACATCTATTTATTATGTATGAGTAACATGTGGATGAATGTACTATGTGGAAGTCAGAGGGTAACAGACAAGAATTAATTCTCTTTCTCTTGTATGGTCCTGGGGATTGAACTTAGGTTGGTGAATGCTGTACTGTCAGAATCAGGTTAGTAAGTAGTAATTATACAACAGTGAGCTTAGGTTTTCAGCCTTGGCATCAAGGACCTTTATTCACTGAGCCATCTTGCCACCCCAAAATTGCATATTTTAAGGGCAGCAAACATGTTACTGTCAAGCTGTATTATATGACTCAATTGTAAATTTTGTTGTGGATTGCGTATCCTGTGCAATGAAAAAATGTTTATGGTTATTTGAAAGATATGAGCTACATTAATATAATTATTGAAGAATAAATGTAAGTAAAAAGAGTAATTATTAACTGAATACTTTGAGAATTATCCTAAATTCATTTTTTTAACCACTATTTCAAAGGTGCCATATATTATCAAATGCATTTTGTCTGAGTTTTGGTGCTGGGGTTAAACCCAGAGCCTTGAGAGTGACAGGCATGCATTCTGCTGTTGTGTTACATCCATGGCCCTGACGTCTGGTCAATTACTCACTGTTTGCAGTGCACACCAAAATCTTCTATTTTATTAAGTGGAATAGTCTGGTACTCAGAAGGTCCTTCATCAGGAGGTTTATAGCCCTAAAAAAACCCCCGAAGAAAACAGAAAATTGAAAATAGCAAAAAGCAAAGCCTCTTACCTTACTCTATAGCTTCTTATGGATAGGACCAAAATCTGGAGAGCCAAATATTAAGCATTAATATTTTAATAACAGGTGGGCCTGGTGGCTCACACATGCTAATTTCAGTACTTGGAAGGCAGAATCCAAAGGACTGCTGACAGTTGTGATGACAGCATGGAGCCAGCTCCAGGTGAGCGTGGGCTATACAGAGTGTGATTTTATTTAAAAGCAAAACCAAACAACAAATCTAAGAAAAGCACACTGCTCCTAAAAACTCCAACACTGTTGGCTCCTCTAGGCGGGGTTTGGCCTATGGCCTTATTTCTCTTGTTCTTATGTGGTTGTTCTTATTGCTGACTACAGGCTCCCTTTAGGGAAGGAAATGGATTCAGCTTGTTTCTCCAGTACTTGATAAGTTGCCATGGGCACACAAACATTTCCTAATGAATAAAACCCTTTGGCTACAGCACTTGCCTCGCACCCTTAGCACTGAAAAAAAAAAAAAAAAAAAAAAAAAAAAAAAAAAGCTTGTATAGAAATATGAGAAGCTAAATTGGGATCCCTGAACCCACACAAATCAGAGCTGGTTAGTGCACATAGACAGGGGGCACTGAAGAGAGATTCCACAGAAGCCAGCTATACAAGTCTGAAAACCAAAAGAACCTGCCTCAAACAAGGAGGGAGGACAGGACTTGCACCCAAGGCTGTCTTCTGACCTGCACACCAGTGCCTGTACTCATGAACACATACCACTCCTGTGGTGACACACTTGTACTCCCCGTGCTTCAGAGGGAAGGAATTTCACGGCGTGTACAGACTACCCAAGACTGCCCGCAGAGAACCTCCATCCAAATTACCTTTGGATATGTCCTAAAGGCGCCAAGATTCACTTTTCCTGCAGATATTGTTCTGGTTGGGTCAATCTACAAGAGATACATGCTTAATATTGGTCAATATAAACCATATGTTCCACCGAGTCAACATCAGAAATCCAAAACAAACAAGTAAATATTGCACTACATACACATAAACTAAACTAGCAAACAACCTGAAAAAGATAACCAAAATAACCAGAAAAGTTTAATGAAATAGGAATATTCAGTTATTTTACAGTTACCATTTCACCAAAGAGTATTTATTTAGTATTTAAACTGTGCATGCTACTTGGCAAGAACATGTCTTTAAAACAAACAAAATAACTGAGAAACTACCCTCTCCTACCCACTTTCTTTAATAGATGAACAACTGTTAGTTTTCTCCTTAAAAACCCAGACTGCATCGAAAGCACCCTGGACATAAAAGAAAAGACAGGTTCTAGCCATTTCTGCTTCTGCAATTCAGTCAACCCTGATTAAATGCCTTATGCAGAGCTGAGAAGCTGACATGGGTCCTATGAATTACCCTCATTCTCAGAGTGGAGTGCGAGATGCAGGAGGGGCAACACACCAGGGCTTCATCATTTACTACACTGTTTTAATTTTTCAGTATTTAGCAAATCTTTTTGACGAACTAAAACAAAAAACAAAAAAAAAAACCCCAAGCTGGGTGTGGTGGCATATGCTGTTAACCTCAGCACTCAGGCAGAGGTAGGAGGAACTCTGGGAGTTCAAGGACAGCCTGGTCTACACGGTTCTAGGATAGTCAGAGCTACATAACAGAGATTTCGTGCCAAAAAAAACAAAACAAATAAAACCCAAACCAAACTTACATGGGCTGGAGGGACAGTTCAGTAGTTAAGGGTACTTGCTGCAGAAGGACCTGGGTTTGGTTCCCAGAACCCACATGGTGGCCTCCAATCACCCAACTCCAGTTCTAGGGGATCTAATGGCCTCTTCTGGTCCCTACAGGCACCCGGCACATGTGCGGTGCACACGGATAATATGCAAATACTCATATAGATAAAATTTTAAAGTATTTACTAAAGCTGAAAGACAGGATATAGCTTTAGTGGTAGAGAGAACTCTTAAGTAGCATATGAAAGCCTGATAACATAGAAACAAAAGTAAAATGGAAAAAAAAAAAATTGGAGCCACTAGTACAGTCCTGTGGGTAAAAGTGCTTGCTGCCAAGCCTCAGGACCTGATTTTTCTCGTTTGTGTGAACATGCCACCATTTGTTCTCTATATTGTCAATTAAACAACCAGCCCCAAGGCTAAGCAATGAAGGGGATAGGGTGGGACACTCTGGTTGGGAGAGGAAGAAAAGGAAGCAAGGAGTAGGAGCAGAGAATCCACAGGAGAGGTCTTGGAACCACGTGGAGAGATGGATTGGACCTAAGATATAACTAAAAGCAAGTATAACGGGTAAAATCTGAAACGATGTGGGCTTGCAGGTTTAGGATGGAATAACTATTGCCCAGCATTGTTCTCTAGGTTAATTAAATAAATCCCAGTCTCTGTGGTGATTTGGGAATACAGCTGGGTAACTAAAAGATAAATCAATAATAAATATACGATAACAAAACTGAAATAAAAAAATGCTAAAAAAACAGATGTGGTGGTGTACACTTATAGTCCCAGAACGCTGAGCTCAAAGTAGGAGAATCAGGAGTTCACTTTGGTTAAACAAGGAGGTAAAGGCCAGCCTGGAAAACATGAGACGGTCATTCATTCATTCGTTTATTTATTTTTATGTTATGTATGACTGCTTGAACATATGTCTTGTCTAGCGTCCTTGGAGGTCAGAGGAAGGTTTCAAATACCCTGGACCTGGAGTGCCAGATGGTTGTGAGCCTTCAAGTGGGTGATAAGAATCAAACCAGGGTTCTTTGCTAAAGCAGAGACACTGTTTTTTAAAAAAATTGTACTTACCACCACTGCCACGAATGGTTCCTGGAACTGCTGGTTAAGCATCTGTGTACTAACGTCAATCCCAGAGAGCCAGCAGCCATAACCAGGGTGGCTGTGGTACCAGCCAATTGCATTTTCAAGGCGGCCAACCTAACACATGAAAGAAAAAGCTTGCTTGAGGTATGGTTTAATCTCAGATATTGTCATTCACAGGTTTTATGAAGCACTGTGGTCCAGTAACAGTGTGAAGCATATGCTGCTTTGAAGCTAAGGAATTTCTGAACAGAAACACATGCACACAGTCTAAGATTATCAAGGTACAAAAACAAGGCTATCCACTCTCCTCCTGTACCTTTTCCCTCATCTATCTCTTTCTCAGCCCAGACTTTATCACTCTCACATCTTATACACCTTCACAGAGATATTCTGTAGATTAACAAACACATCTGCACACAGCTGCACACCACATACATTTTATACTTAAAAAAAATATTGAACAAACAATTCTGGAGCTTCTTCCATGTAAGTATATAGGTAGTTTAAGGAAAAAAAAAAAAGCCTTGCTATATAGTCCATTAATAGATGCACTCTACTCAGGAGTAGTTAATTCCTAAATTTCTTCTGTTTTTTGAAGGATGCTGAAGATATTCAACTCTGAGCTCATAAATGCCAAACCTATAATTTTTTAATTTTAAACACAACTGACAGTGACTATGAAAATTTATTTGGGAAGAACTCCCTCCTCCAACCTAATACTCAAAGTCTCACAAGACTTTTAATACTTTACATAAAAATTGTTCAATTTAAAATGTGAACTTTAATGTGAAAAGGACAGTTTTAAGTTCAGAAACGAGGAAGTCAGCTTGAGACTCTCAAGAGCCATTAAGATTTAAGAAAGCATATTTTTACCTGTTTGGCATTTTCTATGTACGCAGCCATATACTCATAGGCTGCAGCCTGAGCATTTACTCTGGTTTCGGTGCCCTCCACAGGCAAAGCAAAACTGTCCATGATGATCATGGTCTCACCGTCCACTTTCCCAAGCATCAAGCCCATCACTTCCAGGTTGCCTCCTGATCTGGCATGCATCACCATTTTCAGTAGAGCCAATGCTGAGATTTTGCAGTATTTAAAGTAATGGTGACTACAAAACAAAATCACAGTGTAATTAAGGTTCTTCCTTATCGTACAATTTCAAAAGATGTTTTTTATGAAAATAAATGAATACTGAAGGGATCTGTAGTGATAGAAGGGGAGTGTGGAATGGGGGAAAAAGAAAGCAGTTAAGTACAAGGTGCTTGGAAATAGTGTCACAGGTCATCATCATCTCTGCCCGCTGGGGAAAGTGAAGACTCTGAAATAAATTTTAAATATACTATTGAAGTGAGGGAATAGTATAATCAACTCCATAGGTCTTTTTTTCTCTATTAATATGCACTCATCATAGCTTTGATTACCTTCTCAGTTCTAACTTTCTGACCTATATTTATTGATTTATTAATTAAATAATTTACCTATTTATTGTATGTGGTGTATGTTTACCAGTGTGCCACGAGATGGCATGTGGAGATGATAGGGGCTGTTGGGTGTTTTCCTCTATCCTTTTTTTTTGAGACAGGGTTTTTCTGTATAGCCCTGGCTGTCCTGGAACATAATCTGTATACCAGGCTAGCCTCACCAAGGCCAGCTCATTTTCCTCTATGGTATTACACTTTATTCCCTTGAGACAGTCTCTCACTTACTGGAAGCTTATAGTTTTGACTAGGCTGGCAGCCCAGCTTGCAGAAAGCTCTGCTTTCCTTCCCTACAATGGCATGGTTACAGATATAAACATCCATGTATGGATGTTTGCTTGATAGCAAACATTCTTACCCAGTGAGCCAGAGGACCTAATTTTTACAAATGTGGCCTCTGAAATGGACCTGCTTAGTTTTTTTGGTTTGTTTTTTTCATCTTTTAAATTTTTTATATTAATTACAGTTTATTCACTTTGTATCCCAGCTATAGCCCCTTCCATCTTCCATCATTCCCTCCCAATCCCACCCTCCCTCCTTTATCTTCTCCCTGCCCCTCTCCAAGTCCACTGATAGGGGAGGTCCTCCTCCCCTTCCATCTGACCCTAGCCTATCAGGACCTGCTTAGTTTTAAATCTTGACACTGACACTCCCTGAGGCATCAGGGCCACTTAATGCCAGAATTACTTATCTGTAAACAGGTATTTCACAGTTAGCATGAAAAGTAACAAAATGCTTAACTTAGCCCCTGAAACACTAAAATCAAAGGTGCTGTTATTACCTTTATTAACATGTCTTTTAAGATACTCTCAAAGAAAGTGTGTTGAAGTGTGTGGCTCTCTTCTGATATCATCTTGAAAATTAAAAAGCAGATCTAATATCCCTACTTCTGTGACTCATCATTGTATGTGATTAAACTCTTGAACAACATAGACATTTTAAAACCACTGGTGTTGCCTGAATGTTAGAACGAACATTATATATTATAGCCATAGACAGTGAGGAAAGTTGATAGTTTACATCAATCTAAAATGTGCAGCCAGCTTTAGGAATAGCCAGGTAATCTATGCAGGCCACTTAGTTTCTCCAAGGTTTTTCGGATGCCTGTTCACAGAAAGCTAAATTTCAACCACAAGCTGAAAGATACAGAGCCCGTCTTGGAAATCAAGACATAAATGAAAAATTTAGCTCCTCCATTTACTGGGTAAAGAGAGAAAGGCAACCACTACTGTGCCCTCATTGTATGGTTCATCTAGAAATTTTAAATAAATTACCTCATCTAATCATCAAGACATCACCAATAGCTAGATTTATTTTTATCTTACAGTTAAATTTAGATACTTTGGTTTCCTAATGCCAGTCAACAGTTTAACTCTTGAGTTGATTTTCAGTGTGTTGCTCCTGAGATCATTGCTATAGTATGATCATGAGGTGAATTTCTGTATGTACTTGCTTATTTTTCTATTTACAGAAAAGGAATGAAAGTACAGTACTGGACTGCCATGATTATTAAACGACATGAAAATCGTCAAGCCAGTGCTAGGCCACAGTAAGTTCTCAATGAAAACTGTGAAAACTAAATATTGCCAGTTAAAGCCAGTTTTGCTAACAAACACCTGAAAATAGAGTTTAGACATCATCCTTTTGTGATTTTTTTCTTTACTCTCCTTAATACAATCTGCTTCATAAAGAATCTTTTGACAGATTAGTCAGTCCCAAAGATACGTGCATTTGGCTAGGGGGCAAAAAGCCTTTAAACCCTATTTTATAATTCCTGGCTTATGTGAATTGTGGTTGTACTTTAGAGAGCTGGTAAGCCTTCGGATGTCTCTAAAACAGTTACAGGGGAAAAAAAGGTGCTAAAAATAAGAGTTTACGGTCTGCCTTCGTTTCGTTTCTTTTCTAAAGATCAGTAGCTGGCTCATTCGATTTCTGAAAACAGCTGCGCTCCTCAGTTTGGGATTCACTGTATCCTGCAACAAGGTGCATGCAGCCACCAGGTTCAAGGCAGTGTGCGAGATTTATGAAAATAATCATGTTGAGAATGTGACATCTTAAGTCATCCCTTACACTCCCTGGAGAGGCAAGTCGGCTGAAGAAACTTTCTGGGAGGGGGGGTGTTAGCAGGCCCTGGAATAGGGGCTAGGCTCTGCTGATTCCGATGAGGCAGACTAAAAACACCGTGGCGGGTATTCTTTCGAGCCCTCCCTCCCCCGCGAAAGCCAACCTCTCCTCCCCTTTGGCCCCCACCCAGCGCGGGTCTCTTAAACTCCCGCCATTCCCTCCCCTCCCCTGCGTCTCGCCAGGGACCTCCTCACTCCTTAGTCCAGGGTTTCGCCGCCAGGATTTCTTGCTGTTGTTTCTTGTCATATTTGTAGATCTCATCGATACTCTGCGCTTCCTGCATGTTGTTTGCCAATTCCCAGGTTTTCTGGGCCATGCCGCTCCCGGAAGCTGCCATGGCCGAGGGACCTGAGAAGCTGTCGCCTCCACAGCCGAACTGTAACTTGACTTCGCTGGGCCTCCGCGTGCGGGCTCTGCACCGTCCCCACCACGGTTGCACACTCACTAGCCTCTCAGGGCAGCCATGACACTTAGGACCGGAGGTGACGTCGCACGGCGGGGCGCACGGGCGGCGCGACGAACTGCGAGGGCCACCTACAGCCCTTCGCGCCGGAAGAAGGGCTTGTTGGCCTGCCAGAAAGGAATCGGCCGTCTGGGTTCGCACTGCGCAGACTCCGCCTCCGCCATCTTGCCTGTGGGTGGCCACTCGGGCTGGGTTCTGTACTTGTGAGCGCAGGTTACTTCGGAGTTAAATTGTTTGGAATACTAAATATCTCTAGAGAAACAGAGGTGTAAGTAGTTCTGGATATTGCTTTTGGAGGGGAAGGTCACATGACGATCTCTTTTAAGAGGACTCTTCGTGTAGCGTAAAACCCCACGGGTTTGTGGTTGGCGTTTCGCAACTTGTGAGGTGGAGAGCAAAACTCACGGGTTGCCAAGGTTAATATTCGAGGTGTTTACAGGGTAACATGCAAATGTTAGGAGCTGTGAGAGCCTCAGTGCCGTCTTTAAAGTTTGTCTTCGCTGCTCTGAACATCTTATGTCTCAGGGCAGAATTAATCTTTGGCAATCTGTTTCTTTCAGCAGTTAATGTGATGCTTGTTTCAGTCGTCAGTGTCTTAAGGTTTCTTTTTTCCCTTTCACTCCCATCCTCAAATGCTTACCAGACTGTAAGTTAAAGGTAAGCATGGAATTTGTGTTTTATTTAATAGTAATATATATGGAAGAAAAGATCGTATCTCTTCGTAACACAGTTCTTATAGACTTCTCCAGGTTCATCATCTCCTTTTAGCATCCTCGACCCAGCTGTTCATTCTGTTAGTACCTTTTCCTTGGGTTAGTTAAGCATTGCTTAAAATGCACTTTTTGACATTTCTTCTTGAGAGCACAGACTAGTATTTAAAATAGCACAGTTCTGAGATGTCTTCCATTAACTTTGACAGTAACTGCTCTTTCTACGGGATCTCCTTTTCAAGGCTCTGTAACTGTTTTACATGGATGTGTTTCCCAGTAAGCTTCGTGCTGTATCCGATTGTTGTTGTTGTTTGTTTTTTTTGTAGACAGAGTTTTTCTGTGTAGACAGGCTGGCCTCAAACTCAAAGATCCGCCTGCCTCAGCCTCCTGAGCGCTGGGATGAAAGGTCTGTACAACCACCCCATGGCTGTCCCCTTTTTAAATGCAGGTGCTTAGCAAATAAGTAAGCAAAAAACAAGACCAGAGTTGTTAACGCTTCACCACAGCCGTCTTTTTTTTTTTTTTTTGACCTCGGCTTCAGAAGTTAGAAAGAAAAAGTTGGCTTTTATCTTATAAAGTCGACTCTGGTGACACCTGCCTGTAATCTCAGTAGTCTGGGAAGTAGAGGCAGGAGGATGAGTTCAAGGAAAGCCTTCCATACACAGTGATTTGAGGTGAATCTTGGCTACGGGATATCCTGTCTGAAAAGTCAAGGAGGAGGGGCAAACAAAACAAAGCAGGAACCTAGCAGACCAGGTAGGAATTTGCTCTACTAGGCACTTGGGAGGTGGAGGCTGGAGGATCCCAGTTCGAAGCCGGCTCTCCCCACTCCATTCGAGACCCTCTGTCAAAATAAAACGAAGAATAAAATAGAACCTCTTTACAGTATAATGTAGGACGCCCTGGGGACGTTAGAGTACGTTAGTGTTCCTGAGACGTTTCTAGTAACACACAACCACTCAAAACATACACAGTATCCCTTGTTGAAGTGGTAATGAACGCCCAGAACAGACCGCTGGGCTGGGACTTAGGCCTGTGAGAGCAATGCGGAGTCCTCTCAGCCTCACCAGCGGGAAGGCCCTGGGCGGCTGGGAGAGGTTTAGCCTGGGCTTGGCCACCACCCTACCCCGGCCCCCCAGCGTGGCCTCCGGGTCTGCAGGGGGCGCCGTCGGCCGCGCGGCCTGGGCCGGCCGCAGCCCCGCGGGGGCGGGGCCGCGCCTGGCGGTTGGCTGAGAGGCGGAGCCCAGAGGGAGGCGACCAGTTACTCGGTCCGCGCCGGGGGTCGCCGGCACCTCGGACGGTGGAGCCTGCTGGCTGCGTGGCGCCTCGGTGGGGTCGAGTCCCTGGGCGGCGAGTGCGGGGGGCTGTGGGACGGGTCGGCGCCCCGGCGCTGGAGGCCGGGCTCGGGTCTCCGAGGCGGGGCGGCGGGTCGAGCCTGCCGCGGCGGAGCCGGGCAGCGCCGGGGGGTGGGGGGTCGCGGGGCCGGGGCGGAGGAGCTGGTCGCGGCGGGGCGGCGAGCGTCGCGAGGCGGTGGCCCGGCGCCGTCCCGGGTGCAGGTCTCGGGGCTGTCAGGCTGGGGGCGGTGCCCTGCACGGGAGCGGCCGGTTCCCGGGCGGCCGCCGGGCCCGCCGGTTGCTTGACAACACGTAGACGCTTTCCTAGGCATCTGCTGCGGAGACTCCGGAGACCTTAGTGGCTCTCTGCGCCTGCTCTGATGGGGGCCGCGCCATGGCTGTGTCTCTATGAGTGCTTGCACCTGGGGGGCTGGCTAATGTTTAACACTTTGCAAGTCAAACAGTCTTTCCCGTATCTCTATTACATCTTGCTGTTTTTTCCCCCACTGTGTTGCTTGATGGGATAGAACCTTCTCTCTCTGCCTTGATTTTAATACTTTTATTTGGAATTTGAATATGGTTTGAAAAAAATGATGTGTATGTATGTATGTAACCTCTCTGCTTTGATTTTAACATTTTTATTTGGAATATGATTCTGGTTTGAAAAAAGTATGTTTGTGTGTGTGTGTGTGTGTGTGTACGTACGTACGTACGTACATGTATGTATGTTGGCCCCGACATTGCATATGGAGGTCAGAGAACAAAACTTAGAGTTCTCTCTCTTTCTCTATTCACGGGCATCATCAGGCTTGCTACAAGTGCGTTTCCTTTTTGAACCATTTTGCCGGGCCCTGAATCAAGCTTTCATTAAATGTTAGCAGTGGAACTCATCTTCCGAGATACAGCTGACCACCACTGCCCGGCCCAGGACACTTTTTCTCAAGTGTGGTTTTCAGAGAAGCATGGCTTGATTGTAACAAACTTAAATTTCACACTATCTTTTTTGTTGTGAGCCTGTAGCCTTTAATGCCTGAGCCATCTCACCAACCTTCCTCACTATGTTTTAAGTATCATTCAGATTATATTGTGATGTGCCTCCCTGAGTGATGGAAGTGTTTGTGCAAGCAGTCTGCATAGCCGAAGCTACCTACCTCATGTATGGATGCTGTTACTGCTAATGATGTATTGATAGCCGCTCAAGCTTTAAATGTTTTATATAGTTATTCACTCTGGATTTTCTATCCTGTTCTCCAACTTCATGCTCTTTCCTCAGCAACATGGCATATGTCTCTTGGAAAAATTCAGAGTGATTTGTCAAAATTTGGATGTCCCCATAGTTGTTCCTGTAAATGTCTTCTGCTAAGGAGAAAAAGACTGAGAGGCAGGTGGATTAATGAGAAACTTCATCTTTCCCTCTGTCTTCTGCAGCTTTCTCAGGTCTACCCTAATCCCTTGCCTATGTCTTATTATTTTTTTCCAAGAGTCTTCCTAGTCCTTTTCTCTTGCTATAGAGTCATTTTTGCAGGTAGCTGCCTCCTATAATTTTAACATTCGGGAGATAAGATATTTTTGAGCTAGGGTCTCACGATTAGCCTGGGCTGCCTCCGATGCTTCACCCTCCCAAGTACGGGGGTTTTAAGTATGAGCTGACCTATGAAACAAATACTAGCCGCCCCCACCAGGTATTTGGGATTGAATCTAGTGTTTCACACCTGCTAGGCAGTGATCTCCTAAGCTACAACCCCAACCCAATAACAAACAACTCCTAAACACAATGTAAACAACAATAATAATATTGTTATTTTTTGAGACAAAGTATTGCCATATAATATGCTCAAGCTGTTCTGGAACTCACTATATAGTTGATGAAAGTTCTAGACATATTTAAATTGTTGGTAACTTTACTGAATCCTTTAAAGCTATCTCATATTTGCTCCCCAAACCCTAGACTGACTAGACTGTCATTCTGGCAGGGCATATGATCTAATATTATGGCAAGGATCATATTTTATTTTATCCACTCTCCTCACAAATCTAGCATCCCTAGCAGTCTAGACCAGTACCCTGGTTTAGAAGGGGAGTCATGTTCCATTTCTCAAGCTTCCGTATTAAAGTCATGCACACTGCCCTACTTGGGAGAGAA
Source organism: Psammomys obesus (assembly GCF_907164565.1). NCBI lineage: Eukaryota > Metazoa > Chordata > Mammalia > Rodentia > Muridae > Psammomys > Psammomys obesus. The sequence goes on along the minus strand of NW_026587216.1, from coordinate 29,386,436 downwards.
AAGGATAGAGGTATCATTTTCCCTTGTATTGACTTGGATTATGACAACCAAGTATCAGTTAATGATTTAAATCTCACCAGACTTTAAATCTAGAGACTTTCCCTCCATTCCTCTTTTTTTCTTTCTCTTGCTTTTTCTTTTACTTTTTTTAAATTTTATTTTATTTATTTATATTTTTTTTTTTTGTGGAGGTTAGGGTAGGTCCTTTTTATTTTGGAAATTGATTCAGAATCTTTTTTTTTTTTTTTTTTGAGATAAAGTTTCTCTGTGTAGCCTTGGCTGTCCTGAACTTGTAGACCAGGCTGGCCCTAAACTCACAGCGCTCCACCCGCCTCTGCCTCCCTGAATGCCGGGATTACAGGCGTGTGCTACCGCGCCCAGCTTTGATTCAGAATCTTATGCATGCTAAGTATATGCTCTGTTTCTGAGATGTACCTCCAGCTTGGATGCTTTTTATTTATTATTAATAAATTATTATTAGGTTTGTTTTTCAAGCAGGGTTTCTCTGTCTTGATACCAGGGTATCCCTGGCTGTCCTGGAACTCTGTAGACCAGACTGGCCTCAAACTCATATCTGCCTGTGCCTGCCACCACTGCCTGGTCTGGATGTTTTTTGAAAAGTGAATGTTTATTCATACAACAACTATGAAAATAGTAAAGTAACTGGTATAGTGGCTTAAGTATCAGATTCGCTTGTTATATATGTGATACATTGTTTTCTTCTTCATAGCTCTGTAGTAAGTAGTATTTCATTTAATAAGTGAAGAATCCTAGACAGATAAAAGAACATATCTTACATTAACCAAAATCAGTAAACAGTGGACAGTTGGTTTCTAGTCCAGGTCTTTTGGTGAAACTTTTCTGGAAAACTACTGGAGCCACTAGGGAAAAGTGCTTGTTAATAATAATACCATAGAAAAATCTCTGAGAGTTTAAACCTGCTCTACAAAGCAAGTTTTAGGCCAATTAGGACCACACATTGAGAGCCTGTGTCAAAAACAGAAACCCCTCCCAATTCAGAACAAACCAAGAACCAAAATTTTGAATTACAGTGTTTAAGTCCTTAATGTTGCTTTAGAGTTGGATTCATTCTGCTTCAGTCTTTTTATCACTATATCTGGGTTAGACACTTAACTCTTAAGTAAACATCTTTGATGTGGGTCATGTCTTCAAATTTGATTTTTAGCCATCTCTGGATATTTCTGTTAGTATATCTTGCTAGCTTCAACTTAATATATGTAAACTAAACTTTACCAAGACAGCTTACTGAGATTTACATTTCAGGGTTCTGTGTGCTCTCTGAGCCTTATACTGTTAGTGGCTAGTAGCTCCCCTTGTCACCTCTTTTGTTACTCACCATATTTGTTAAGATTTTAGAAAAAAAAAACATATTTTTGAAACATTCTAGTTTCTGTCTAGTGTGGTGGTGTATGTCTTTCATCCAAGCACTCTGGTGGCAGAGGTAGGTGGATATCTTTAGGTTGAAGGCTACTCAGGGCTACATAGTGAGATTCTTTCTTAAAAACAAGAACAACAACAACTGGTTTCAGTGAAGATTGCAACTTTTTCAAACGTTGTAAGTAACATACACTGAGATGTGTAGGTCTTACGCAGGTAATTGCAGCTGTTATATGAGTTCATGAGAGCAGCTGCTCTGTTACACCCAGAACTCAGCGTTTCATAGTCCCTTTTGCCTTCCTCCAGCTCACCCCTCTTTCATGATACTCCCGAGTCTTGCATGTGTGAGCACATTGGCCCTTTTAGGTCCGCACTCACAGTCACTTATTCTTAGCACTGATCAGTTGTAAGTCTGTATTAGCAAAGTCCCTTGCAGAGGAAGCAGCATCGCTGACTGATGTGCATAGCCGCACAGATGTAGGAATATGAATGCAAATATTTATCAGGCAGTTTCACATGTCCATTTAGTAAAATAACCATAGTATGTTCTCTTTAGGGCCTTTGACCTTCTTTAGCGATGGCCTTTTGGCCAGCTTTATGAGGCATAGATTCAATACAATACCAGGCCTGTGGACAGGCCTCAGAGCCAAGCAAAAAGTAGTTGGTTATTCCTTCAAAACGGTCATGCTACTAATTGCAGTAGTGGGCATATCTTGCTTATTTATGTCTTACGTATGCCTGTGTGCGAGAAGAGGGCATCAGATCTCATTTCAGATGGGTTATGAGCCAACATGTAGTTGCTAGGAATTGAACTCAGGACCTCTGGAAAAGAAGCCAGTGCTTCTAATCACTGAGCCATCTCTCCAGCCCACATAACATCTTCTATGCTAAAAATGGATCTTAAAAAAAAGGAGTTTGCCTCTTTTTAGGTAGGTGGTGCCTTGACTGGGTGGTCTGCTCTGGGCCCAGAGACAAATAAAAACATCAGTGCTAGACATGGGCATCCCCATGAGTGAGTTAGTGTTCAGGGAAGTTTTGGAGATTTCACAGGCTATTGTCTTTTTCCTTGGTTGTCAACCACGGCTAGAGGGTAGCACTCCATTGCTGAAGACACCATTTGCTTGGGTTTCAGGACGTAGAGAAACCAGTCTTGAACTGACTAGGAAACTTATTTTTTTCCTGTCTAGCTTTTGTATGACCCATTTAGGTGAAACTTTCAAGTTAGATAAAATTATAGAGATAGGTAAGAGATGATTAGTTCTCTGGGTTCAGGGGAGGAATGACTGTAGAGGGGCACAGAAAAACTTTTGTGAGCTCTTATTCTGTCAGGAGAATTGGACAGAGACAGAGTGTCTCAGAACACAGCTTGTTCTTACAGTTAAGCCACAAGGGAGGCATCCTGTGGGGAAACTCTTAAACTGATGCTAAAAGATACAGAGCTCTATAGCATCCTCAGGGACCTACACTTCCTATTCTCATCACAGGTGGAGTTAGTTACCCTCAGGCTTTCCTGCATCATGACTCTTTTGGTCTTTGTTTTGTTTGTGGGGTAGAAGGAGATTCACCATGCACATTTGGTTGCCTTGGAACTCACTGTAGAAGAGGCTGTTTGGTTGAACTTCAGAGATACACTTGCCCCTGCCTCCAAGTGCTAGGATTCAAATGCTAAGTGTGTGCTCCTCCCCCAGCCTTCAACAGGATTGGTTTTTCCAGCAGTATCTCATTACCATGTTAAGTCTATACCTGGGCCATATGAATTTTGAGTATTTGAATAAGGCATATGTTATTCTATGACTATTTTATGCATGTATGTGCCCTCACGATCTGGGAAATCCTAAGCTAGTCAGTTTTAGGGTATTAAGTAAAGATTATTATATTATTCTTATTTATATATAAACTATAAATAGTTTTTGTTGTTGTTTGTTTTTCGAGACAGGGTTTCTCTGTATAGCCTTGGCTATCCTGGGCTCTATAGACCAGGCTGACCTTGAATTCACTGAGATCTGTTTGCCTTTGCCCCCAGACCCTTGGGATTCAAGGTGTGTGCCACTATCACCTGGCTCAAAATTAATTTTAAGTAGTTAAACAGTTTTTCAGAGAAAAGTGTTTTTTTTTTGTTTGTTTGTTTTTTAGATTTTTTGAGAAAAGTGTTTTAAAGATTTGTTTTTCCTTTTGTTTTTTGATTGTGTGAATATGGATTATGGAATTCGTTGTTGATCTCATTTGTTATTGCTTCTTTTTAGTTATCATATAACTATATAGAATGTTTCACTGTGAGGTTTCTATGCATGCATAATAAAGTATTTTGAGCACATTTTTCCCCCTGTACTTTAATCAGCATTGAGACTTTTCTGGGAAGTTGAAGAGGAAGAGACAGACGGTGTATATGTTCATTTCTAAGTATGAAGTTCACAGTGTGATATTGAGATTAAATATTGAAGGTAGACCAAGACTTTGTCTTAATACTTGAGCTAAAAATGCTACAACATAGTTGTGCTCATTGAAGACTTTTCTTTTTTTCAGAATCTACAAAATGGCAGATAGCTTGGATGAATTTATTGAAGAGCAAAAAGCGAAACTGGCCAAAGACAAAGCAGAATTGGAAAGTGATCCACCTTACATGGAGATGAAGGCAAGATTAGTAATTGTCTTTCAACATGTTTCTTTAAATTGGATTTAGTGACATATGCCTTTAATCCCAGCATGTGAGAGGCAGAGTCAAGTGATTGTGAGTTCACTGCCAGCCTAATCTATATAGCAAGAATTCCAGGCCAGTCAGAGCTACACAGTGAGACCCTGCCTAAGAAACAAACAGACAAAGCAACCAAACTTGTTTCATTGAGACTGTTCCTGAGGGTTACACCAGTGAGAGTCTTCTGTTTCATACTCCGGTTTGCTTGGGACACTGTTGTTCTGATTCTGGGAGCCTGACTCCAGAAGTGAATTGTGAGATTTTTTTAGTGCATTTTTTTGTTGGGATTTTATATCTCACAATATTCTCTTTTGTTGGAGCTCTAATACTTGATAATGTGTTTAACAAGAGGAGGAGGAGACAGAGGCCCGGAGGGAAAGCAGAACACATGTAAAAGCAAGTTTTTATATTTTTATGTGAAAAAAATAATATAAAATGAATAAAAAATATTCTTGAAATACATATTAATAAATTTATTGGGGTAATTTATTTTGTACTATATGCTTTTTAGAACAAGTATGTTAGTGTAGTTTTTTCTGAAAAGCAATGTCTGGAAAGTTTTCTTAAATCGCTTTTCTTTTAACATAAGAGTGATTTATTCTATTTAGCAAACACTGAGATTGTGCTAAGAGCCATATGCTGGACTCTGGGAGCACTGCACTGATGCTCTCTCTCACAGGCTCAGTGTGTGTTAACAAGACATGGTCTGTACCATATGTTTTACTATAGTGAGATTATCTGTATAGAATGGCTCACCCAAGTCATTTCTGGCTTACCTGTTTTCCACTGTCTCATTTGGTTTAGCATCTGTTCCACACAGAGATAAACAAATTGAGATGATAATCATGGCATTCTAACAATACATTTTATTTATATAACATATGCATGCTAAATGTGGGTAAATCATAGCCTTAAAAGGTTATATTTCAATGCAGTATTTGAAGTAGAAGCATATCTTAATATAATTTTCCAATAACAATGAGACTAAAATGCTGGAGTTGATGAGAGGCTTTGATTCCTGACACTGACTAAAAAACACTGAAGTGCTTGTCCTTTTAAACACTAGGCATGGTTGTCTTCCAGACAGTCTGCTCTGTAAAAGGAGTCATGGCAAGAGCTTAGTATGTAGTGATTTCTCTAGTCATTAAATCTGTATGAAGTAGGGGTGCTTTGTTTTTTTGTTTGTTTTGTTTTAAAGATCAAGAAAATGAATTCTAAGGTGTTGAATAGTTTCTTCAAGTAGACACAGGGATGGATTCAGATTGGTACTCTCATCCAGTGGCAGGGCATGCACATAGTTACTTGATACTCAGAGTGAGTGTGCATGTTTGAGCGTATTATTGTATATAGCTTTATTAAATAATCTTTATGTACCAGTTCAAAATCACTGCTTGTTGAGGGCTTGTAGTCCTTCCTCAGCATCTCTGGGTCTTTTAATCTTGCTCTATCTTTTGTCTTCCTAGCCACTCCATGTAAGTAAGTGCATGTGTGTCTGTGTGTGTGTGTCTGTGTGTGTTGTGTATGTTCCTATAAGTGTGTCCACAGGTGCATGAGGTTTGAGTATGTGTGGAAGGAAGCCTGATATCCACATTAGGTATTTTTCTTATTGCTGTGACCTTTTCTGAGATTGTGTGTGTGATGTATATATTCATATGGGTGTGTCTACACAATACATGTGGTTTGAGTATGTGTAAAGGAAGCCTGATGGCCACATTAGGTATCTTCACTGATTCCACCTTCTATTTTGAGATGGGACATCTCACTCAATGGAGTTTATAGAATTTTCTGTGCTACCTGGCCAGTGAACAACACAGTCTTAACTGTCTCTGGCCCCTCAGAGCTCAGGTTATGGACACATGCTGTTGGGCCTGGCTTTTGCATGGGTGTTGGGAATCCAAACTCAGGTCCTTAAATTTGCAGAGAGGGCGTTTCACTGAGCCATCTTATCCCCACTCTTTACATATAATGCATATGTAAATATTACATGTAACATAACATTACTTAACTAAGAATTATTTTTATTCTGTGTCCCCAAAGCAGTGTATAAAGCTCAATAGCAGAAGCTTCTCAATTTTGATTTTTATTCTCAGTTTCTAGTGTCTGGCACTTACTAAGTGCACTTAATAGAGACTCAATTAGAAGAAATGAGTTAGGTAGCAGAAGAGTTGTTACAGTGTGTAACTAATTTTGGTTAATTTCTGAAACCTTACACTTCAGTCTCTGCTGTGTAATTTTTTCTAAGTTCTTTAGGATGTCGAATAAATTTTGAGATGAATTTGTGTATTTTGTGGAGTTTTCCCCTTTGATTTGTAAATATCATGTCTTTTTCAGGGAAAGGCATCAGAGAAACTCTCTGAAAACAGTAAAATATTAATCTCTATGGCTAAGGAGAACATACCACCGAACAGCCAACAGCCCAAGGGATCCTTAGGTATGGTACTATGTGTGCGGAACTGATTTTAAGATATCTTTTGCAGGGCATTGTGAAAGAGGTTTGTTTCTTGAGGAAAAAAATTCTTTGGAACTTTATTTTGGAATCTTATGGTAATGTGGACTGCATGTGAAATGTAACTAAGAGAACTTTGTACCTATTTCATTGACCTTGCCTGATTGTGGTCGACGGAAATATTAGGAACTGTGTGACAATTCCATCCTGTAAGTTTTGGAGGAAATGGACTGTGTGTCTTTGTACAGTGACTGAAAATAAATATCAGAAAACTGGGTATGTGATACTCTGTGGTCCATAGGTTACATAGTAGTGTATGTCTGTAATCTCAGTACTCAGGAGAGGAAAACATAAATCTCCAGTTACAGCTCAAAACAGGCAATACAGCAACAACCTGGATAATTCTTTGTGAGGTAAAATTGAGTGGAAACTTCATATTTAGTCACCCCAAAACAGGGAGAAGATTTCATATCACCTTGATGGTCCAGACACATGCCATTTGTAGTGGTGTCACAGATTTAACTTTCAGGAAATGCACCAGGCTATTTTTATGACTATACTTCAACACTTACTCGATTACTCCAATATTTTTAGAGCTGATCCATGTGCCATGGGTCTGAAGTACATGGGATAGACCAGTGAAGAAACTGTACCAGTCACCATCACCTTATATTATAAATATATAGTAGATGCAGGAACCCAGCTTGGCATTTTGCATTGTTCAACATATTTTATATGAGTGGGTCTCAGTGTTTGAAAACAGAAAACAATCCAGCTGTGGCTGGCTCAGATAATCTGGGGGGGATCATTAGCATCTTTGCCTGATGTCACTGAACATACATGGTTCTCAAAACACATGCTTGTCCTCTGAGGATCTGTGGGCCAAAGTATGCCAAGGAAAATTGCTGTTGAGCCCCTGCCTATACACAGCTCAATGGCAAGTTCTATGTGGTGCTGACACCATATTTTATTAGTAGGCTAGGCTAATTATTTTGCATGTGACATGGTATTATGAAGGAAAATTCAGAAAATGTAGAGTTTGTTAATTAATATATGTGTTCTTAGATAATCAAATCAGTCAGTTGTGTACCTCACATAGACAATACTTGAGTACTTTATACACCTATAATAATGTGTTAATTGCTCTGCTGTAAGCTGTTTCTGAACTGTTGGCATTTATCATATAGCTAGACCATAATGGGTGTCACGGCAATACGGTATACCAGAAATGATTAATTTCAGAGGTGTTTGTAGTTATTAGAATATTAATATATTTGGACCTATTAAAAAACTGTGACATAGCTAAAAATTAATAACAATTTAAAAAGTTTTGAGTATGTTTATGTATCTGTGTACATGAGAGAGCCTGCTTTCATTTATTAAAAGTGGTAGACTTGCTTTTGTTTAAAATTCAAAGAAGGGCTTGACAAGATGGCTCAGCTGGTAAAGATGCTTGCCGCCAAGCTTGAGTTTGATCCCCAGGGCCCACATGTTGGTGTGCACATACATGTACAAGTAAGTTTAACAAGAAAGAGTCAAGGATGTGTAAAGTATATAAAAGGTTGTTTGGTTAAGGACCATTTTGTGTGTGTGTGTGTGTGTGTGTGTGTGTGTGTGTGTGTGTGTGTATGCATGCACACGCGAATGTATGCATATGGATGGAGGCCAGAGGCCACCCTTGGTTGTAGTTCCTCAGAAGTCTACTTGCTGAGACAGGGTCCTCACTCACCAGAAACTGAGTTTGCCAGTTAGATTATGTTTGCTGGCTATGCTCTAGAGATTGGGTTCCAAGCATATACCACTACACTCAGTTTTCTACATAGGTGCTAGGGACTGAATTTAGGGCCTCAGTCTTACATTCTTTACTTATTAAGCTATCTCCCGGCCCAGGGACTGTCCTATTGTTGATGACCACATTGGAACTATGAACTTAATATTACAGCCATACTGATTTTTAAAATTGTGTCTTAGTATAAAGTGTTTGGAAACCTTTTTAAAAACTACATACGAGTTTGTTGATATATTTTTATTTTAAAACACATGTATATTGCCAATAGTATGTATCTTGTGTGACTCATTGATGGTTGATTGAAGCATTTTTACAAAAAGTAAGCCAAGAGCCAAGCTCAGTGGTGCATGCCTGTAATCCCAGCACTTGGGGAGGCAGAGGCAGAGGCAGGCAAATCTCTGAGTTTGAGGTCAGTGTGCTCTACAAAGCGAGTCCAGGACAGCCATGGCTACACAGAGAAACCCTGTCTAGATACTCCCCTCCCCCCAAAAAAAGAGGACAAAAAAATGAATCATTGTTTTCACTGGACTTGTTAGTTCATGATCACAGGTATATTCTTTGTTACTGCTTTGCTTTTAATATATCACTGGATAAAAAGGGAGTCTAGCTAAAACACAGAGTCATTAATTGGCTTTTTACTAGAAAAAAACAACTCTACGTGATTACTATTAGTATTAGATATAAAGTAACTCCCGTTTTTTTTCTTGCAAATTACTATTATTATTTTGTTTTTTCAAGACATGGTTTCTCTTTATAATAGTTCTGGCTGTCCTAAAACTCACTTTGTAGACCAGACCGGTCTTGAACTCGGATATCCTGTATGCTTAGATTAAAGTTGTGTGCCCATGCCTGGTGATTCTTGCAGATTATTAGCTAATATGCAACTTTAGGAAAATGAGATATTATGTATTAGTAAAGTTTCTTTCTTCTTTTTGTTTTCTTTTGAGACAGAGTTTCTGTGTAGGCTTGGCTGTCCTAGACTTGCTTGTAGACCAGGCTAGCCTTGAACTCACAGAGATCTGCCTGCCTCTGCTTTCTGGAGTGCTGGGATTACAGGTGTGTGCCACCATGCCCATCATTAGTAAAGTTTCTTAATCTCTAAACTCATTAGTTTCTTTAACTATAAAATAAGTTTGATAATACTGGGGATTGGAGAGATGGCTTAGTGGTTAAGAGCACTGGCTGCTCTTACAGAGGACAAAGGTTCAATTCCCAGTACCCATACAGTAGCTTACAACTGCCTGCCTGTATAAATTTTGTTGCAAGGGATCTGATGCCTTCCTCTGACATCCACAGGTACCAGGCACACATGTGGTGGACAGATATACATTCAGGCAAAACATATGATAAAGATAAGTTTTTTTATTTGAAGTTTGTATGAATTAAAATTAATTTTAGGAATAATTAAATTAATAGTAGACTTTTTAGATACTAAGTCATTAAGGTTAAGCACAATAACTGAATTCTGGGGTTATGTTTGTCTTGCTTGGGTTGCTATGCCTTCGTGATATACTTGTTTGGTTTCCTTACGGTATGGACATTTGTCTCCCAGAGCTGTTATGAGCAGTAACTGAATGTGTATGGAAAGACAGTTTACATGTAGTTGGGCCATAAATAATCATGTTCCTTCATGTTTTCCATCTTCTGCAATGAGCTACTCTTTGACACTTAAATAGGAGTGATATTCTAAAGTGTAATATGTGGCATGTGTTGTCTTTTCTTAAATTGGAGTCACTTCACGGCTGTCCTTTTGCTTCATAAGCTTGCCAAATAACTGCATCCACTCATTTTTTTTTGTTTTTTTGTTTTTATTTTTTTAAAGTATAAATCTGATTTGAAAATCTGTCCTCAAACCCAAGTTTCTTCTGAGTCTTACTACCACAATTTCTTTTATGAATGTCTTACTTCCTATTGGATGTTTCTGCGTTGACTACCATGGGTTCTCAAGTTTTCTGGTTCTTGCTGTCTTAACAAGCCGATTTCTCATTCTTGACATCTTTTATCACATCACATAGTGAGGTCCACTTGATTTTAACAGAGTTGAATTCCTAATGTTGAATGAGTTCATATTTCTCTAATCCCACTGATAGGTCTTCAGCCTCTCATTTTCTGAGATTGTTTTGATAACTTCCTAGTGTTGGTTTTTAGTGTGTATGTGTGTAACCTTTTTACACACATACACATGCATGCTTTTTAATATCTTAAGAAACAAATCTGCTCTATTAGTCTATGTTTCATTCAAGTGGCTATGTTTCATTAGCATTTACTGCCGGGTTGGCGTGGCCAGTTCTGCTGTGGCATTGTATTTCTGCTAGCTGACACAATCCTTATTTGCTTGGAAAAGATATTTTGAATTAATGAGTGAATGTTCTCATTTTAAAAATTTAGTTCTCTTGGGAATATAGAGTTTAATTTTCATGGGACCTTTTAAAAATTGTCAACTAAAATAACTATTTGATGCACATTGGGTATTTTTAAATAATCCTTTATAATTTAGTCTTAGGGTTATCATTGCTGTTAGGAAACACAGTGACCAAAAACAACTTGGGGAGGGAAAGGTTTATTTGGCACTTCCAGATCATTTCCTTCATTGGAGGAAATCAGAACAGGAACTCAAGCAGGGCTGGAATCTGGAGGCGGGAACTGATGCAGAGGCCAGGGAGGGGTGCTTTGTACCAGATTGCTGAGCCTCCTGTCTCCTAGAACTCAGGACTGCCAGTCCAGGGGTGGACCTACACACAGTGGGCTTTGCCCTCTCCCATTAATTAAGAAAATGGTTCAATTTCCAGTATCACATGACAGCTTCACTGTGGTAGGATATTTGATTCCTTGTGAAGCCCGAGATTGTGAACTGTAAAAACCTGTTTCTTGTTTGGTGTAGCTCAGCCCTAACACACATCTTTAACCCCATATCTTTCTGTTTACTATAAACTTGTTGTTTTAGCTCAGCCCTAGTATACACCTTTAATCCAAGAGCTTTCTGTAAATAGGATTAAATAAAGCTAACCCTAGGTCAAGAAGTAAAACAAGCAACCAGCTGACAGGGATTAAACAGAAAGGAAGGACATTGAGAAAAAGGTATTTAAGACAATGTGGAGCAGAAAAGGCATGTGGCCTTTTCCTTTGGGATTCTGGCTGAGTAGGAAGGTCAGCTGGGTGCTTTCCCTGCCTCTCTGAGCTAGTAGGTTTTCACCCCAGCATCTGGCTCCTGAGTCTTCATTGGTAAAATTGAATGATTGGGATTTTCTTTATAACAACAGTTCACAACTGTCTGTAACTCCAAGTTCTGATACCCTTACAGAGAGATACATGCAGGCAAAATGCCAATGCAGATAAAATGAAAATAAATTATTAAAAAAAAAAAAAAAAGAAAATGCTCTAGCACCTGTCAGCTGCCAGGACCTCCTTAACGAGGGCTGGATCTGTGTGGTCCTCCCAGTCTGTTTTGGTGTTTGCATCTGTTTTGTGCATGCAGTCATGGTGGCTGTGAGTTTGTATTTGTGATGGTACTGCTGTGTCCAGCAAGCACTATTTTGCTGCAGATGTGTCTCTCTGTGGATAAAGCTGAAGTGTATTCCCCTTTTTTTCCTCTAACAGAGAGGGTATCGGGTCTTCTGTTGAGGTCCTTAATCCATCTGGGGTTGAAGCTCCTTTACGGCAAAACTTTTAAAGAATTGTCTATGTTTTCTGTCTCTAATTTTCCTCTCTTCAACTTTAATCAGGCTTTCTCTTTTATGGCTTACCTACAGAGTTCAAGGTCACAGCTATATGTAGTGGTTGTTTCTAAAGTTTCATTATTTAGAAATAGATCTTCCTTATGTAGTATTTTCTCACTTCTTTCACGATCTGTTGTCTTCACTCGGCTTGGCACCCTCACTTTTGTGTCCTCTGCTGGTCCCAGTCCCTTCTTGTGCAGAAAACTGTTCACATAGTTGACCTTGAACTGCTTGTTCTTAGAAAGTTTTTCTGGTAAGATTGGCCTGTGCTTAGAATCTCCTTAGAAGTGTTTCCACACGCTGAAGTAAAACTATGCCTAAGTGATAAGAGTGGCTCATTGTGTAAAGCATGGTTAGTGTAAAGCACACAGAAGTCGACCACTTTCTCTTGGGAAGCCTAGAACCTTGGTCATTTTTCAAAAAGCCCTAGGCAATGTTTCTCTAATAGCTTGCTGGGAGACAGTATGCCCTATGTGTTGTCACAGCCTGTGGCTGAAGGGATCACTGTGTTCTGTGTGATTCCAGTAGGGAACGACTCTGCAGCCTGTCCCTGGTTTCTTTTGGGTTTTGCTTTATGTACCTGTTCCTGTTGCTAATTTTGGTTTTCATCTTTTTACTATAATGTGTAGTTGTGAATACAGGGATTTCTGAGTGCTGTGAACTCTATTCAGTCATCAAGCTTGGGGATGATCTTTGTTCTTTTTTGTTTGTTTTGTTTCCTTTTCCATTCCCTTACCCCTAAACAGGAGTGCATTCTGCTTCTGAAGTCCAGGGGTGATTTTAGCTAACATTTTTAGAAATCATCTCTGATTCTTTTTAAAAAAATGTTTATTTATTTATTTTTATTAATTCAATTTACATTCAGTCATAGGCCCCTCCTTCCTCTCCTCCCAGTCCCACCCTCCAGCATACCTTCTCCCCTATTCCTCACAATAGGAGAACCCTCCTACCCAGACACCCCAGCTCATCTGTTCACAAGGATTGAGTTCGTCTTCCTCCCCTGGGGCCTTGTAGGGAAGTCCCATCAGAGGGAAGTAATAAAAAAGCAGGCAACACAGTCCATGTCAGAGATATCCCCACACCCCTACCTAGTAGGCTGACATGAAGCCTAAGATGTCCATCGGACTTCTTTTTTTAGGGTCTATGCATTGTAGTATTCCTATCCTGTACTATAACTAAAATCTGCTTATAAATGAGTAAACACCATGTGTGTCTTTTTGGGTCTGGGTTACTTCACTCAGGATAGACTCTAGTTCCATCCATTTGCCTGCAAATTTCATGATTTCCCTGTTTTTAGTAGCTGAGTAGTATTGCATTGTGTAAGTGTACCAAAGTTTCTTTATTCATTCTTTGGTTGAGGGACATCTGGGTTGTTTCCAGTTTCTGGTTATTATGAATAAAGCTGCTATGAACATGATTGAGCAAATGTTCTTGTTGAATGATGGAGCATCTTTTGGCTATATGCCCATGAATGGTATAGCTGGGCCTTGAGGTAGAGCTATGCTCAGTTTTCTGGAAAAGTAAAATGGTTGTACAAGTTTTCGCTCCCACCAGCAATGGAGGACTGGAGTGTTCCTCTTTTTCCACATCCCTGCCAGCATGTGTTATCACTTGAATTTTTGATCTTAGCTATTCTGATTGGTTTGAATAAGAACATGGAATCTCAGAGTTGTTTTGATTTGCATTTCCCTGATGACTAAGGGCATTGAACATTTCTTCAAGTGTTTCTCTTGATATCTTGAAAAGAATATCATTTGATATTCTTCTGTTGAGAATTCTCTGTGCCCCATTTTTTAATTGGATTATTTGTTTTTTTTTGGTGTTTAATTTGTTGTGTTCATTAGGATGTAAGGTGGGTGAAGATCCTTTCCCAGTTTGTAGGCTGTTTTGTCAGATGTAAGATTAATGAAGATCTTTTCCCAGTCTGTAGACTGCTGTTTCATCCTATTGATAGTGTCTTGTTTTACAAAAGTTTTTAGTTTTAAGAGGTCTCATTTACTAATTGTAGACCTTAGAGCCTGAGCTGTTGGTGTTCTGTTTAGGAAGTTGTCTCTTGTGCCAATGAGTTCAAGATTCTTACCCACTTTCTCCTCAAGCAGATTTAGTGTGTCTGGTTTTATGTTGAGGTCTTTGATCCACCTGGACTTGAGTTTTGTACAGGGTGATAAATATGGATCTATTTGTATTTTTACATGTAAACAGCCAGTTAGACCATCACCGTTTATTGAGTATGCTATCTTTTTTGATTGGTATGGTTTTGGCTCCTTTGTCAAAAATCAGGTGTGCATAGGTGTGTCAGTTTATTTTTGGGTCTTTGATTTGATTCCATTGATCAACCACCCTATTCTATACCAGTACTGTGCAGTTTTTATGACTATTGCTCTGTAGTATAGCTTAAGGTCAGATATGGAGATAACTCCAGAAGTTCTGTTATTGTATAGGATTGTTTTAGTTATTGTTTTTCCATATAAAGTTTAGAATTGTTCTTTCAAGGTCTGTGAAAAATTGTTCGGTATTTTGATGGGGATTTCATTGAATCGGTAGATTTTGCTTTGGTAAGACAGCCATTTTTACTATGTTAATCCTACTGACTCATGAGCATGGGAGATCTTTCCATCTTCTGGTATCTTCAATTTTTTTTTCTTCTGAGCTTTGAAATTCTTGTCTTGCAGGTCTTTGACTTCCTTGGTTAGAGTTACCTCTAAATACTTCATATTTTTGTGGCTATTGTGAAGGGTGTGGTTTTCCTAATTTCTTTCTCAACACATTTGTCATTTGTATACAGGAGTGTTACTAATTCTTCTGATTTAATCTATCCAGCCACTTTGCTGTAGTAATTTATCACCTGCAGGAGTTTTCCGGTGGAATTTTTGGAGTTGCTTATGTATACTATCATATCATCTGTGAATAGTGATATTTTAACTTCTTCCTTTCCGATTTGTCTCCCTTTGATCTCCTTTAGTTGTTTTATTGGTCTAACTAGAATTTCTAGTACTATTTTGAATAGATGGAGAGAGTGGGCAACCTTGTCTTGTTCCTGACTTTAGTTGGATTTTTTTAGTTTCTTTACGTTTAGTTTGATGTTGGCTATTATTGGCTTGCTGTATATAGTCTTTGTTATGTTTAGGTAAGGGCTTTGTATCTCTGATCTCTCTAAGACTTATCATGAAAGGGGTGTTGGATTTTGTCAAAGGCTTTTCTGCATCTAATAAGATGATCATGTGATTTTTTTTTTCTTTCAGTTTGTTTTTATGGTGGATTATGTTGATGGATTTTCGGATGGTGATCCCTGCATCTCTGGGATGAAACCTACTTGATCATGGTGGATGGTCTATTTGATGTGTTCTTGAATTTGGTTTCCAAGTATCTTATTAATGATTTTTACATCAATGTTTATAAGGGAGATTGGTGTGAAATTTTCTTTCCTTGTTGAGTCTTTGTGTGATTTAGATATCAGGCTGACTGTGGCTTCATATAATCCGTTTGGCAATGTTCCTTCTGTTTCTATTTTGTGGAATAGTTTGAGGAATATTGATGTTCTGGTAAAATTCTGTGCTAAAACCATCTGGCCCTGGGGTATTTTTGGTTGAGAGACTTTTGATGGCTGCTTAAAGGGCTGTTTAAAGGGTTTCCTTGCTCTTTATTTAACTTTGGTAGGTGAAATCTATCAAGAAAACCATCCATTTCCCTTAGATTTTCCAATTTTGTGCTATACAGGTTTTTGAAGTAAGACCTAATGATTCTTGGATTTCCTCAGTGTGTGTTATATTCCCCTTTTCATTTCTGATTTTGTTAATTTAGGTACTGTCTGTCTCTTAGTTTGGCTATGGGTTTGTCTATCTTGTTGATTTTTCTCAAAGAACCAACTCTTAGTTTTGTTGGTTCTTTGTTTTGCTCTCTTTCTAATTTATTGATTTCAGCCCTGAGTTATTTCCTACTATCTTGTTGTTTGTTGTTGTTGTTTGTTTGTGTGTTTGTTGTTGCTGCTGCTGCTACTGCTTCCTCCTCCTCTTAAGTTTTTAGGCAATGTGTTAAGTTGCTGATACGGGATCTCTCCAGTGTCTTTATGAAAGCATTCAGTGCTATGAGCTTTCCTCTTAGCACTGCTTTCTTGGTGTCCCATAAGTTTGGGTAAGTTGTGTAATTATTGAATTGAATTGTAGGAAATCTTTATTTCTTCCCTCACCCAGAGATCGTTGAGGAGGGAGTTGTTCAGTTTTTATGAGTGTGTAGGTTTTTTGTTGTTTTTGTTGTTGTTAGGCTCTAGATTTAATCCTTGGTGATGTGATAAAGAACATGTATCAGTTGAAGTTTGCTTTGTGACCTCAATTGATACATGAACTAATAATGGTCAGTTTTGGAGAAGGTTCTGTGTGGTGCTGAGAAAAAAAAAAAAAAAAAAAAAAGTATGTTCTTTTGTGTTTGGATGAAAAGTTCTGTAGACACTTATTAAGTCCATTTGAGTCATAGCCTCTGTTAGCTTCATTATTTTTCTCTGTAACTTCTGTCTTGATGATCTGTCCATTCGTAAAAATGGGGTATTGAAGTCTCGCAGTATTAATGTGTTGGGATCAATGTGTGACTTAAAAGCTTTAATATTTATTTTACAAATTCAGGTTACCTTGTATTTGGGGCATAGATGTTCAAAATGTGATGTCCTCTTGGTGGATTCTTTGGCTAGAATGAAGTATCCTGCCCCATCTCTTTTGATTAATTTTAGTTGAAAGTCTATTTTATTATATATTAGGATGGTTACTCCAGCTTGCTTCTTGGGTCCATTTGCTTGGAAAACCTTCTAGCCCTTTACTCTGAGGTAGTGTTTATCTTTGTTGGTTAGGTATGTTTCTTGAATACAGCAGAATTTTGCATCCTGTTTCTACAACCGTTCTGTTAGCCTGTGTCTTTTTATTGGAGAGTTGAGTCCATTATGTTGATAGCTATTAGTGACCGATGGTTGTTGTTCCTCTTATTATGTAGTTGGTGGTGATAATGTGTTTGTGTGCTTGTTTTCTTTTGGTTTTGCTGTTTGAAGTTATCCATATCCTGTGTTTTCTTGGGTGTAGTTGACCTTCTTGGGTTGGAGTTTTGTGGTATCTTCTGTAGGGCTGGGTTGGTACATAGATATTGTTTAAATTTAGTTTTGCCATGGAATATATATTTTTTCTCCCTCTCTGGCAATTAAAAGTTTTGGTGAGTATAGTAGTCTGTGTTGGCATCTGTGGTCTCTTAAGTGTTTGCATAATATCTTCCCAGGCCTTTCTGGCTTTCTTAGTCTCTGTTGAGAAGTCAGGTATGATTCTGATAGGTATACCTTTGTATTTTCCCTGGCCTTTTTCTTTTGCCAGTTTTAATATATTTTCTTTTTTCTGTAGATGTAGTGTTTTGATTATTATTATTAATAATATAATATATGTGATATATTATTATTATATTTCTCTTCTGGTCTAATCTTCTGGTTGGGGAAATTTTCTTCTATGATTTTCTTGAAAATATTTTCTGTACTTTGGTGCCCGACATCTTTTTCATCTATTCCTATTATTCTTAGTTTTTGTCTTTTTCTTGCTGTCCTTGATTTCTTGGATGTATTGTGTCAGGAACGTTTCCATCTTAATGTTTTCTTTGAGAGATGTGTCAATTTCTTCAGTTGTGTCTTCAACGCACATCTCTTGTATTCTGTTAGTGATGCTTGCCTCTGTGGTTCCTCATCTCTTCTGTAAGGTTTCCATTTCCAGGGTTCTCTCTCTCTCTCTCTCTCTCTCTCTCTCTCTCTCTCTGTGTGTGTGTGTGTGTGTGTGTGTGTGTGTGCAGGTTTATTCTAATTGTTTTCAGGTCAAACTGGTTTATTAATACTTTTCACTGGTTTGATTGTGGTTTCCTATCTATCCTTGATGGCCTCTATTTGTTTGGTTTTATTTTCCTGTATTTCTTTGAGAGATTTATTTGTTTCCTCTTTATATTCCTCTAATAGCTACATAATCATAGATTTAAGGTCATTTTTCTGTTTCAGCTACATTAGAATATCTATTGTTTGGGGGGGGGTTCTGGGGAGCCATGGTGTCCTGGTTTTTGTTGATTGTTTTCTTATGCTGGCCTTTAGCCATCTGGTTGTCTGTAGCCTGTGCTGTTTATTCCTTGAGCATGAACTCAAGCCTGGTTCCTCCTGTCTCTGGTGTCAGGAATAGCCTTCAGGATGAGGAGAGAGTTCCAGGGGAACCCAAGTGTGTGCTTGTGTATGGATTCAGTCATGCTGGGGTGGGTGTTTTGGAAGGCAGGGCCTCGGTACAGGTACCTTGAATGGCAGGGGAGCAGGTGTGGGTGCCTTAAAGGGGAAGTGGCACCAGTGTGGATGCTTTGAAGGGCTAGGTGCGGCCTTCTTAGGTGGCAGCTGAGGGGGCCCAGGGGGCTCAGGGGGAAGCTATGGGGGTGTCTGCCTCAGGTGGCAATTGTGGGGCTTCTGGTGCTTTAGAAAGAAGTCCTGGGCTGCCAGGGCTTTACATGCCTATCAGACACTGCTCTGTTGGGACTCACGTTCATCTTGATCCAGGATTTGTATGATTTTATTGTATACATGGTCTCCACAGGGGGACCAGCAGATTGTGGTTTGGAGGTTGGGATGCTGTCTCGAATTCAGACGCTGCCCTCGGGGGAGTGGGAGGGATCAGATGTCTGGCTGCTGGAGCAGAGGGTCCCTGGATCTGGAGGCCTGCACTCTCTCGAGTATGCAGAAATGACATAAGCTCACAGCTCGTGACTCCTGGACCTGGGAGATGGCCACAGGGGCCTGGATCCAATTGTCCCCAACTCCCTAGTTGTTCCCTCTGGTCTGGAAAGCACCAAAGTTGGTGTTTTGGATCCAGCCACCTTTTTACTCACCAGTTTTGTTTGCAGTGTCTGATCTTCTGCTCCTTAGATATGGTACACTGGTCTCTGCCATCTTGGAACCTCCATTTCTGATTCTTAAATAAAAATGCCACCAATCAGTACTTCAGGTTCCAAAACAGACTTTTTTCTGTGCTCCAAAATCACCGGTTTGGGGTCCTGGAGAGATGTATGGTTTTCCAATGGTCCTGAATTCAATTTCCAGCAACCACATGGTGGCTCATAACCATCTATAAAGAGAACTGATGCCCTGTACTGGTGTTGTACACATATATGCAGTCAGAGTACTGCATAAAAAATAAATCTTAAAAAACCCCAACAGTTTGGAAATCTGCAAAGGTAAAAGACTACTGTTTACCAAATAAGGTAAGGCGATTTTATGCTTGCTTGAGAGGCTCTTATTGTGTTGCTCATGGTGTTGAATGTGTGATTGTCTTGTTTCAGCTCTCAAGTATGGGGACCCAGTGTCTGTCACTATACTTGGCCTATTCTGTAAGGCTGGAGGGGTAG
Source organism: Psammomys obesus (assembly GCF_907164565.1). Classification (NCBI taxonomy): domain Eukaryota; kingdom Metazoa; phylum Chordata; class Mammalia; order Rodentia; family Muridae; genus Psammomys; species Psammomys obesus. Next base: position 29,367,006 of record NW_026587216.1, on the reverse strand, counting down.
GGGCTACCCCTCTGCCATTGCAGCAAGCGCCCCAGGCTGAGGCAATTCCAAGCCTTGGCAGTCCCTACCCACCTCAAGATGTGAGGGGGACCCACTGCGGCCAGCTGCACCCTCCAAGAACTAGGTTTAGATGTCAATTTAATACACAGTAGCAAGTAGTTCCCTGCCAGTTCCTCTTCCAGCCACAAGGCAGTTATGTCCCCTCTTTCCCTACCTGGGGCTGTTTAGGCAGGAGACAAAATGGCGACAACTCTCCCCAAAACGCTTCAGCAGGAGCTGTCCATGGTGACTCTTCAGCGGCAAAGCCTCAGCAGGAGCTGTCCATGGTGACTATTTCTGCCTCAGCCAACTGGCCTCAACAGGAGCTGTCCATGGTGACTTCTTCTGCCTCAGCCTACGGGAACTGGGAACCTGACACCTTTCCTGACACAGAATGCCTACTGCTGCTGTCGTGGGAGCTGTCCATGATAACAACCCTTCCTAATTTCCTGCTTCCGTCTACTGCCTTCACAGTGAACTTTTTGTAAATATTGGACACTTTGTATACTTTATATCCCCTCAAGACAGAAAAGCAGTCAGACCTCTGCGGGAGGACACTCCAGCAGCCCAGCCCCTTTCCCTCCCCTCGACTATCACCTCCAGTTCCTCAGTGGGACTCATCCCACATTATGTAAATTTGAGGTAAAAAGACTGGGCAAAACCCCACCAATTCCTGAGCATCTCACAGCTCAGGACTTAAAATCCCACCAGTCCATACTCTGGAAATCCCTGCCCCAGAAAGCTCCACCTCTATAAGAGTTTCTATTGCCCCCCTACAAATTTTTATATAAAGGTTGTGTTTGCCCCAATTCCCTGCTGCCTTTTCCTGAGAGCAGAGGCGCCCATTCCTGGATTCGTTGCTCCTCTCTTGGATTTGTCCCCTGCTGTGACTCACTCTTGAAGGGAGAAGAAGAAAAGAAAGAAGAAACGAAGAAGGGGCTCAGGTTCCTAGACTTCTTGGCCCATTAGGGTTGGGGCCACCCTCCACTGGGAGCTGCAGCATTTCTGTTGAGGAGGCCTCCTCTCATAGCTGTGAGGTTCCTAGGCTCCCATGTCTCAGGATACCCTTGGGACTTTGTTCCATCTCAAAGTTGGGATACCTTCCCAGTCCTCATAGCACGTGGCTCGGATTCATGTCCTCAGATCTGTGGGCTTCCTGGGCACTCTGAGTACCAGAAGGCTGAACACCTTCCCTCCCGATTAGGAAGGCAGGCCAACTAACAAAAGAACACAACAATTTCAATATGGCTGACTGATGTTAAAAATCAAGTTTCAAAATATTGCATGGAAAGTGGGGAAAGAAATTATCCAGAAGACAAAGTACATGTTTTATCATTTAAAGAGAATACAAGAAAATAAATAGCTGGAGAATTTTATATTGCTGTTAAGTTTATATTGTGGCCGAATGGAGGGAGTCTTAAGGATATAAAGATTTATTTTTTAGGTTAAGAAAGGGAGCTTATTGATGCCAGCAGTTTTTAGTTATTTCTTGTGGTATACTTCATATTTGGTTTACTTCACTGCAGATGAGCTTGCTGACACTGCTGGTCTTGCATTCTGAGTCCAGTGTGTTTTTGCAGTAAAACCTCTAGCTGAGGCTTTAAAAACAGTGCAGTTTCTTCACAAGTCTTCTGCTTATGTAAAGGCTTGTGATTACTGTGCCTATTCACTCCAACTGAAGCAACAGGGAAAGCTTCCTCTGAGGTGGACTCCTTTCGTAAACTCCAGGCAAGAAAGTAGTTAGGACCCTGACTGAGGAAGCTCCAGCAGCCAGCTCCCCCCTTCCATCCTAACGGCTGTAACTGTCATTTTCAGGCCATTCTCTAAGGACTGTAACTGTCATTCCTAGCCCTGAGGTGGGGGAGTGCCTAGACCCCACCCTATAGGAAAAACCCACCAATCCCTGAACAGGAAAGTCCACCAATCCCTGAGCTCCCCCCAAGCTCAGGACTTGAAATCCCACCAATCCTCACTCTGGAAATCTCTGCCCTAGAAAGCTCTGCTCCCTAAGAAATCCTATATGAGCTCTGCCTACTGTTCAGTTCCCTGCTGTCTTCTCCCTGGAAGAGAGGCAGCCACCCCTGGGTTTGTCCCTCTAAACCTTGGATTTGTCTCCCCACCCCACAATAAAAATCTCTTTTATTAGATTTGCTGCCTGATGTGACTCTCATTGGAAGCCAAGAAGCAAAGAAGGGAAGAAGTGGGGCAGAGCTGAGGCGCTCAGCTGGAGACCTCCCTCCCCTGGAACTACAATGCTGAAGAGAAGGGGCTAAGCAGAGTTGTTACACTGTAGCACTCCAGTTCGGGCCAGGCTCTTCTCCCTCAGGGCTGCAAAGCCTCTGCTGAGGCGGCTTCCTCCCAGAGCCATGTGGATTACAGGGCTCCCATGGCTCAGGGTACCCTCCCTTTGGGACACTGTCCTTCCTGCCTCAGAGCTGTGTGGTTCCTGGACTTGGTATTCTTCCATTGGGATACTGTCCTTCCTGCCTCAGAGCTGTGTGGTTTCTGGGCTCTAAGGATACCTTTCCATTTGAGCAGGAATGCTAACAATTCCTATAATTTATCTTGGTTGTTACATAACACTTTCTCGGGAGTATATTATGAAAGGAAATAAATGATTTATAGGAATTTGTTTCACACTATTGTACTTTCTTAGGAGGCAAGTTAATTAAAAAAGACTGTAGCTTTAAATAGTTTTTTTTTTTTAAATCTCAAGTTTTTTACAGAAGTCTACTACTACTTGCTTGTTGTTCTTGAAACATAATGTCAACTGTAGTGTCATTGATGCTTATTTGAAGTGACATCACTTTAAATGACCTTAAAATGACACCAGTACTTTTCTTGCCATTAGTATCATCAGGGACAACAACTATGTAAGTCTCACTGTTTCTGCTCAAGTTTAGGTGCCACTGTTAGTACTTTATAGGAATTAGTAGAATATTTAAATTGTTCTGTTCAGTTAATTTTATTTATGTAAGTTTACTTTATTACAATCTTTGTATGTATGATGTATGTGTGTGACTGTGAGGCACAAGTAGTAAAGAAGGCTGAGGAGCTCAGACAACTCCCTGGAGTAGCTTCCCTCATTCTGTGGGTTCCAGAGCTTGAACTCAAGGCAGGCTGGCGAGGCATGCTTTTTCACCATTGCACTGTTGTGCCAGATCCTCCTGTTTTTATGACCTACTCTTAGGTTTTAGTGCTTGATGATAAATAAGAGTTGGATGGTATTTTTTTTTTTTTTTTTTTTTTTTTTTTTTTTAAAACAAGATCTCACCATGTAGCTTTTCCTGGCTTAGAACTTGCTATGTAGACCAGGCTGGTCTCAAACTTAATGTTGGAATTAAAGGGGTAGATTACCATTGCCTGCTTTATAACAGGTTGACTAATAATAGAAGAAGCATTCTGTATGATTGCTTGCATACTAGGACCATGCTGCAAATATTATTTGAATCATCAGTAGAAATCATCAGTAGAAAAGTCTTCTTTTGCACACTGATTGGATCCAGGGTTTTGTGCCTGTCAGGCCCACCCTCTTTGTTAAGAACCAAGTGTGTAAATCTCTTTCCTTCTGAGACAGGGTCTCATTAAGTTGCCCAGACTGGGCACAGGTCGGTCCAGGGAAACCTTGTATTTACAGTCTTCCATCTGTTTCAGCTTTGGAGTAGCTGGGTTTGTAAAGATCAAATACTATAAGTAAACTTGAACTTAATAGGGTCAGTAATTTATAAATAAACACATTTCATATTCTCCTTCTAGTTCTTCCAGAGAGGTCTACAAATAGAATTCAAAATTGTGGTAAAAGATACCGGAAGAACATGGCTTTCAGGAAGTAGCAATGTACTTATTTTCGGCCTGGGCAAGTTTGGCTATCACCCTTTCAGCATTGTTGTCATTTACTCCTTGACATCATGGAATGCCCATTGTGACCTCATGTTACAAGACATGTAACTGGTTGTTAGTTACTGTCCTTCCTCTCTGCAATCAAAGTGCTAAAACTAGAAATGAAACCAGGAGAGGATGACATTCTTGCCTTCCAATCTCATTGCTTCCTGTTGCTTAGCCGTTCATTTTCACGTTTATTTTATTATTTTATTAAGACAGGGTCTCATGTATCCTAGACAGCCTCAGTTTCTTTATGTAGGTGAGAATGACCTGGAACTTCTGGTCCTCTTGCCTTCATCTTGAGCGCTGGAGTTACATGTGTGTGCTACCATGCCCAGTCCGTTTGTACATTTTTTGGTAAACCCTCCATTATATAATCTGTGTGTGGGTTGTCAGGCTGAGTAGAGTGCGGGATTTGTTTATAAGGCTGAGTAGAGGATGGGATTTGTTTTTGTTGATCCACCCTTTAGTTCCAGATGCATGGTTCTGTCTGAATGAGATGTAATGCAATGTGAAAATGTCATAATGAAGCAATTTTATATGCTAATTAAAAAACTAAAAACTAAAGACAACAAAATAAGGCCAGTAGTGGTTTAAGCAGGTAGAAGAATTACTTGCACTTAGGCCAAATGACCCTAGTGTGATCCCTGGAATCTTCATTGTAGCAGGAGAGAAACTGACTCCTGAGAGTTGGCCTCTACTATGCACATGTGTGAGCATGCGTGCATGTGTGTACAAACACACACATACAATTACTGTTTTTTTCCTTTGGCTTAAGCTCTATTAATAATAAATAAATAACATTTATTTGGGAGGGAAGAGTTTCATTTCAGGATGATATAAAGTCAAGATATAGGGAATGCTTTAGATGCCTTTCATGTGAATTGTGGGAACACATGTTGAGCTGTCCCTGTTAAAATATCACCAAGCACTTAAGTAGGCAATATACATATAGATACACACACACACCACACACACACACACACACACAATTTTTGAGACAGGGTTTTTCTGTATAGCCCCGGCTGTCCTGGAGCTCTCTCTGTAGACCAGACTCGTAGGTGCTACTTTTAAACTTCATTTTATTTTGTTTTCTTGTATCTTTACCTCCCTTCCACCAACCCTATTCACCCCCCTACCTACTAACACCAGGTGGGAGAGAAAGGTTAGTGGGGAGAGGTGGCTTAGCTCTCTTTGGTTACTTCCTACTGGCTGGGGTCATTGGGTTCCTTGGGGCAAGTCTAATCTTTGTTTCAGGATATCTCCATTTTCTTCTCATCAAACTGCATCAACAGCAACCAGGAGAAACAGCCTTCGTTCTTGGACCCCCCCCCCCCTTCTCTGTTGTCTGGCATTTTTTCCTCTCTTAAGAGTCCTCAGATTTAAACTGTCTCCAGATAGCAAAGAGCCCCTCTCAGAGCCTGCAACAGGGCACATAGTTTGCTGCTGTGGACAATCTGGATCAGTCCCATATCCTACACCTGGGATCAAAACAAAAACATGTTCAAATAACATAACTGAGTTTTTAAAGATACCAAAACTTCCACTACATAGGCTGGGCTCAAATTCATAAAGAGTTGCTTGCTGCTGCCTACCAAATGCTGGGATTAAAGATGAATGTCACCATGCCTGGCAGACCACATATTTTTATCAAGAAAATTTCACAGTGTTTATAGTGTAAAGTAAAATGTGGTGTTTTATAAAAAAGTAGGCCAGCACTCAGGGAGGCAGAGGCAAATGGACCTTTGTGAGTTCAAGGCCAGTCTGGTCTACAAAGCAAGTCCAGGATAGCAAAGGCTACAAAGAGAAACCCTGTCTCGAAAAAACCAAAAACCAAAACAACACCCCCCCCCAAAAAAAAACAATCCAAAAAACAGTATGCATCCATGTATACATATATAACCTTGACTTTCCTCCCAAGTTCAGTGATATAAAACATAATAGGCTACATAATGATTTCTTGAATTGTAAGGAATAAAACAAAAATGAATATTTTCATGACAGCTTATAAATTCAACCATTTCTTCTATTGTACTTAGAGTAAACTTTTTCTTCTAGAAGTTATATTTTTATTTTCTCATTAACTATTTACTTTAGATAGGGTTTCAGAGTCTTTATAACCAAGGATGATCTTACATTTCTGATCCTCCTGCCTCTATGTCTGAAGTTCTGGCTTACAGGTGTGTTTTACACAGTGCTAAGGATCCACCCCATTCTTTGTGCGTGCTAGGCAAATACTTGACAAGAGGCACATCTCTAGCCTTAGAAGTGATTATTTTAACTTTTTCCTGAAGACTTAAAAAATGACACTTGCTTGTTTATTTAGTGTGTATGCATATGCCATGGTTCCTGTGTTGGAACTGGTTTTCTTTTTCCACGGTTTGGGTCTGGGGATTGAACTCAGGTTGTCAGGTTTGGTGGAAAACACTTGCTCATCAGTCTCACTGGCCCAGAGGTAATGAGTTTTAAATACAAGTTGTACAGTCATTGCTGTTGTCAATATACCCAAATACGATTTAAAATGTTGAATTCTCTATAAGTAAAGAGCACTCAGAATTGAGAATTTTCTTTAAAAATTGACATCCATTTACAGTTTCTATGTAGGATGACGAACTTCCATAAGTAGTCGTAATGGCTGTAGAACATTGTGAATACACACAGTAATGCTACTGAAGTGCATTTTAAAGGAGTTAAAAGATATTTCAAGTGGAAGATTTTAAGTCAGCATTGTGGTGCAGACTTGTAAAGTAACACTTAGGTGGAGGCAACAGGATGAGGAGTTCAAGCTAGACCTTTGCTACATAATGACTTAATGAAATCCTGACTTAAAAATAAAAATGGCATGTTTTCATTCCATCTAGCTCTGGCTGTCCTGGATCTCACTGTGTAGAAAAGGCTGGCTTTAAACTCACAGAGACATGCCTGCCTCTACTTTCTGAGTGCTAGGATTAAAGATGTGCACTACCATGCTCGGCTTTTTGTTTGTTTGTATAAAGTGTCCTCCATTTGGCAGGGTCCTGGATCTTGGTTGGGATCCTGGAACTTGGCTTCCAGATGGAGAACTGAGGTTCCATTTCTCTAAGGGGCAGCTAGGGCGCTTTAGGGTGAGGCCCAAGTATGTTAAGCCAGGGTGTGGAAAGGTTTTCCACAGTGTTACAGTTTAGTTCTGCTCTTTATTTTTGGAGTGAAGAAATTTCATTTTGTATTTATAAACATGATTACTATAACATATGACACTTCCGACAAAAATCTTTTTAATTTAATTTATATATTTTTACAGTTTATTTACTTTGTATCCCCCCTGTAGCCCCTGTCTCCCTCTTCTCCCCCTGTGCCCTTTCCCTAGTTCCCTGATAAGGGAGGACTTCCTCCCCTTCTATATGACTCTAGCTCATCAAGGCTGGCTGCATCCTCCTCCTCTGTGGTCTGGCAAGGTTGCTCCCCCCAGGGAGAGGTAATCAAAGATTTGGCCACTGAGTTCATGTCAGAGACAGCCCCTGTACCCCTTAGTAGGAAACCCACTTGCAAACTGAGCAGCCAGTAGGCTTCCTTTGAACAGGGAGTCTAGATCCTCTCCATGTATAGTCCTTATTTGGAGTATCAGTTTCTGCAGGGGCCCCTGGGCCCAGGTATTTTGGCTCTGTTGTTCTCCTTGTATAGTTCCTGTCTCCTCCATGTCTTTCTATCTCCCTCTTCATAAGGATTCTGGCACTCTGCCCCCCTGGAAACAACCTAGATGTCCCTCAACTGAGGAATGGATACAGAAAGTGTGGTACATTTACACAATGGAATACTACTCAGCAATTAAAAACAAGGAAATCATGAAATTTCCAGGCAAATGGTGGGAACTAGAAAAGATCATCCTGAGTGAGGTAACCCAGAAGGAGAAAGACACACATGGTATATACTCACTTATAAGTGGATATTAGCCATATAATATAGGATAAATATACTAAAATCTATAGTCCTAAAGAAGCTAAGTGACAAGGAGGGAAGATGCTTAATCCTCATTCAGAAGGGCAAACAGGATAGAAGAAGATAAGGAACAGCACAGGAGCCTTTCACAGAGGACCTCTGAAAGACTCTACCCACCAAGGTATGGAAGGAGACACAGGTTAGCTCTTTTAGCCTGAGATCATTGGTGGCAGTGGAAGCTTGGGCATTACAAAGCTTATGGCAATACCAAAGTCTTACAGCTCTTGGTCAAACTGCTGTGCGGTGTGGACCAAAGCCCAGGCCTGGTCCACTTGCAGACATAGGCCTAAGACATAGGCCCCATGAGGCCCAGGCCCTGCAGACTGGAGGGCAGGCCTGGTGAGATGAGGCCCAGCAGAGGATAAATGACAAACCTCAGCCGGTCTTGAAGTGAGAAAGCATGTACCTTTATTCGTGTGAAATCAAGGGCAATATAAACCTTTGGCAGAGGGAATGATTTCGATGGTGAATGTTTTTGATTCTCTGGGGTTAGGGGTCAGGGATACTTAATGGTCCTATCACAAGAAAGAAAATACAGTACTTAATTATTGTATGAGGGATGAATCTCCAAGAACTATTGAAGGTTACTGCTGGACTAAGATCCTTAGCAGGGTTGGGCATTTCTAGGAATTGCTAGAGCAGTTTCCTTATCAGGGAAGGGTCTGGCCTGTAATATGCCCTGAGGGCCATGTGACTTCCTTACAAGACCTGGGGTCACCCAGATCAGGGGCAACTTTTAAAACCCCATTGAGAAAAGGGTGTCTACAATCATAGACCAAGTGGGAATAATTGTCTATCAGGAGACCAGCTTCAACCTTATCTAGCAGAGTCCCACAAATAAACATTTGTAAGAATATTCTTATTTGTTAAAAAGACATATTATTATTATTAGCAGTCTGAAAAAACAAATACAAGAAAAGATTTGTTTTTGTAGAAATTAAAGCAAAGTAAGTGAAGCAAATATAATTAAATTCCTTGCTTTAATTTTGCTATCTTCTGGAAAAAAAGATAGCTGGGCTGGTGAGGTAATTTCGTTGGTAGAACGAAACTAGAATGCACAAATCCCTGTGTTCTGTACCCTCAGCATTATATAAACTGGATCATCTCAGCACTTGGGGGATGGAGGAAGGAGAATCAGAAGTTCAAGGCCAGCCTAGGCTACATGAGGTTCTGGCCAGTCTCAAAACAACAGCAGCAACAATAAAAACAAATGAAGAGAAGAAAAACAAGATGCTAAATAATTTGTCTAAACAGGAAGAAAAGTAATATACACTTACACACATTCTTGCATATATAATAACTAAAATTCTTTTAATGTAGGTACATAGAAAACTCTGAAGGAGACATAAACTGTTCTGGGCAGAGTAGCAGGATGGCTAGGGGTCACAAGTGGGAATAATACTTACCGCTGCAGCTGTGCATCACCCACTGAAGCTTCCAGAGCATGAAACCCGATTCCAGTTCTCATGTGCTTCATTATAGGAGGAAAACGGGATTGAAGCTGCTTTGGAAGGGAATAGGAACCTTAAATTGTTTTCTTTTTTAGGTATTGATTATGGATTAAGTTTACCATTAGGAGAAGACTATGAAAGGAAGAAACATAAATTAAAAGAAGAATTGAGGCAAGATTATAGACGCTATCTTACTCAGGTAAGTTGTTCTATTAATGAATTGTGTTTGTCTCGTTGAATTTATCCCTAAAATGTACTTTTGGAAATTGTTGATTATATGTGATATCTGGCCAACTATTATAGTCAAAATTAGTTAACTCTTGGTTAAAAAAAAAGTGACAATTTGTGCTGTGGAATAATAGACTCTTCCTGGATTTTTGTAGTTCAACAAGGCCCTGGTTTTAGGCTCCATTGCAAGAGAGTATTTTACTAGCAAAATGGATTTGAATATTAAATGAGATTAACCACCGTTGAGCAGTGGTTGTTTTATGTAAAGCTATCTTTGTCTAAAGGAGCATATTCACTATTCCCTATGTGTTAAAATGACATGAGGGGTTTTAGTTACTAATTATTTTTTATTTGATAAGCTTATAAATTTTCTGTTAACAGTTTTATTAACTACTATATTCAGTCATGTTTTTCAGCACTGTGACACAGTATCTGAGGGAAACAGTGTAAGAGAAGAGATTTTAGAGGTTTAGTCTTTGGTCAGCTGATTCCACTGCTGTCGGCCTACGGTAGGAACATGCGGCAGAACAAGGTCCACGTGTCACGGCAGGCAGAAAGCAAAGATTAGACAGGAAGGGTCTGGGGTAAGATGCAGCTCCCCAGTGACATGTCCCCAGTGACCTGTTTCCTCCAGCAAGGCTGGACTAACCAGAGTTTCCAACGCCTTCCAAAGTATTGCCATCAGCTGGAGGTCAGCCTTCAGCAGGGGCCTCTGGGACATGTCATAGTCAGATCTTAGCCACTGATTTTAGACAGCTTTGCTTTTCTAGCAGAGAGCCCTTTTACAATTATCAAATTATCTGACAGTTAAATTATTGGCTTATCGTTAGTTTGGCAAAGCAGTTTCCTTTTTCCATTGCAAAAGTATTTACGCAATCACATTTCTAGTCATCCATAATACTCTTGGTGTTTCCATTGCTTTATAAATACTTGTTTCAAATTGTCTTTAACTGACCTGTAATTCGAAAGAACAGACCTTTACTGAATACATCTTATCAATGGTTTGTTTCTCTTGACTTTAGGGCATTACGCAAGCAAAAAGAAAGGTAGGGTTTCCTGCATAATGTTTGCTTTTAGTTTGTTTTTTAAAAGGTGTAATTAGCTTATAATTGTTTGCACTTATGTGATTCAAATCAAATACAAAAACAGCTTCATTTGTGTTTTGAGGTGTTTGAGTGGTACCCTTCTGTGTCTTTGCTCTTGCTAAGATGACAGTCCACACATAATAGTTTCCTATTGGTGCAGTCATTGCTTTGATTTCTGCTTGCATTGCTTTTGTTGCTTTCTTTATAAATACCCTGAAACTGTTTGTGCTTGCTTTTTAGCTGTCTATTTTTGTTGCACAATTTATACTGGTCACAAGATAAATAGTCAAGGTACTTAAAAATGTTTTGAACTATGTATTATCATGATTTGAATTTTTTGATAGTTTTGTACTAAGTCAAGCTGGTCATAATTATTAATTTTTGTTGGAAAAGAGAGCACCAGTTAATAGTTTTACAAACTATTTAAAAATAATCTGATAAATTCTTTGCTCACTCAACTACTTTTTAAAAAACACCAGTCATTTAGTACAGTATAGATCCTGTCTTCAAGGAGTTTAGGATTTAGCTGTGGACATAGTATCTCATCAAGATAATCAGAAAATGTTAACTACAGCAGCATATCCTGACTAGTGAGATGTAAGGCATTACAGGATACATAGAATTTGGATATTCAAAAGACAAAATAAAAGAGAGAAAGCTTCTCAAATGAAGAATGTAGATGGAAGAAAGATGTGGACTGTAGGCTTTTGATTCATTTGAATGAGACCTTTACTGGCTTGACTAGGGGGATGAGAGCCTTTTTATAGAGGAGCGAGAAATAGTGATATGGAGAGAGAAGACTGTGCTGCTCAAAGGCAGTCCATGTGATCGGGCTGTGGTGACTATCCATCAAGAGATAACTGCTTTAAAGCAGTTACCTGAACTTCTTAGAGACTCATTAACTTCAGCAGATTTTATGACTTAACTGAATTTGTTCTTAATTACACTAAAATATGTGTCTCCTCACTAACTTTTGAATAAAAGTTCTAATTCTTTAGCGTGCCACCCCTCTCCTGCTCTAGCTTGACTTCCTAGGCCTGTACCTCACAATTTCCCTCACTGCCTGTTTCTTATTCAGAGGTGTAAGATTATAAAAAGAATGGTGGGGGTGCTGGGTGTGTCTCCTACGAATGTGGTTCAGCTTCTGAGATGTGGCTGCTCAAGGTAGCAGGTGCTGAAAGGTAGAAGAATGAAAGGCACATCTAGGGTTATGCAAAGTATGATTTATCAGGCACTGATTCATGTCTTAGGCAACAGCAAGACAGAAGAAAATGCTTTATATCTAGGCTAGCAAAGGTAGAACATGGCTAAACCAGCCTTTCTCAAAAATAGTTGACATGCCAAATATCAATTAAAAAGCAATCTGGGGTCTAAAGCTGTAGCTTTGTGGCACCACACTTGCCTTGGCCTGAGGTTTTAGCCTTAGGACCACAAAAAAGAAAAACTGTGGGTTGTGGCTGACAGAACACTCTGCTTGAGACGATTAGCAGATTGACAGTCACAGCAGTATGGTTACGGGCCAAGCTGGGTGGTCATGAACGGGCATGGAAAGAAATTGCCTTTCTAAAGGGAAAAGTGAAAGTAGTCAAAGGAGCATACAACTCCCTGGAAGAGTTGTTTTTGTGATGGATTATTAAAGTTCAGTGGTATTTTCGTTTTCTTTTTTTAAGTGGTATTTTCCTAAAGTCTAAATTTGGATGATGTCTGAGGAGGTTAGAGTTGAAAACAAGAAAATTACATAGGAAATGTAGAGGAAGTTATTGGTTTCTTCAGTCCTTGTGGTAGATATTATTTCCAAATCTGCTCTTGGGTCCCTTGTAGCTTTCAGATTTATAACTGTGTGGATACTAATCATAAAAAGCTAAGCATATTGTTGCAGGACTGTAATCCCAGTACTCAGGAGGTGGAGGTAGAGGTATCAGGAATTGCAAGCTATCCTTAGATCCATAGCAAGATTGAGGCTAACTTGAGCTACTCCAAACTCACAAAACATAATAAAAGCAGCCAGGTGTGGTGGCACATACCGGTAATCCCACCACTCTGGGAGGCAGAGGCAAGTGAATTGCTATGAGTTTGAGGACAGCCTGGTCTACAAAGCCAGCGCAGGCTACACAGAGAAACCATGTTTTAATAAAACAAAACACACACACACAAACCCCCAAAACAATAAAAACAAAAGAAGTAGGAAGGGAAGGGGGAAAAGGAAAGAACAACACTGAGCATGGTAATAACGCTTGTAACGTTAGCACTAGAAAAACTGAGACGGACGATTGCTGTAGGTTCGAGGTCAGCCTGAACTACAAAAGGAAACTTTGTCTCAAAAACAAAACATTAAGACTGCAGTGGTAGCAAACTTTAATCTTAGTACTTGCAAGGCACAGGCTGGCAGATCTCTGGAGTTTGAGACCAGCCTATACCAGCCTAGTCTATAGAGTGAGTTCCAGAGCAGCGAGGGCTACACAGAGAAACCTTTTTCAAAAAAAAAAACAAACAAGAAGGAAACAAGCAAAACTATACAAGAGATCAATTTAACCTTTGCTAGGTAGAGTCACTAAGCGACAAAAGCCAATTTTTTTTCCTCTTAGTTTTTAGAATAAAAGTTGCTTGGTGTTCTTACTGAGCAGACAGTACAGTTTTTAAATTGGATTACTAAATTAATTTCGTTTGCTCATAGCTCTTTCTTGAACCTTAAAGTTTTCTCCCTGGCTGTCTACTTGATGTTTTCACTTTGAAATAGTACCCATCTGTTGTGTGTTAAGAACATCCTAGATCAAATCCAAAAAGAAACTCAGGATTGCCGTTTTGATTCTTAATGCTGTAGAAGCTTGCGCTCTCCATAGCCTGCTCTTTTTACTTACTAATTTTTGATTATAGCACTTATGGCATGTTGGATCATAAATGTATCAAAGAGTTATAGTTGTCACTTAGTATTTACTGAACAGATAAAATTCAAATTCTTGTGGCCAGATATGATGGCATATGTCAGGGGCGGGGCCAGGGACATCCTAATCTGTTGTGGAATTATAGCTGTCAGTTGAGAGGTGGGATTTTGTTGTTGTTGTTATTATAGTCACGATTTTTTGAAATGATTGTTTATAGTGTACTTCAACATGGTGGTTAGCAATGTTAGGATCCAGGCAGTCCTTTGTCTCACTGTTTTCTTTCAAAAGAGAAGCTTATTAGAGTTTTATAGTCAACTATGAAATTTTATTTTGTAATTTTAGATTTATTGAAACTTTATGGTTTGATTTAATAAAAAATATATTTTGACTTTCATATACAATCTGTTCTCATGCATTCCGTGTTTTAATATAATGCTATTTAAGCAGATAGTGTATTGTATTTCAGTTATTTATTGTTACTAGATGATTAGAGGAAATGTAAGCTTATCATTGTCTCCTTGACATTTACATTAGTAACTGGAAAGCATTAAATGGTCAATAATTGTTCAGTGAGTTCATGAATGCAAGAAGCTCCATAGGCCAACATATACTAATTTAGCTTTCACAATGTAGTGTTGTGGATGATAGTGCCCATTTTATAGGTGATGAAAACTGGAGTCAAGAAGCTAAGTGATTTGTTTAGCTTTTGACGAAGGAGTAGTATTGAAAGTATTTCTCATTTGCTTTTAAGTGTTCAAAGAACCTTTATGTTTTGTATCCTCTTTGATCCTGACCCTAACTTGGGTAGGTGTACAGGGTGGGTGCTGTTTTCACCTTAGGGAAGAATGTGCCTCAGAAAAATTAACTGACTTGGTCAGTGTTGTGTGACTCATAAGTGGGGGTGTTGTAGAAGCTTGAGCTCTAGGTCTCTGGATGCCCAGGCAGAAGCTCAGTAATGTCCACTAATGCCTCAAGAACGCTTATGGATATGAGGGGGGGGACACACAAGCAACAGCACTTAACGCTGCAGGCCTTCATAAAGATACTGCTGAGGGCTGAGCTCAGGGGCAGGCAAGGCTGCCCACTCCCTCTGTGTCTCCTCAGCACAGTACATGAAGTCCTAGCTAGGGCAGTAAAGGAGACCAGGGGATTCAAGTCGGAAAGGAAGAGGTCAGAGTGTCACTATTTGCAGATGATATGATAGTATATGTGAGTGACCCCAAAAATTCAACCAGGGAACTCCTCCAGCTGATAAACACCTTCAGCAAAGTGGCTGGATACAAAATTAACTCAAAAAAAAAAAAAAAAAAAAACAAAAAACCAGTAGCCCTCCTGTATATGAAAAACAAAAGGGCCGAGAAAGAAATTAGGGAAACAACACCCTTTACAATAGCCACTAACGTACCTTGGTGTGACTCTAACCAAGAAAGTGCAAGACCTGTTTGAAAAAAACTTCAAGTCTCTGAAGAAAGGAATTGAAGAAGGTATCATAAGATGGAAAGATCTCCCATGCTCATGAATCGGTAGGATTAACATAGTGAAAAAGGCTATCCTGTCATAAGCAATCTACAGATTCAGTACAGTGCAATACAGATTTAGTTCAAAATACCAACACAGTTCTTTACAAAACATGAAAGAACAATTCTCAATTTCATATGGAAAAACAAAAAACTCAGAATTGCTAAAACAATCCTGTACAACAATAGATTGTCTGGAGGTATTTCTATCCCTGATTTCAAGCTGTACTACAGAGCAATAGTAATAAAAACTGCATGGTACTGGCATAGGAACAGAATGGTGGATCAATGGAATTGAATAGAAGACCCAGAAATAAACCCATACACCTATGGATACTTGATTTTTGACAAAGAAGCCATAACCATACAATGGAAAAAAGATAGCATCTTCAACAAATGGTGCTGGTTCAACTGGATGTCAACATGTAGAAAAATGCAAATAGATCCATATTTATCACCCTGCACAAAACTAAAGTCCAAGTGGATCAAAGATCTCAACATAAAACCAGACACACTAAGTCTGTTAGAAGAAAAAGTGAGGAAGAGCCTTGAACTCATTGGGACAGGAGACAACTTCCTGAACAGAACAATAACAGCACAGGCTCTTAAGATCAACAATCAATAAATGGGACCTCATGGAACTGAAAAGCTTCTGTAAAGCAAACGACGCTGTCATCAGAACAAAACGACAGGCTACAGACTGGGAAAGGATCTTCACCAACCCTATATCTAACAGAGGGCTAATATTCAGAAAATATGAAGAACTCAAGAAGTTAAAAGGGAACAAATCAAGTAATTCAATTAAAAAATGGGGTACAAAGCTAAACAGAGAATTCTCAGTAGAGGAATATTGAATGGCAGAGAAACAAAAATGTTCAACATCCTTAGCCATCAGGGAAATGCAATCAAAATGATCCTGAGATTTCACCTTATACCCATCAGAATGGTGAAGAACAAAAACTCAAGTGACAACACATGCTGGAGAGGATGTGGAGAAAGGGGAACTCTCCTCCATTGTTAGTGGGAAAGTAAACTTGTACAATCACTCTCTGGAGATCAATCTGACACTTTCTCAGAAAGTTAGAAAGATCCAGCTATGCCACTCCTAGGCATATATCCAAAATATGCTCAAGTACATAACAAGGACATTTGCTCAACCATGTTCATAGCAGCTTTATTTGTAATAGATGTCCCTCAGGTGAGGAATGGATACAGAAATTGTACACAGTGGAATACTCCTCAGCAATTGAAAACAAAGAAATCATGAAATTGCAGGCAAATGGTGGGAACTTGAAAAGATCATCCTGAGTGAGGGATCCCAGAGTCAGAAAGAAAGTGGATATTAGACATATAATATAGGATAATCATACTAAAATCTGAACACCTAAAGAAGCTAAGCATGAAGGAGGATCCTGGGTATGATGATCAATCCTCACTCAGAAAGGCAAACGGGATGGACATTGGAAGAGGGAGAAAACAGGGAACAGGACAGAAGCCTACCACAGAGGGCCTCTGAAAGACTCTACCCAGCAGTGTATCAAAACATATGCTGAGATTGATAGCCAAACTTTGGGCAGAGTGCAGGGAATCTTATGAAAGAAGAGGGAGACAGGAGGAGACAGGAGTTCTATAAGGAGAGCAACAGAACCAAAAAATCTGGGCACAGGGGCCTTTTCTGAGACTGATACTCCAACCAAGCACCATTCATATAGATAACCTAGAACCCCTGCTCAGATGTAGCCCATGGCAGCTCAGTCTCCAAGTGGGTTCCCTAGTAATGGTAACAGAGACTGTCTCTGACATGAATGCAGTGGCTGGCTCTTTGATCATTGATTACACGCCCAGCCCTCCCCATGAGGGAGCAGCCTGACTAGGCCACAGAAGAGGACTGTGGCAGTCTGTCCTGATGAGACCTGATAGACTAGGGTCGAAGGGGAGAAGGACCTCCCCATCAGTGGACTTGGGAGAGGGACAGGGGAGGAGATGAGGAAGGGAGGGTGAAATTGGGAGGGGACGAGAGAAGGGGCTACAGCTGGGATACAAAGCAAATAAACTGTAATTAATACAAAATAAATAAATTTAAAAAAGATACTGTGAGGAAGTTATTCTTTTAACTGAAAAGAATATAGATTGGAAAAATTGACCCCTTCCATGATTTTATTCTCCTTGATTCAAGATGTATATATGTGTTGCTAATCTAAGTTAAAGCTTGAGTCTCTCAGGGAGTTGATTTGAAGAAATTGTTTTTCATTAGTCACTTTTGATGTGCTTTCTAGATTTATAGTCTCTGACTTCATCTCCATTTCATCCATCTGCTGTGCATTATGTAGCAGTTTAGAATATAGACTGTAAAGAAGTTTTGAAACATATAAAATCAATTAGCTAATATATGTATTTTAATGTGCACATATACAGAAAAATTTTCTATCTACCGGTGAAACAGATCCATCTACTCTAGGAGTTTCTCTTCCTATTGATGAACGGTTATCTGCCAAGGTAGGTGGATAGGAGTAGAGTTTCCTGAGGCTTCAGAACCATCATCATTTCTTTCTACTTGAGTGTAATCTTTTAAAAAGTATGGAATTTCAAGTTGAGCCATTTGAAATTTTTTTTAAACATTAATGATATAATGTGATAGACTTCTTTAATGTGTTCTTTTGTTGTGTTTTATTTACTTAATTAAATATTCAGTTTATTTTTTCAGCATTGATATCTGATCCGCAAATTTTGTGCTGTGTGATATAGTTATTAGTGATATGAGTGGATGAAAAAGGATATTGTTGCTGAGCTCTCTGTGTTTCTGTCACTCCACTAATACAAATCCTTATTTTTGAAGAGATGGTAGCAACATTAAGTAGTAAGAAAAAATAGACAGTCACTAAGTTTCAAAAAGTAGACCTGACTTTTAAATACTCCTTTAGTTGTTTTTTAAATACTCCTTTGTGTTGCTTCAGTGACATTCAACATATTAGGATTTAAGAAAATGTCCTAATGCATTTCAACAGAACAGTTCCATTATAGGATTTTAATGTCTACATAATTTTTATCATTTTGTGTTTTGGAACTCTTCTTTAACTTAGTGAATAAAATGGTTAGTATAAAGTATTTTCGTAGTGGTCTGGGGGATTATAGGAGGGAGATGTCACTGAGAAACATTGGGGAAAAAGAATCAAGGTGTTTTATAACTGAAGTAGTTCAACTGAAGTAGTTCCATTCTGTTAGCAACTTCACACATTAATTTGTGTGTATTCGCGTATGGCAAGAGAGACTTGGGGAGCTGCAGTGTTCATCTGGCCCCTTCCTATTCCTTCCAGTGACTTCCTGTCCTTAAAGTCATTAGGAAAGCTTGTTTTAGGTCAAGAGCTGATTTGTGTGATTCTGATTGGATACTAAGCCTCCCCACCCCCTGAAGCTGAAGTTAACGTTGTCTTTCAATTTCTTTTTAAAGGAAAGGTTGAA
Source organism: Psammomys obesus (assembly GCF_907164565.1). Lineage (NCBI taxonomy): Eukaryota > Metazoa > Chordata > Mammalia > Rodentia > Muridae > Psammomys > Psammomys obesus. Next base: position 29,348,488 of record NW_026587216.1, on the reverse strand, counting down.
ACTTGAACGCAACAGAGAATACAATCAATTTCTCAGGGGTAAGGAAGAATCTATAGAAAAGGTCAGACAGGTAGAAAAGAATATTGAGGTATGTTTTACCTTTATAATTTTAATATCACATGCATGAGCAGGCTGCTGGGGGTTCATGTTTACTCCATCATTCCTGGCTTTATTTATTTTAAGTGATTTTTACATTTTTGCAGTTTCTAGGTGGTGTGTGTGTGCGTGTGCGTGTGTATATATGTGCATGCATTCATGAAAATTTAATTTTTAAAAATATATCATTTTCTCTGACCCTTCTTCTCCCTTCAACTCTTCCCAAGTTGCTCCCTTATTTCCTTTCAAATATATGGTCTCATTTTCTTTAATTGTTACATATATGTCTGACACATAAATATGTAAATATAAACATGCTGAGTCCATTTAATGTTGCTTGTATTCTTATGCGTGTGTGTGTGTGTGTGTGTGTGTGTGTGTGTGTGTGTGTGTGTGTTTGTATATAATTTCAGGGCTGACCACTTGTTGGATAACCAATTGGGAGTTCATTCTTGGGGAAGAGTAATTTTGCCTTGCTCAGCTGTCATTAGTTGTCTCTAGTTCTTTCTAGGGGTGGGACCCTTTGAGATTTCCCTGTCTATGTTACTATGTTTGTTTGTTTTGTCATTGATCAGGTCATATTTAGGCAGATGTATTGTTGAGGTATCAGGGGTTTAGTTTTCCTGTCATTTCTTGGGAGACACAATCTCACATCAGATTCTTGTTCCTTTGCTCTTATAGTCTCTCTGTTTTTTCTTACAAGATGTTCTCAAGAGCCATGGGTGTAGGAGTTGTGTAGTCACTGGGGCTGAGCTATATCAAAACACCTATCAGTTCTCTGCATTTTGGCCATTTGTGGTTTTCTGTTGGTCTCCATCTGCTTCAAAGAGCAGCTTCTTTGATGTAGGGTAAAAGTTACCTTTATCTGTGAGTAGAAGGAGAATTCCAGAAAGAATGATGCTGGTGTACTGTGGAGATTGTAGGTTCTCTTCTAAGATCTCTGACCTCATCAGCTCAGGGTAGTTAGTTGTCTGGGTTTTTAGTAACAGGCACAGTTTTCTTCCTGTTGAGTAGGCCTTAAGACCAATTGGACAGCTGTTGATTGGCTGCAAGATAGAAGTGCTATGATTGCACCTTCAAAGATAATCATGCTGGTTATTATTGTGGTTTATAGGCATCTCAGCTGGCTAGGTGTCTTAGTTTAGAGTTATGATTGCTGTACAAAACACCTTGACCAAAAGCAAGTTGGGAAGGAAAGGGTTTATTTGGCTTATACTTCCACATCTCAGTTCATCATTAAATGCAGATGCATATATATATATATATATATATATATATATATATATATATAATATTTATTGTATTAGGAATAGTTATTGTACTTTTATGTAATAAAGACTTAGTATGACTTGATACTTTTAATTACCTTTATGATACTGTCTTATTAAGCTTTTCTCTTTTTAATTCAGCAGCCTAAGAATCAAAGAAATAAAAACCCTGTTAGTCAAGGTAAATCTGATCTACCTCCACAAATACAGACTTCATACACACATTCAGAGGGACCTCCATACGAAGAGCTTCTAAATCAAAGACGGCGAGAAGAGGGCAGATACAGACAACTAGATGATGAAACTGAATTAAGGAATAGAAGACTTCTTAAACAGGCAAATGAAGAAATAGGCCTTTCTGGTACAAAACATCAAAGCTTTGCCAGCAAGTCTGGTGTTCCAGAGAGAAGAGCTTGCAGAGTTAATGAGGAACGTGTGCTTGACAGACAATACTGTAGAGCCGACCGAGATCCTGACAGACGTGAAGAAATGGACGAGAGGTTTAGATATGAAAGTGATTTTGATAGAAAACTTTTGAGAGTATATCCATATGAAAGGTATTTACATCTTCATTTTTATTTTCTTTGTTTGCTTAATATTGCTGTTAGTTTTATAGTTACATTAGGGAAAAGCAGTTTTATTTCTTTTGATTTATCGTATTTGATTAATTCATTCATACTCTGTTTTGTGAAGCACCATTATTTTATGTGTCACTGAAGGATATAGAAAACACTCAAAATGAGGACCCCCAGGTAAAGCTGAAGGTGGAAAGTGTATACCTGTAATCTAAAGGTGAATGGAACCATGCTTACAGAGGGGATTTCTTGTCTCTCAGCCATGACCAAGTAGGGGAGTAAAAAAGACCCAAAATCTTGCGTGTGAATTTGAGTTTTAAAACAGCAATTGATTAAGATTTACAGTCTGGATTCCTGTTGCCAGTGGCATCCAAAGAAACCAGAAGGTAAGAACTCAGGCTGTCTTGGTTCTTCATTTTCTAGATTATTGACAGGACTAAAAACCACTTCTTTCTGCAATAAGTTAAAGTTAGGTTGATAGCCATCCCATGTTAACATAGATGAAATGCCGTTTGCACCTTTAATGCTCATGCAGATTAACTATCTTTATTAATATGTTTTAAAGACTGTTATTGGACTTTTATGTAATTGAAATGACATTAACTTTTCACAATCAAACTTTCAAATGTTTTTCACCTGTTTTGAAGTATTGATTTTGTGATATTGTTTGGAATTTCTTAACTATAGGTCTTTGTTTTCATTTACCTTAATGTGTAACTTGACATATGTTTTCCTAACTAGTAGAGATAGAAATGGCAGAAGGTCTATGTTTATCAGTGACCTGCTAACATGAAGGATTCCATGTAAATTTTGGGACCTGTTTGGTTTAATAATCTAAATATTTAATTTTTTAGTATTTTACAAAGTATTCTGAAGAAGTAATGCTGCATCATCATTATTTTAATTACTAAGATCAGCACAAAGCTATCATCTATCTTTATTTTGTATCTTAATTCTGTCTTTATTCTGTATCTTAATTTAGGTAGTTTGAGATCAAATTTAAGAGTTAGAAATGTGGATTGTGTACTGTAGTTTCGAGCTGAATCTAATAGTTTGTACTTCAGAAAATTCTTCAAATCCTATAATATCTTATATTTAAAGTTAATTAAAAGACCTCTCAATTTGTGGACTACAGGCACTTCCAGAATGTTGATGTCTTCTCTGTATCTGAGAGTTTTCTAGAACTTCTGTTTCCTCTTTGTGATATTTACCTCCAGAGTATAATGAAAATATTACTCTAAAGTTTGGAATTTTAAAAAGCTTCTGACAGTTGATGCTTTGCTTTTCACATCTGAAGCAGCAGATCAGTGAGTCCCATTGCAGTCACTGGAGGCTGCATCAGTGTCTCGGGTACTCTACCAGCTTCCCTGAGTTGTCCTTTGAGATTATTTTACTTAAGGTTCAGCTTTTAATATCAGTTCTGAACACTACCGCATTTTGTTAGTGTATCGGCTGTCATATCTCCATCTGTCAGGCTGTTTCTTATGTTTCTGGATGATAATTGGGGTTATAGCCACTCCTCTTTGAAAAAGGAATTCACATTAATCATTCCAATTTCTATTTAATGGGTATAGTTGTTAGTAAGAGAAATAACCATATTTGTTATCTTCTAAGATTTCCCTCACTTTTTAAAGTTATGGTTTTTTTTATAATTTTGGTATCATTTTTTTCAAATTATTGTACAACTTAACATATACAATATATTTTTTCTTAAATATGGGGCAGTGAAAGCTCTTTAGGAGGTGTTATTTTCCTAAAGTCGTGCCATGAATTGGCCAGTGTTAAATAATTAACAAGTGGTTCTTACTGTAACTGATGATTTGTATTCTGTGTGTTTGTGTATTTTGTATATTTTATGTGTGTATACTAATGGGTAAAATTTACGTTTAGGAACTCTCTGAAGTTGAATGTAAATGGTTTTTAAATGATAGTTTGAATTATAGATTCTTAAAATGTAGCCTGTGCTAGTCTTTATTATTTATTAACTGACCTGTATAAGTTACTATGCTATCTTTTAATGTTTTACTTTAATATTAACTAGTCAAAGAAGTTTCCAGTATTGGAAATGCTGTTTTGCAGTTTCTGGGTGATTAATGTGGTTAGCATTTCCAGTCTATTTAAATTTTCTTAGTTGCACATTTATAATAGACATTCAGTCAAATTTTGAAATTCTTTATCTGAAGCGAGACTCTGTATGAACCACATAGATTATTCTTAGAGTAGCATGTTCCTGTAGATTTAATATGGAAGACATAAATGAGAAATGCCTAATCACAAGTCATCTATTTTTGTTTGCTTTTCACTTAGTGCCTGTGATTTTTCGTTAGAAAGGTCACCTTAGGAATTTTTAAAAAGATTGACTTGTTTTAAAACATTCTATGTGTCTGTATGTGTCCCTGCCTAAGTTGATGTGTGCAGTGTGCATACATTGCTGGTGGAGCCAGAGGGTCTTAGATGCCTGAAGCTGGTGTTTTGGGCCACTGTTAGCAATCTGATGTGGCTCTGGAAACTAAACCAGGGTCTTACACAAGGGTATTATGTGCTCTTAATCGGTAAGCTATCTTTCCAGCCCCATTTTAACAGATTTTCCCTTCACATTAAAGATACAGTTGAGAATAGAAAATATTTACTAGCTACACAAACTGGAAAAGACCTGGTAGTGTTGGTTCACAGGTAGCATATTAGAAAGCCCTAAAAACAGAATTCAGTAGCAAGGCACACCACTCACCTGCACAGAATCATGGCAGCTCATACAGCTCAGTAGCAAGGTACATGGAAACTCATGTGTGAATACACAGAAATTTACACTATGGCTCAGGTTGCCCTCAAGACTCATGGCAATCTTTTTGCCTCAGCCTGTACTTCAGAGGCTGAGGAAAAGTGCTTGGATCGGAGGTAGGAGCTAACACACCTAAAAATAGATATTTTTGATATGAAACCAAACAGATGTAATTCCTACTCTTAAGAATTTGGCTCTAGCTCTTGCAATCTTAATTCTATTAAGATTGTAAATACTAATACTGTTTTAGACAAGTTAGCTGAAAATGAAGAAATCTGTAGTTCTTTGGTAAATTTTAGAACAAATTGCTGTTTTTAATTGTGCTCTAGTTCTGGGACCCAAAGGTAGGCTTTAAAAATGGTATGTTTATATTTCTCTTGTAACTGTGTAAATGTACTTTTACTAAGTAGATACCTTTTTACCATACCAGTGAATTGACTTTTGTGTTCCATGTGCGTCCCTGAGACCATTCCTGTGCTCAGTGATTCTTTAGGATGACCCATGGCTTTGTGTAGAGTGTACTCACAGCTGTGGCTCAGTTTATTGACTCGGTATCTTGCTCTGCCCTGGCAGGCTTCAGGTAGCTGTTTTGTTTGCTGTGATTACAGGCTTACCACTGCAGCCAGATGACAGCAGTGATTTATTGTAGCTATAGGACAGAGAGGAAGAGCAGCATAGGAAAAGGGATCATTGGATAAAATTAGAGGCAAATTAGATGCTTCCTTTTGAAACACCAGTGAAGAGACACAGAAGATAAAATTCCTCCAGCACTGAACTGGGACTCAGTGCTTAAGATTTTCTTGAGGGCCGCTTGTATGTCTGCGCGTCCTGTCCTCAGCCTCCTAGAGGAAAACAAGCATCTCTTTATGCCATACTGTTTGTGCAGAGAGCGGAGGGGCAGTGACACACTCATTAACTAGTTCCTGGACCGATGGGAACCTCCTAAAGCCTATGTTGTCAGGCGACAACCCAGGGCTAGTGTAGACTTTGTGCACATGTGTATCATATTGATAGAGTATAACTTAATATGGAGGGTATTGTTAATCAAAACCTGGGATTTACCTATTTATTTCTCTTTGCTTTAATTGGTGGAAATAGGGATGGCACTAGATTGATGTGTTAGTTTAAAAGAGACCTGGGCTGGAGAGCTGGCTCAGAGGTTAGGAGCACTGGTTGCTCTTCCAGAGGTCCTGAGTTCAATTCCCAGGAAACACATGGTATCTCACAAAAGATCTATAACAAGATCTGGTGCCCTCTTCTGGCTTGCAGGCATACATGCAGGCAGAAAATTGTATAATAAATAAATCCTAAAAAAAATAAAATAAAATAAAAATAAAAAATAAAGATCTGAGCATCTATGCTTCAGTTTAAATAAGGCTAGCTTTTAAAAATGGTATGAAGGGTACTGCGTTAAATATGCATAAAATGGGAACAATTGTTTTCATATCAACGTTACAGTCTTATTAATACAAGAGCAGATTTTTTTTTTTCTAGATAACTGTGATCATGGCTTGTGGTGGCAATAAGTGAAGACTACGATAGGCAGGCTCTTTGGAGAATATGTTTCATTTCTTTTACAGCTGAACAAGGCCAGCGCTGTTAATCTGATCAGCAACGTTATGTTCAATATTATAGTATATTTTCTCAACCATACTTCTTTTCATCTTCTTCAGAAGGAAAATATAATTTATTAACAGCCATATGAAGAAATATTACTTGTGAAATGCAGGTTTTTCATGGATGATAATAAATGTTCATATAAAAAGTTATGCTGGTTTCTCTGCCATGAGAAATTATACTTAAAAGAAAAAAAACAAAAACAAATCAGTGTTTGCCAAATGGAAAAATAAAAGATAGTTGAACATTTTTCACTGTTTTAAATGATTGCTTTTTTGAAGAAAATAAATTTTTATTCTTTTATTCTTTTTATTCGTTATGACCTTATAAGTAAAATTAGGGTTCCTCAGGTCTGTTTTGTATCAGACTGTTTTAAATAATGTTTTGTACCTTTCTGTTTAATGGGGTTTTCTGTGCCACTTTTACATTAAAATGCTTGGTTTTATGTGTAGTGAAATCATTCCCAGAATGTATACATCTTAATCAAAAAAACCAATTTTGTTTTGAGTTCTGCCTGTAAACTTGAGTTTGTACGGGGACTGTGTCTACTCAATGCCCAGAGTAGGACTTGGCCTGCGGAAGGTGCCCTGTAATTGCCATATTAACCATTTAATAAAAATGTTTTAGTGTGTTGTCTTAACTTAAAAAAATCTCTGTCTGTCTATCTATCTATCTATCTATCTATCTATCTATCTATCTATCTATCTATGGCTGGGAAGATATCTCACATGTTAAGAGCACTTGCTGCTCTTCCGGAGGACCTGAGTTCGGTTCCCAGCACCTAAGTTGAATGACTTACAACTTCCTCAAACTCTAGTTTTAGTTGATCTGACACTAATAGTTTACAATAATCTTAGTTAAAAAAAAAAAAAAGAAAGAGTATTAGGGATGGGGCTTGTAGCATCATAAAAGTACCTTCCTAGTTTATTCTTGTGTGCACAAACAACAACAAATAAACTTGAATGCAAACTCTTAATACCTCTTATTAACTAGCAGATCATACTTGAGCCAAATCTAATTGGAATTAACTTTAGGATGTGATTACAGAAAAATGTCACCACAATCCTTTGTTCACCTTCAGGCTAACACATCAGATTGTAGAACCTAAGAGAGACTTAAGATTACTCATTAGATATGGGTTGTGTTCTATAAGATAATGTGTTTTTAAGGCCGCGTGGAAACAGACGAGAGGGTATGCCTCCTACGGGGAGTGAGGATGATGGCACAGGACAACCAAACACACAGACGTCATGTCCTAGAAATACAAGGTACGTGATAGCAATTCTGCTCTTGAATTGTCACACTCCGAAACAGCACCTGCCTATTTATGATGTTTTCTTTCAACATTCTTTCTGTCCCTTTTCCTTCTCCCTCTTGTCTGTCTACCTGTTCTGAGGATTGAACCGAAATCACTGAGACAAGCACTTTGCCCCTGAGCTACATCCCTAGGCCTACAACATGCTTTTCAAGAATAATCTTTTTAGTAAAGCTTGGCAGGGCTTTCATTGTGAGCCCCTCTCATTGTAAAATATATAAATTAGTTTGAAATGATGAAGGAGAAATGAACACAATTGAATGGTGTCAGAGTGAGTTTGGAACATGTTGGCCTTGTTGCTGGCGAGATCTCAGGGTTAAGAGGTTGGACTCTTCTTGCAGAAGACTGAAGTCTGAGTACCCATACCACATCTGGTGGATCACAGCTGCCTGTAAATCCAGTGCCAGAGGACCTGATACCCTCATGAGCACATACACGTAATTAAAAATAAATGTCTAAGAAATATTTTGAGGTCATGGAATTAGAAATAAAATGGGTTGTCGTTGTCAATGTCTTTGCAGTGTTTTAACTTTAGTTTTGATTTTTTCTTATTGGTAGAGTGTTAATGCTTACACTGTAAAATAAATATTCAAGTGTCTATTGATACGAAAGCAATAACCTTATAGTTTTATTTTGGTGCTTTTCTGTGTTGTTTATAAGATTGAATAGGTCTTAAAAAAAACAAAACCTAAAAGAAAACAAATGGGCCAGCAAGGTGCCACAGTTGGTGAAGGTGCTTGCCACCAGGCCGAATGACCTGAGTTGATCCTTGGAACCCACATTATGTAGGAGAGACTGACTCACAAGGCTGTCCTCTGCCCTCCACACTTGACCCATGCCACAGGCATACTAAATACAAACAAATTTTAAAAATGATGAAAATGTAATGCAAAACCTTATGAGGTCTAAGGATGTGGCTCAGTTGGTAGAGTGCTTTTCCATCATGGACAGGAATGAATCTCAGCTGTGTAAACCACATGTGATGGTACACCCTGTAATCCTAGCACTAAGAGGCAAGAGGAGCAGTGCTCACGGTCCTTCTCCAAGGCTTTACAGGGAATTGAAGGCCAGCCTGGGTGCATGAGGCCCTATCTGTATCTCTTTCCCCTAAAGCCCCCGAAAAAGAGGAAAAGGATCAGGAAGTGGTAGGATGGGAGCATGAGGGTGATGGGGAACCGAATATGGCCAAAGTACATTATATGCATGCATGAAAATAACAGTGAAATTTGTACAGTCGGTATATGTGGAAAAGGAAAACAATAAATGGTTCTGACATAATACATTGAAGGTGATGGGGTGTGTCTTGAACACTGTCCTTTCTTAGAAGGAATACTCTTGCTTGACAGAGAATTTGGTGTTTGTTCCAAGTTTGAACAAATTTGAGGGTCCCACTTTTTTCTTTTGTTTTTTTTTTTAAGTTCTTTTTAATGATTTTTTTTTTCCCCCAAAGAGATACTCTTTTCTACATGGGAATAGAGTTAGGAGATGGGTGTTTGTGTGTATGTGTGTATGTGTGTGTATAATTGGGTAATTTTATATAAAAAAAGATGTGTGAACTGGGCATGGTAGCACACTGCCATAATCCCAGCATCTGGGGAGGCAGAGGCAGGTGATTGAGTTCAAGGCCAGCCTGGACTACAGAGTGAGCCAAGGCTATATAGAGAAATCCCGTCTTGAAAAGAAAAAAAAGTTGTAACCTGTGGAATTAGTGAAGCAGGCTGAAGATAAGGTATACATATATTGGAGTCCCTTGGAATAAAGAAATAAAAAAAAAATCCATAGTTTTGATTATCACTTTGAAAGAAAGTATAATTCATGTGATTTTATGTTTTTTTCTTCAAGGGCACATGCATGTGTGTGTGTGTGTGTGGAGGCTAGAGGTGAAAGTTTCAGAGTTTTACTCCACGTTGCACTGTATCCTCTGAGATAGGACTTTCCCTGAGTCTGGAGCTAGCATGTCAGGGCCAGCAAGCCCTCGGGGTTCTGTTTTTGCCGTCCCCCCGTCTGTGGGATATAGACATGGACTGCTGCGTAAGCTCTTGTCTGTGAGCTGAGGGTTGAGCACGGGCCCTCATGTTTTTCAGGTACCATCCTCACAGAGCCATCTCAACTCCTTGGTTTTTATTCTTTGAGACAGAATTTTTACATGTAGTTGAATCCTACTATGTAGGCCAGGATGGCCTCAGACCCCTAATCCTCTACCACGGCCTCCCAAGTGCGGGCATTACTGCATGTTACCACCATTCCCAGCCTTTATGTTGGATTTGGCTTCCTAAAAATACCTGGGTTCTAATATTTGCTCTTTCATATTGTTTTAGTGCTCAAAATAATGAACCACCCAAGTCTGCTGATGGTGCTGTTAGTCCGTTTGCAGGGATGCTCTTTGGTATGTCCCGCACTTCCAGCTGATTAGACCTTGCAGAGTGTTGAATTAAATGTCCTTAGTGAGAACTCACCGTTGTAAGTAATGGTTCCCGCGTGAGTAACAGCAGACGGTTCCTGAGGCGTACAGTGTGATGGGCACCATGTTAAGCATGTAGCATGCATCGTGTACAACTGTTGATACTTTAAAGCTAAATAACTCAATTAGCTATATGGCTTATAGATGGTAGAGGAAATCAGGTTGAGTAATGCTTTAATTTTTTAAACTAGAATTTGGTTGTACTATAATGTTTCTTTTTATTCTATATGTGACACTTGATTCTTTGCGTATCTCTTAGGTAGCATGAATTTGTTTTGTATTTTAGTTCACTTTTTTGAACATTCCATTTCACTGCTTTTGCTGCCTTCATCACTATTTTATTGTGTTTCTGTGTCTGTGAGAGGGAGAGACAGACAGAGATGGAGATTGTCTAAGACTGAGTGAGAGACTGAGAAAGAGAAACACTGGGCTTGACAGGGGCTTTTAAAACCTTAAAGCCCACCCTAGTGACACACCTCCTCTACAAGGCCACATTTCCTATCCTAATTCTTCTGATCATATCAAAGAATTGCATGAGCCAATGGGGGGCATTATATTACAACTACTACACTTGTTCTTTCTATATAATTTCTGAACTTTTTTTTTTTTCAAAATGATGATGATGATTCAGATTTCCTATTTTTTTTTTTAAATCAAAGGTCAAGGTCATTATTAAATACAATCCCTTTGGTTTGCTGTATTATCTTTGTCCTTATTTATTGCAGAAATGGTATGGTGAGCCTTGTGCTTTGGTATAGCTTTGTATACAAAAGAAGTTGTTCTTTTCCATGTATTTGTTGTTTTAATGGACACTTTGGATACTTAGCTAAAATTTGGTTTTAGTTACATACATGAGAACATTTTAGGTTCATCCAACCTAAAATCAGTCAGTAATTTATATTTTGGCTTTGAGACATAGTCACGTTATTTTTAGACTTTTTTTTTTCTTTGAAACGAGTATTGTGAGAAAGATGGTATATTCACAAAAATTATTTCTTGTTGCCTATACGGTTTAACTAATTTTATCTTTTAGATCAGAGTAAAGGCACATATTTATTCTGTATTTTGTAACAAATGGGAAAAAGAAGGAATGGTAAGACGAGGGTTGACTGAAAAATAATTTTATTAGCAAGAAGCTGAGTCTGCCATCTGAATGTGAATGGAATGAGTTTACAAGTATGTTGTCAGGAGCTGTGAGTGACACAATAGACTAGTGTTTGCAAGAAGCCATGGAAGCCATTTAAACCTGCAGTTCATCCCACATTTGGATGGGAGCTTTGCACAGACAAGGAGCTTAACTCTCTCTAAAAGTGTTATGTTTTATTTCATTCTCAAGGTGGTTTCATGTAACAACTGTGCCAGTCATTAAAATACTCTTTATGTTCAGTTGCACTAAAATTTATTTTCCTGTTGTTTTGCTTTAGATATTTCATTTGAAACCTTTACTTTAATAAAGAAAAAAATTAAAACTGGACAACGTGGTACACTCCTTTAATCACAGTTTTTGGAGGGAGAGGCAGGCAGATCTCTGTGTTTGGGCCCAGCCTGGTCCATGTAGTGAGCTCAGGACAGCCAGGTTCCTTAGACCAGTGGCTCTCAGTCTGTAAGTCTCAACCCCAAAAGGGCTTGTTTCAGATAACCTGTGTATCAGATATTTACATTACAATCATAGCTAGCAAAATTGCAGCTACGAAGTAGCAATGAAATAATTTTTTGGTTGGGGGTCACCACAACATGTGGAACATGTATGAAAGTTCATGTTAAAAATAACTGACACAGACCCTTTCTTGGAGAGTACTGTGCATTTAGAACAGAGCCATGACTCACTTAGACGTATATATTTGAATCTGCACATTGAAGGCTTCCTCTCTGTTGTGTTTTTGTTCCTCCTGCTGGTGTTTCAGTGCGAGTGAGTGACCACTGCACCGTCCTGCCTACCAACTAAGAGTGAGAGCATAGAGCTGCATATCTAGTCCCTCATGCTGTTGACGTGTCTTACATTCTGGTAGCATAATTCATGCAGTCTTTATTGTTTCATGTTTGTAGGATTTACTAAAAGATCTTACGAATATTTACTTACTTGTTTAGAATATTTGAGGCAGGATCTAATTGAGTAGCCAAGGTTGGACTAGAACTTGCTTTGTAGCTTAGGCTGACTGTGAATTCATAGCCCTGCCTATCTTCAGAGTGCTGAAATGACAGGTGTGTGCTAATATATATGGGCTTTTTCTTTCTTTTTGTCTATTGATGGAACTGCAGGGATTTCTTTGAACTATCTTGTTCCTTTCCCAGGTTTCAGTAACACTTTTATGCACCCGAGGATGAGGATGGGTTATTGTTGCTATTTGGCCTCTGCCTGTCTCAGGGATGTGTCTTTTTCAGTGTTCCTGTATTTCACTAGAGTGGTGGCTTCTGTTTGCGGAGGGTTTTTATCAGAATGTCATGACAGCAGTTCAACTTCACTATGTATGAGGGTAGGATGTTGGGTCCAAATAGTTCCCTGCATCTCACCAGCAGATGACAGCTGTTGATTGTGTGAGAGAAGTTTGGAAAGCAGGAAATAGCATATACTTAAGAGCCATGGAGGGGTCTCTTCCAGGACTACTGTATTGCAAAGCCCAGCAGGTGGTGAGATTCCTTTTATTCTGGGATTTCCTGGACTCTGTTTTTTGCTCTAATGTGCATATGGCCTTTAAAAATGTGTTGAAGGCTCACCTGGCTTCTTTTATGTGCTGTATGGTGGCTGCCTCTTCCCCATAGTCTGCTAGCACTGTGATGCTTGGGTCCCCACCTCTGCATGGATTACTGATTTATTCCTTGATGTTCAGTTCATCAATTATTGTCAACCTCAGCTTTCTGATGAGCTTTTACAAAGTCATAATTTCGTAGATGATGCATCCTTTTCTCAGGGTGGAGTCAATAATTTTCTTTTTTAAATTTTATTTTAGTTTTATTAATTACAGTTTATTCACTTTGTATCCCAGCTGTAGTCCCCTTTACTATCCCCTCCCAATCCCATCCTACCTCCCTCTTCTTCTCCTGTGCCTCTCCCCCCCGGTCCAATGATAGGGGAGGTCCTCCTCCCATTCCATCTGACCATAGTCTATCAAGTCTCATCAGGACTGGTTTCTTTGTCTTCCTCCGTGGATTGGTAAGGCTGCTCTCCCCTCAGGTGAAGGTAATCAAAGAGCCAGCCCATGAGTTCATGTCAGAGACCGTCCCTGTTCCTATTATTGGGGAACCCTCTTGGACATTGAGCTGCCATGGGCTATATCTGTGCAGGCGTTCTAAGTTATCTCCATGCATTGTTCTTGTTTGGAGTATCAGTCTCAGAAAAGACCCCTGTGCCCAGATTTTTTTGGTTCTGTTGCTCTCCTTGTGGAGCCCCTGTTCCTCCAGGTCTTTCTATCTCCTTCTTCTTTCATATTCCCTGCACTCTACCCAAAGTTTGGTTATTAGTCTCAGCATCTGCTATGATACCTTGCTGGGTAGAGTCTCTCAGAGGCCCTCTGTGATAGGTTCCTGTGCTGTTGCCTGTTTTCTCCCTTTTCCAATGTTCATCCCGTTTGCCTTTCTGAATGAGGATTGAGCATCTTACCCAGGGTCGTCCTCCTTGATTAGCTTCCTTAGGTGTACAGATTTTAGTATGATTATCCTATATTATATGTCTAATATCTGACAGAGGACTAATATCAAGAATATATAAAGAACTTAAGAAGTTAAACAGCAAGAAATCAAGTAACCCAATTAAAAAATGGGGTACAGAGCTAAACAGAGAATTCTCAATAGAGGAATGCAGAATGGCAGAGAAACATTAAAGAAATGCTCAACATCCTTAGTCGTCAGGGAAATGCAAATCAAAACGACCCTGAGATTTCACCTTGCATCCATCAGAATGTCTAAGATCAAAAACTCAAGTGACAACACATGCTGGAGAGTATATGGAGAAAGAGGAACCTTCCTCCACTGCTGGTAGGAATGTAAACTTGGACAGCCACTTTGGAAATCAATCTGGCATTTTCTCAGACAATTAGGAATAGTGCTACCTCTAGATCTAGCTATACCACTCCTAGGCATATATCCAAAAGATGCTTAAGTATACAACAAGGACATTTGCTCAACCATGTTTGTAGCAGCTTTATTCATAATAGCCAGAACCTGGAAACAACCCAGATGCCCCTCAACTGAGGAATGGATACAGAAACTGTGGTACATTTACACAGTGGAATACTACTCAGCAATAAAAAACAAAGAAATCATGAAATTTGCAGGCAAATGGTGGGATCTAGGAAAGATCATCCTGAGTGAGCTATCCCAGAAGCAGAAAGACACACATGGTATATACTCACTTATAAGTAATTTTCTTTTGTGGCTTTTTACCTTCTGTGCAGATGGCCTCCTCATTTGAGTTTTTTTTTTTTTTTTTTTTTGTAGGAGCTTTCATTTTTTTCATTTTATTATTATTTTATTGTTTTTACAGGAATCCCGGATATTTTAACATGTGTGTGTCTGTGTGCGTGTTTATGTATGAATAGAAGTAAACAGAGGGCCCTGTTTCCACTTTGGGTGGACACTTGTTTAATTTAAGAAATTTAAAGAAGCTATTAAGGTATTTTAGTTAGGCCTCTGTTGCTGTTTTGAAACACTTGAGCAAGGCAACTTAGTGTCAGATGTTTAGACTCCATTATGGTAGGAACATCATGGAAGCAGGTGACAGGCAGCAAAGCGCGAGTAGAAAGCCGAGTTTACAATAAGTGTGAAGCAGAGGGAGCAAACTGGAAGTAAGGCAAGGTCTGAAGTTCTCAAACTTAAGTGACACACTTTCTCTGGTAAGGCCACACCTCCTAAGTCTCCTAAATAGTGTCACCAACTCAGACCAAGTGTCTAAAGCCCAGGACTATGAGGAACATTTCTCATTCAAACCACCATATAAGGGACTGGGATTAGAGTATTCTGTTACTCAGAGAACGGTTTTGGAATTTTTAATGCTTGTTGTTATGTGTGACCCATGATAAGAACTCATAAATTAAGAATGTAATTGACGTATTGATATGGTTTCCACTTCTTTCTTTCATAGTAATTATTTAAATAGCAAGTTTCTTTAGCTTGAGTTTCAGTTGTGACTCATAAGAGTTAAGACTGTTTTTTTTGTTCTTTTTTGTTTTCTTATCCAGGAGGTGAAGAGAGAGAAATTCTCCAGAGAAAGAAAGAGAAATACAGGCAAGAACTATTGGAGCAGATAGCTGAGCAACAGAAGAAAAAGAGACGGTAATGGGAGGTTTGCATTCAGCAGAATGCGCTTGTGTAGGATGACATGATGTAAAGAATAAGTACTTGGCAGGTGTTTCTAAAGTAACTTGATTGGAGGCCACCTACCCATTTCTGCTAGATTCTCGCTCCAACACACTGAAAAGTAGTTTATCTTTGAAAACAAGAACTGGTAAGCATACACACATGCAGTATAAAATGTAGTAAATCACAGTGTTTATATTGTAGACAACTGCCTATAATCCTTTAATTTTTGATTACTTTTCCTTTGATAGTTTCAGAGATGTAACAGATGAATCTGTCTGACCCTTTTTTATCTTCTCAGAATATTCTTAAATAATCTGTGAGACTTTAATTAAAGTTAGGAATAAAAATCTTGGTTCTGAAGTAACAGTTATCATATCCTTTATCTCACTTCCAAGTGAAGATACCTTAATAATTGCTATTAGCTATCTTTAAAAAATGAACAAACTTTTTTTTTTTTTTTTTTTAGTGTTGGCCTTCAAACCTAGAGCCTTGTATTAAACAATCCCTCTATGACTGAGACTTTCTTTACTTTACAGTTTATTTTTGTATTATCTGTATGGGTGTTTTGCTTGCATGTGAATGTGTACACAGTAAGTGTGCCTGGTTCCCCTCTAGGACAGAAGAGGGTGTCAGAATCTGCTGAACTGAAGTTATAGGTGGTTTTAAGCTGCCATGTGGGTGCTGAGAACCGAGCCTGGGTCCTCTGAAAGAGCAGCAAGGGCTCTTACTGCTGAGCACTGCTTCATGGTTCCTGAGATTTTCTTAAATATCTTTACAGAAAGAATTTAAGTTTCTGGCATGAAAATATACATGTTTAATTTTTTCATAACATTTGTCTTTTATTTTGTATAAATTACTTTGCTTTGACATACCTCCAGTATTCACTTTTAGATATGTATTCTAAGACACTTGACATGTAAGTCACAGTTTTCTAGGTACTATGATTAAATATGACTCTAGGATTTTAAATTTTTATTATGAATTAAAGGAATTATTTGTATTTGGAGATGTATTATTTAGACTTTACATATAAATCTATTTCATTGATGACTGTAATTTTGATTGTGTTTACTACAATTTTTAAATTTATCTTAATTTTAAAACATTTATCTTAATTTTAAAAATCTTAATTTTGTTTAGAGAAAAAGATTTAGGACTCCCAGTTGCAGCGTCTGGAGTACAAGACCCTGAAAAATCGGTAAGAGTTGTTGGCATCTTTAGTGTTTAAGCTTTGACTCAAGTAAGCCTCAGATGTTAGTAGCGTGTGGGTGCTGTGAAAGCAAAGTAATGCAGTTGGAGCAGTAATGAACCAAATTCCATTTTCATAAATGTCAGTCATTTTTCTCTATAAAAGTAATTTTTAAAAACCTGTAACTTGTGTCTTTCATTTTGTTACTGTGAAACTAGAAGGATAACCATACTCTCTTTACTTCAATTTTGCAATTCTCAACATCTTTAAGTGGAATGAATCACACACATCATTGCAGTTAAGTAAGGAGGAGGTAACGATTTACTGCTTTCCCCCCAATGTACTTTGTTGTTGTTGGATGTGTAGTTTTTACTTGCTGCAAGTTTTTGTTTCTTTTGGTAATGATGGTTAAAACCTCTAATTTTATTAAAAAGTTCAGTCTTTAAAAAGGATCTAGTAAATTCTTAAAATTACTATTACATTAAATATTATTTTTCTATAGGCAACTTATTGATATACCTATGTATATGTTCTGTGGGTTATTTGCTGTAAAGTTTAATGCCAGGGGTGATAGTGTAGCTCAGCGGTGGAATGTTCTTAAGTTTTGCAAGTTCCTGGTTCAATCTTAAACAGTCTGCTGGCCCAGGTGTGTTATAATGCTTCAGTATCTCCCCTTTTTTTTTGTTCTGACTATTCATATAGTAAACATTTTAGCCTGAGAACCAGGCCTGATCATATTCTCCTTAAAGTTACATCAGCAACTGAATCAAGTTCAACGCCTCTGTGGGCTACAGAGTAAGTTTATTGCTGGCCGAGGCAAGGTAATAAAGAGGCACAAAGTAAAGTAAAAAATAAAACAAGAAAATTGGAAGAATTAGTACTTTAGCTCAGTGGGAGAGCTGCTACCTAGAATCTGTGAGGCCTTAGGTTCAGTTCCTGGGTCCCAGCAACGGGAAAGAAAAAATCTCCCTATATCCCTGATGTTGTCTTGCAGGAAAAAAAAAGATTCAGAGGTAATCCTTTTTTGTTTTTCATTAAATACTCGTAAAGCATTTATTGCAATAACAAATTAGCTTTTGAAAATTTCAGCTTTTTAATGTAATGTTGGCATGTTACATTTCATGGTATGTCAGATCTTATTTATTTTGGAATTGAATCACCTAAAGAATGTCAAGTTGAACAAATATGTATTATAGGCAAAAGTTAAACATATTTAATTAGTTTATTAAATTATAAATTTAATAGTTATGTAAAATATTTTTCATAACCCTATATTATTTTTATATTTGTATATATTTTAAATCTGCAAGTATTCATATAAGTATATAAATTATCTATTTTTCTAAATTATATTAATATCATAAATATACTATGTTATAAACTTTTGTAACAATTATCATAAATTAAAAATTGCAGATTAGTAAATTTATTAAACTTACAAATTACCAAATTTTATAGTGTGTCATAGATCTTATTTATCCTGGAATTGAATCACCTCAAGAGTGTCAAGGTGAATAAATATGTATAAGAGGCAATAGTTAAACATTATTTAAAACTATTTTAAAAGGACATAGAAAAACTGGAGTAAAGATTGGCAAACAGCCCCTGGCTTACCCAGTTGTGGCTTATTTTGTAAATAAGTTTTTGTTGCGGCACAGCTTTCTTCACTGTTGACGTGCTGCCTGTGCCACTTTGGCAGCCTGGCTGAGTCAGATTATGGTAAGGAGACATGTGGCCTGCAAAGCCTTGGTGCAGTCTCACAAACGGCAACTCAGTAGAGCAGTGGTGTAATGCCTTTGTGTAAGAGAAAGACACCGTGCTAAAGTTGATGCCAGGCTGTACTTGCTGGTGATTTACTAATCATGAGCCTTTAGGTGATTTATGTGCTTCTCAAGGAGCCTCGGTTACCTCTTGTAAAACAAGAATCAGATCTTTAAAATCTTTTTAGCTGTAAAATTCTGCTTTTCTGTGACTGTCTTAAGTGCCTGCTGGGGTAGAGGGTCCTTGGTGGTCCTTGTCAACTTTAAACTTACGGTTCTGTGTAACAAACAGGTTTTCTTTTTCTTTTTCTTTTTTTTTGTCTTTTTCTTTATTTTAGCCTGATAGACTAAAGCAGTTTAGTTTGACACCAAGACACTTTGAAGAGATGATACCACCTGAGAGACCCAGAGTAGCTTTCCAGACACCTCCCCCTCCTTTATCTGCCCCGCCTGCCCCACCCGTCCCACCAGTTCATTGCGCCCTTTCTCAAAATGAAGACTTGCACAGTGGACTCAGCAGCACCCTTGGTGACATGGTGCATCCCAGGTGCTTGTTTAAAATGTTTTGTATTTGGGATTTAGGTAAGGCCTTGTTGTGTGCTATGTTTAGAAGGGTGTCCTGCTGCAGATGATGGCGTCCTTCAGGGATGTTGTATTGTTAGTAACGTTGCCAAATAATTTCTCCTACTCATTGTTACTGATACTCTTTTTTTCTCTGCTATTAGAAAAAAGGAGAAATTTTTAATGTTTCTGTTATTTAAAGAGGATTCATATTTTAAAAATGAATTACTAAGTACATGTTAGTATTTTTAGGTCATGCTTTTATTATCTTTTAGCATAAAAGTTATGCATTGTTCAGTTGTTTCCACTTGGCAAACATTGAATTGTTCAACTTAATCAGAGAAGTTTTCTAATGTGGCATATATCTGTATGGCTTTATTTTAGTTTTGTTTCTGTCTCTCTGGGCTTTCTCTAGGGCTGTTGGGATTATATTGAACATGTCAAACACACGTTAAACTCCTCTGTATAGAAATAAAACCCTGTAACATGGATATTTTCTGTCCTATGTTTATTAATATACTAACCATAGGAATGTATTTACATTTGTACATGGTTTTCTTAACGTTTTAACACATATTTCTGAGATGTCCTTCCTTTCATCAGGACTTGGTCTTTCATTTGCTTTTCTTCCAGCACTTATCAGGCACTTTCCTTGTTTCCTTTAACGACTCCCCTACTCCAAAGACTGAGACTGGAATTACAGAGCCAGAAGTGGTTTCTGGTTTGGATTATAGGTTGGAATGGTCAGCTACACCGGACTTACAGCCAAAAAGTGTTGTCATTTGTAAAAGTTGATAGTATAACATGTTTACAGTTGGAGGGTTGATGTGAACATTCAGTTTTCTATGTATAGATAAAATTTAAGAGTTGCCGATGATAGCCTGGCGTGATGGCACCACCTGTAACCCTAGTACTCAGGAGGCAGAGGCAGCCAGATCTCTGTGAGTTCGAGGCCAGCCTGGTCTACAAAGCAAGACCAGGACAGCCAAGGCTACACAGAAAAACCCTGTCTTGAAAACACAAAACAAACAAACAGCCCCTCCCCGCAAAGACCAAACTAAAAAAAGATTCCTTTCATAACAGTGTCTCTGGTTGTTTTGCTGAAGTATCTGGGTTGACGTTGGTGGTAGTTTCCACTTGGCAAACATTGAATTGTGTTAGACCGGCTGAGTGACTAAGAAGTGTGCAGTTTCCACTAAGTGTGCACTTTGCTCACTAGGGAAGAAACCTTGGTGCCATCTTAGCCCTCCAGACTCTTTAAGGGGGAAAATGTTAGTACTTGAGTAAAAACCTAGAATGTTCCCTTTTTCTTTTCTGTTTATCTAAAGTAATTTGCCTTTGCTTTTTATATTATTGAAGAATACTATCCTGGTAGAAACATGTACTGTCTCCTACTCAGTACAGAAATATGGAAGTATAAGTTTTCACACATTTTAAATTTATGAACTACTAAAGATTATATCAGAACTGTATTGATTTTCAAGTAACTATATTGTGGTTGACTTTCTGTGAAAAAGCAGTTTTACATGTAAAAAATATACCCTTTGGGCTGGGGAGAGATAGTTCAGTCAGTAAAAAAGCTGGGTGATGCGGGATAAATTTGTGGTCCCAGTGATGGGAGGTGGAGACTGGATAGTTGGGGCTTGCTGGCCAGCCAGTCTCATTAATGAGTTCTTGACCAATGGCAACCCTGTTTCAAAACACAGCGGACAGCTCTAAGGATTGACATGCAAGGTGGACCTGTAGCTGTGCACATCCACATGTGCACATCCGCTCCCGCAGCACAAATTCCTATACCACAGTGGACACACGAGCACCCACGCGGATGTGTGCACAGCTGTAGACATGCACGAACACGTTCTTTGTGCACACTGTCTTGCCCACACGGACTCATTTGTCGTCTGGAAGTTATGGAGCTCTTTGTCCTTTCTGTCTGTGGCTGTTCCCACATACCACATTTCCTTTCTGGGGAATCTTCACACTTTCCTCCTGCCTCTCGAGACTGTATGTCCCTGCTCTGTATTCCTTTAGCATTCTTTGTCACGTGCCTTATTTTACTGGCTGCTGTACTGCTGTAACTGTCCATTTACTTCTGTCTTTTTCCTGAGGGGCAGAGAGCATACCTTTGGTTGGTCTGGCACATAATGGCTATTGGATATTACTCAGTTACTTTAACTTGTTTTCATCTTGCTGAAATGTTCCTGAAGTTGTAAAATTTGTTGCTGTTTGATTTTTGATTCCTAATTTTTCTTGAGCAGTTAGTATAAAGTTGATTTTTAATTGCAATGATATTTTTTTTGCAAAAGATTAAAATATCTTGATTAAAAGTAATAAAGTGTGAGAATAAACTTTTATTTTTATATTTTGCTGTAGGATTCTGCCTCTGCCTCCACCTTCTGTGCTACTACCTCTAGCCCCCAACTACCGGACTCCTTATGATGACGT
Organism: Psammomys obesus; assembly: GCF_907164565.1. Classification (NCBI taxonomy): domain Eukaryota; kingdom Metazoa; phylum Chordata; class Mammalia; order Rodentia; family Muridae; genus Psammomys; species Psammomys obesus. The sequence goes on along the minus strand of NW_026587216.1, from coordinate 29,327,127 downwards.
ATACTATTATTACGGTGCTAGGAACACACTGGATCCCAATATTGCTTATTGTGAGTTTTCTATATGGGAAACTTATCTTTCTGGTGGCTTAGGAAGAATATTTACTTTTATGGAAGCTAGAGTATGTAAATGAAAAAGGAAGGCACAGCTTCATTTAATCCAAGTATTGTATATTTATTGACAATAAATTTATACTTAATATCAAGTTCAATGTCATTAGATTGACATAATACTTGATAAGAATGTTTTATGAAGAACAGATTTGTTTTAGAGACCTAATATGTCCAGATAGCATATGCAGGGCAGATGTGGATGTGTGTCTCTCTTTGGTTTTCTTCACTCTGTTTTCAAGTTCACCACGATTCAGTCATGGGGCTACAATTTCTGCTCTGTGAAATTTGTTAACATAAGATTTTATGAATTAAACTCCACATGCATTTTAGAGTACACACCATAGCAATACCCATCTTAAAATCCAGTTATGGATGGAGGCAAGATCCTAAGTTCAAGGCTACCTTGGGCTACTGAGGAAGTTTCTGGTCAGCTTGGGTCATAAAACAAGACCCAGTCTTAAAACCAAAATCAAACTAATTGTGTTTCATAGTTATTTTAGTTTTACTCAGAGTTAGGAAGTAATTGTTTTCTTCTTATTATTATTTTTGTGTTTACTCTTAGCCCGGAAGCATATGCTGATGCATGGGAAAAACATTCTGCATATTTTCCTTTAGGGATAAAATGTTATTAATAATAAGTAAGGGGCTGGGTACAGTGGCTCATACTGTTTATCCCAGCACTCGGGAAGCAGAGGCAGGTGGATTTCTGAGTTTGAGGCCAGCCTGGTCTACAAAGTGAGCCCAGGATGGCCAAGGCTACATAGAGAAACCCTGTCTTGAAACACAAAACAAAACAAAAAACCCAAATAAATAAATAAATAAATAAATAAATAAATAAATAAATAAGTAAGTAAGTAAATAAATACATGTATGTATGTATATATGTATGTGTGAATGTACGTATGTATATATGTATGTGTGAATGTATGTATGTATACACATATGTGTGTGTGTTAGGTACTCTGAAGTAAATATGTTCTTTCTTCCCCCTGTAAGATGGTTCAGGAGTGGTTGGAGGACAGCCTGCTCCTTATGTGTCTGCTCCTGTCACTCACGAACTAGCACAGCCTGTTGTGTAAGTATTTAGTTAAAATAATTTTTCTTTCCTCATCTTAAAAAAGTGTTAATATATGCATAAGGTCTTGTAGCCCAACTGCTTTAAAGAGTTCTTGTTGTAGCATTTAGTGTATTCATGACATCACACAGTTAACTCCAGAATGCTTTTTATCTTACGAACTAGAACTCTGTACTGTGAATTCAGTAATGCTTGTGACATGCCCTGGCAGCAACTATTCTGTTGTTGGTCTGTGGTTCACATGCCCAGTACCTCCTGAGGGTCACATGGTATTTTACCATGATTGGCTTATTTTACATAGCACAAGGATCCTCAGCTTTCATCTGTGTTGTAACTTAGGTTAGAATTTCTTCAAAGCTTTGTGTGTCTTCCCCGTTTTACTTCCTCATTTATCTACTGGCCTGCATTCGAGTTGCTCTATTACTTCAGTTGTTGTAAATGTGCTGCTATTAGAACCATTGTATTTCCTTGCTGCACTGTGCACGAACACAGAAATGAAGTTTTGGGTCACGTGATTTGTGGAGGAGCTACCATATCACTTTCACAGTGGCAGACTACTTTGCCTTCCCACTGCCAGTGCACAGAAGTTCTGCTTTCCCCGCATAGTCCACAGCGTTTGTGTTCTTAGCAGCTGCCTTTAGTGTTGAGGTAGGATTTCATTGTGTGTTCCTGTATGTATGGAGGCAGAGGTCAGCCTCAAGTATTGCTCCTATGGAGCTGCCTACCCTGTTTATTGAAACAAGGTTTCTCACTAGGACCTGGGGCTTACTTCTAAACCTAGGCTGGCAGCCCGGTGAGCTCTAGGAGCCTTTGTGTCTCTGCCTCCTCACTCCTGCTGGGGTTACAGTTGTGCTCCAACCCTAGCTTTTTATGTGGATGCTGGGGCTCAGACTCAGGTGCTCATGCTAGTGTGGTATCTTAGTTACTTTCTTTATTGCAGGAATACCCTGGTGAGGGCATCTTAAGCTTATAGTTCATCATGGTGGTCATGATGTGGCAACAGGCAAGAAGAAAAGTGTGGAGTGAGCAGGAGCTCACTGGTCATAGTGTAATCACACCCAGGAAGTAGAGATATTAGAGCTGTACTAAGTTCCCTGTCTGCTTTTTACACAGTCCAGGTTCTTAGCCCAGAGAATGCTGCGTTCCACAGTGGGTAGGTTTCTGGCCTCAGTTTACCTAAACAAGCCCACAGGCCTGCCAGAGGCTGGTCTCCTATGTCTCATCACACTTGGCAAGCATTTTCCTGAAAGAACTATTCCACTATTCATTTCCCCCATCCATTCCTTCATTGTAGATTCCTGCTCCCAGTGCTGGGCATTGAACAGAGTTCTTTATAAATGCTAGCTAAGCATTCCATTATTGAGCCACATTTCCACCCTTCATGTAGTTTTGATGTGTGTTTCTTTATTGATTTAGTGATGTCAAGCATATTTTCATATCTGTTGGCTATTTGTGTATCTTCTTTAGGGAAATGTTTATTAATCATTTGTGGTTGATTCATAGTTATATTATTATATATTTAATAATAGATTGTTAAAATATTATGAATTGCCTTTTTATTCTATTGATACTGTCTTTTAATATACAAAACCAAAATTTTTGTGGGGCCAGTTATTTTTTTCTTAGTTTTTCTTTTTGTGTGTACATGCCTGCATATACAGGGGCATGCACACACAGGTTCCCACAGGGGACAGAGGTGTTGGCCCCCCTGGAGCTGGCGCAGTAGGTGGTTCTGAGTGTTGGGAATTCATCCTGTGTCATCATCACTTAGTTGAAAATACAGATTGGGCAAATTTGAATTTACCCAAATCCATTTTAAAAATGGTTTTTAAAAGCAGAGATGGGAAGATTTATGAAGGAGGCATGTAGTTACGGACTTCTTCTCTTTATTTAAAACTTTTTTAACCTTGTATAAACTTTTGTGTGTATGTGTATGCACATGTGCACAGTCCTGCCAGAGCACGCATGTGGAGGACAGGGTCACTTGTAAGAGCGCTGCTTTGTTTGTGCCGTGTGGTCCTGGGCATAGAACAGCAGTTCCTCTACCTGCTGCCCCATTTTCCTGCCTTTTTTTTTTTTTTAATTATGGTTTTATATGTGAGACAGTTTTAAGGAATTGTTTTTGTTTTCTTCTAGAATTTGTTCTTGTGATGAATAGATTGAAATTGTTTATTTGATGTAGGAATACTGTTGGACGGAATGAACAGAAAATCCTGAGTGATGGACTGATGAATTCAGGACTTATCTTTGAGGATAAACCAAAACCTTCCAAACAGTCACTTCAGTCCTACCAAGAAGCTTTGCAGGAGCAGGTACTCATGATTTATTTGTGTGATGCTGACTGACTGGCAGCACAGCTAGACCTTAGGGGAGAACAATAAAGGCAATATGGCAAGCTTTGAAGCAGCTGTGCTGGAATTTGCTGGAATTGCTGTAGGAAACAAGCTTGTCGGGGGCAGTTAGCCCTCATATGTAGTTGATATTTGAGCTGTCAGTTAGTTCATAGACATTCCTGGTATATTTGCAGAGGCTTATTTGTTTTATTTTTGTATTTCCCTATGTCTTCTTCTAGGGAGTTGCATATTTACATGGTTTGTATGTTTCTCTCCTTTTATCAGGTAGGCAGGGTTGGTAGCAGGTGTTGTGACCTCTGGAGCCATCTTGCTGGCCCTAGAGAAACCTTAGTGACCTGTGGATCAGTTCTCTTCAGCTAGGAGGTACTAAGGTGCTGACCCGTATGTGGAGAAAGGGAGGCTGTCGGAGGGACAGTTTTGATCTTTCATGCACCAGACATGGGTGAGAGGGGATGAGGAAGAGCAGAGGGAGGGTGTAAGCATGATTAGTGTTGAAATGCAAGGACACTGAGGAGGCCACAGACCATAGGGAGTGCACTAGTAGAGTGCTTACGAACAAGAGGCACGCTGCTGCCTCCTGCCAGCAGCGGTTGGTGCTGCTCAAAGAAAACTTAGGAGCTTGTAAGGGCTGCGGGGCAGGGGATTCAGGGTGTAGGCGCATATCTAAATTGAGGATGTTCCTGGGGAATTCTGCTTACATTTCTTTATAAAGTATGGATTTTGTTGTTTTGTTTTCTTGAGGCAGGGTTTCATCTGTGCCAGGCTGGCCTTGAACTCACTGTGTGGTGAAGAAGGGATTACCTTGAAATCCTAGCCCTCCTGAGTGCTGGAAATACAAGTGCACAGCACAGTGCCTTTTGCTGTGTGGTGCCGAGGATGACTTGAGGGATTCCTAGGCAAGGGCTCCAAATTCCTAGCTCCTTGTACATTTTTTATGAATATATTTCTTATTTTTAATTATATGTTTTTGTGTCTTTGCACATGGGTGTTATGGCTACAGAGGTATCAGAGGCCCCTGGAGCTGGAGTTATAGACATTGTAAGCCTCCCTTTGTGGGACTCAAACTTAAGTGTTTGCAAGAACAGTATTCACTCTCAAATGCCCTTTGCTTTTTGGAAAATATCTTTGTTCAGCTTTTACATGGGAAAACATTAAAAAGAATTACACCTTTTTAAAAATGAATGTGAAGGTTCTACAGAAAAAAAAGACTGAATTTAAAAAATCAGAATCTGGTTTTGAATGAGCCAGTGGTAGAGTTAGATTTCCCAATTCAAGAAGTTAAATTTATCTCCATGTGATGCTGGCCCAGCAATCTACTGCTGAGCCGTATTTCTGGCCCTAGAATTCTTTATATACTTAATGAGTTCTGCGGGTGTACTGGAGTGAAAGAAATTGCCAGGGCTGGGCTGGAGAGGTGGCTCATGGTTAAGAGCATTTGTTGCCTTCACAGAATAATCTTTTGGCTGTGTTCTTGAATTTGCCTTACAAGTACTTTATTGAGCTGTTTTGCATCTGTCTTAGTCACTTCTATTGCTGTGAAGAGACACCATAACCACTGCAACTCTCAGAAAAGAAAGCAGTAAATTGGGAGATTGCTTAGAGTTTTAGAGAGTCCGTTATCATGGAGGAGAGCATGATGGAAGCATGGCAGCACTCTTGGTAGCTGAGAGCTGTGTTCTGATCTGCAGGTTTCAGGGTGGAGGGAGAGAAGGAGAAGGAGAGAGAGGAGAGGGGAAAGAGAGAGGAGAGAAGAAGAGAATGAGAACTGTGTCTTACCTAGGAATTTGAAACTTCAAAGTCCACCCCTAGTGACACACTTTCTCCAACAAGGCCACTCTTTTCTAATCCTTCTCAAATAGTTCCACTCCCTGGTAGGGGCCGTTCGTATTCAAGCCAGCACAGCAAGTATGGTCATAAGAGAGGCCGGCTTGTGTTTTACTTTTTTATGTTGGATCTTTGTCTGGTTTTGGCATCAGGCTTTCTGAAACAAATTTGGAAATACTCTTTTCCATTCTATTACAGAGTAATTTGGGGAGTGTTGGTTTAAGTTCTTTGAAAATCTGATAGAATTTTGTGTTGAATTTATCCAGGTATAGACATTCTTTAGTTGGGAGATTATTATTTCTTGGAACTTATTGGTTTATGGGCCTATTTTAATTGTTTACTTTGTCTTTTTTCATCCACTTTTTTTTTAACATTTTTCATTTTAGTGGAATACTTGTTTTAATGATGATGATGATGATGATGATGATGATGATGATGATGATGATGATGTCATGGAACTCACTCTGTGGACCGGGCTGGCCATGTCACTATGCTGACCAGAGGTCCATCAGCTTCTGCCTCCCAATTGCTGGGATACAGATTTTTACATTATGTCCTTAAGATCTTTTGAATATCCTCAGTAACTTTGTAATGTTTCTGCTTTCCTCTTTGCTTTTTAAGATCCAGAAACACCCTCCTTCCCTGCTCCCTTCCCTCCCTCCTTCCTTTTCTCCCATTAACTCTTCATTCAATTGACTCTTTTTTTTGTTTTGTTTTTGATAATTATTTATTTTTAAATAATTTCCCCCTTGACTTAGATTAACCTCTTCTTGTCTATTTTGTTAGATGTGGTTTGTTGTTTTTTCAAGGTCTTAAAGTGCCCCATTAAGTTATTGATGAGCTCTTTCCAGTCATTTGATGTCAGTGCTTAATGCCTTACTTATACTTTCCTCCTAGTGCTGCCTTCATTTTGTCCATAGGTTTTGGTATGTTGTGTTTTTATTTTCATTAATTCTAGAAACTTAAAAAAAATCCTTCTTAATTTCTTCCTTGATCCAATTTTTATTCAGTAGGGTATTATTTAATTTACATGAATTTGTGTACTTTTTTCCATTTCTGTTGTTGATATTTAGCCTTATGCTTTTGTGGTCAGATAAAATGCAGTGTGTTATTTCAGTTTATCTATATTTGTTGAGGCTTACTTTGTGTCCTAGTATATGGTCAAATTTGGAGAAAGTTCCATGGGCTTCTGAGAAGAAAATACATTCTTTAGTGTTTGGATGAAATGTTTTACTGTAAAGATCTATTAGATCCATTTGATTTATGGTGTCATCTAACTCCAGAGTTTCTGTGTTTTGCTTTTGTCTGGACCACTTGTTTGTTGAGAGCAGAGTATTGAAATTATCCACTATCATTGTACTGTGCTTAGTCTGTCATTTTCAATCTAATAGTGCTTCTTTCATGAACTCAGTTGTGCTTACTTTACGCTTAGTAAGTGTTTACAACTCTAATAGCCTCTCAGTGTATTTTTTTTTTTTTTTGTAATAAGTATGACATGTTCTCCCTTCTGACTAAGGTTGGAGTGGAATTATTTTGTCAGACATTAGATTAGCTAAACATGCTTATTTCTTTATTTCATATATTTGGAGCCATATAGAGTTTCATATTTTCATTTAAAAAAAATGGTGTCTATGGTTGATGGTAAGGTGTGTTTCTTGTAACAAGCAAAAAGGATGAATCCAGTTTTCTAATCTTACGGTCAGTTGTACTGGAATTATTTAGTCCCTGTACTCTCTTAGGTGTGCTTCATCTGCTCTTCAGACTAAAGATTATTATTATTATTATTATTATTATTATTATTATTATCTTCTAGTATTCCCTAAAGAGCTGACTTCTTGGACATAAATTCTTAAAGTCATGAAATGTTTTCTCCTTTGATTATGACTGACAGTTTTGCTGCATGTATAATCTGGGTCGGCATCTGTGTCTTTCAGAACTTTCTATTCAGGGCCTTCTTGATTTCAAACTCTCCACTGAAATTTTAGATGTTACTCTGATGAGCTTGCCATTATATGCAACTTGGACTTTCTTGCAGCTTCCAATATCCTTTCTTTGTTCCTGGGTAATCCTTACCCCTCTCATCCCTGATCAGTACCTCTTTCCTCAGATTTGAGAAATTGTCTTGTATAATTTTGTGGAAAATATTTTCTGTGCCTTTGATCTGGGTTTATTTTTTTATACCTATGATTTGTGTGTTTGGTCTTTTTATAGTGTTTCAGTGTGTTCTGTTACTGTTTTTGTTTGTTTTTCAGATGAAACACTTTATTTGATCAGGTGATTTAATTGTTCTACCTTGTGCTTAAGATCTGATCCAGTGGGTTGGTGAGGCTTTGCTTTCTTCTTTTTCTGTTGTACTTCCTGACTTTTCCTTTTTCTCAGAGATGCTCTCTTTATACTAAGTTCTGTTTCCACGTTATCTTATTCAGGTGTTCATTTGCGCTTTTGCAGGCCTCGTCAGGCATTCGTTCATTCACCTCTTTGAGTTCCTTGAACATACTTATAATTGCTGTTTTGAAATCATTGTCTTGTTCATGAGCTAAGTTGCTTTTCTCAGGGAATATGACGGAGTCCTAGTTTCTGGAGAAGACATGCTGTCTAGGTTGTCCATGTTTGTGTTTTTGTGATGGGGTCTAGGCAGCTGGAGTTAGGTGGTTGATGGCGTTTCTTGGCATGGCTGTCCTTACCTTTATTGGGTGTGTGTTTGGATCTTTGCCATTGCCCCATCTTGTCAGGTTGTGGCCAGCTGAATGGTGCTTTGTGTTTCATGTGGGGCCACTCTGTTGGTATGCAAATGGAGTTGTGAGATGTGTTCCTGCTGTAGGAGGGGTAGGAGATTCTTGCTGCTGGCCTCAGAAGCCTATGGCGCTCTCTGCATTCTACAGGTGGCACAGAAGTGGTGGCAGGGTTGGAGTCACAGTGGGTGTCGGGGGTGCTCTCTGGGGTGGCCATTCTGAGCTGTGGTGGGTTGACTGGTACTCTTGAGAACTTGGTCTTAGGAGAAAAACTGAGTAGTAGCATTGCTAATGTCTTGTCTCAGCCTCCTATAAATCATTATTTACTCTGAGCATGTCTTTATGTTGTCAAGATTCGGGAGAGAGAAGCAAGACGGAAGAAGGAACGTTTAGAAAAAGAAGAGTATGAAGCCAAATTAGAAGCTGAAATGAGGAGTTACAACCCCTGGGGCAAAGGCGGAGGTGGTGCTCCTCTCAGAGATGCCAAAGGAAATCTGATAAGTATGATGTGTCCACGAACTTGCTTTTAAGTGAATCATTTCCAGCGTTTTAAGAGTGGAGAGTAGAAAGAGGTGGGGCTCAGACTGTGTAAGGTTTCGTTTTGTGATTTAATGCAAAGATACACTCCTGATTATGAATATAGTACATGTTAGAAAGCCTCTTGCTCTACAGAATGATGCATTTCCCATTCTTTGATGATAGCCACCAAACTGCAAAGAATAATTCATGTTAATTGGTGCTTATCCAGACTAGTATTTAGGGTATATTTTATTTTGTTTTACTGAAAATAATAAAATTTGTATTGCAAGTTTATTTTAGGTTAATTAAAGTTACAAATAAAAACTGGAATGATTGTGGGAAAGGATCTGCTTTTACTTCATAAACGGAGTATTCTCGTTTAGTACATGGCTTTTTTTGTGCTTGTGGGTAGGATGTCTTCATTTCAGAAATTCTGGCAGATTGCAGAGTTCTAAATCCTTCATCTATGTGCTTTTATTTATTTATGCTTGGTGTGGTGGCACAAGCCTTTAATCCTAGCACTTGGGAAGCAGAGAAATAGGTGGCTTTCTATAGCTGAGTTAGAGATAGCCTGGTCTTCTCAGCGAGTTCCAGGCCAGCCAGAGTTATAACCCTGTATTCAGAAAAAAAAAAAAAAAAAAACAAAAACAAAAACAGAAAAACAAAACTGGGCATGTTGACGCATGCCTGTGACTCCAGCACTCAGGAGGCAGAGGCAGGCAGATCTCTGTGAGTTGAGACCAGTCTGGTCTACAAAGTGAGTCCAGGACAGCCAGGGCTACACAGAGAAACCCTGTCTCAGAAACAAACAAAAAAAAGAAAATAAAAAAACCTACAATACCTTTTTTTCCTATCTAGTAATCATTCAAACACTGCTGTAAATACTTTGTTACCTACATAAAAATAGTTTTGGCTAGCTGTAGCTAAGTAGAATAAGAAGTGGAGTAAAGATAGTGTGGGGTTTAGTTATAAGTGACAAAAAGGCTAAAGAGAAAACATGCTAAAATGTTAAAAGTAGTGTCAGAATGGTGGGCATGGCTTACTTAGAATTCTTATGGATTGTGCCCTTTGTAAGTATGTTTAAAGGTGTGTTTGAACCCACCTAATAAGGGGTCAAATAAGGGTTGACTTTTCTTCCCCTCTCCCCTCCTGCTCCCAGTTATTTTTTCCTTTTGTTTTTGCATGTCCTCATAGGTTTAGAACTCTGTTGCTTTCTCCTAATAGATGGATTACCTCAAATACTGCACAGGTGGACATTTCTTATTTGAAGTGTGTATCAGACTATATTAGAAAATAGTTTTCATTTACTTACTCATGATGCTGCAACACTTAATTGAAAAGTCCTGTGTCAAGCCCATCAGCAGCTCATGGCCGTGTGACTCTCCTTCCCATGTCTGCCACTTTCTGATTGTGGTTGCTGCTGCTTCAAGAGAGGAGCCTTCTTCCATTGTGCTATTGCTCCAGTTCAGAATCCCTTCCGTCTTGGCTGAACAGTGTGGGTCCAGATGTAGTGAGGATGAGTGGAGGATTCTGTTGTGTCCTGGCCTAGAACTTGATGATCATCATCTCTTCCTTCATTCTGCTGTTTCAGCTGCTCCCAGGGGCTACCAGCAAAGTTGCTCTAGAGCAAAAAAGTTTAGGTTTCCTGTTTGTTCCTGGGAGGAGGCCTGGGACAGACACTAGTGTGTGGCTACTAGTAGCTTAAGGAAGGTGGAGGAAGAGTTGTCAGAAATACACTAGCTACTCCGAAGAAGGCTCCTCAGTTGCCCGGGCTTTGAGAACAGGGCACTTCCCAGAACTTTTCAGGAGGCCTTCAGCAGTATAACTGGGGTTAGTCTGTAGTAAAGTGTGGCTCTGCTCTAGAATTGCTTACCCCGGTGGAAATGAAAATGATGCCTCTGAGATTTCTATCCTTAGTAGCAATGCTTAGGTTGTTTTCCTCATGTTGTAATCATCACATGAAACAGAGACAGTGCAGTATCTTTCAAGGACAGTGGAATTATTTTTAAATACTATATTCAGAGTGACTAGATTCATTACCCCAAAGTATAAATTTTTGTATGTGGGTTTTATATTTTAGAGATGGGGGAAATGTGACTTTGGTTTTATTACGTTGAGATGGTTTAGGGAAGTGCATCATGATGGCCAAGGTGCACCCTGTGTGCTTCCAGCTGACTTTAATCCTGCTTCCACGCGGGCTTAGCTCTTTCTGCTTGCTCTTGTCTTCTGATGGGGGGAAGTAAAGAGTGTGAGTCTTGATTGCTATTCCCTTAGACCTTTTATAGGAGAATACTTACTAATGAAGTAAGGCAGACAAGTCATTTTAAAACAAACACTTGTTTTAATTGTACCATAAATAATTCAGTGTTCTTTATTCATTAGAACTCCATATTTAAGTTCCTATGAAAGCTAAGATAGTATAAAATGTTTGAGTAGGTGAATGGATTTATCATGTGTATGTATGTATGTGTGTGTGTGTGTGTGTATATGTGTGTATGTGTGGCTGTGTGTGTGGCTGTTTAGCAGTACAAAGGAATGAATTGTTGATGCATAAAATTTGGAAGACTCAAAAGTTCTGCTAAGTAAAACATTCATTCTAAAAGTTACCTTTGTACATTTCTGTTACACGACATTCTCAAAAGTTATAAAGAACTTACTAGAGACAGATGGATATGTTTTGGTGGTGGAGCTTTGCAAAGATTAACTGATTGTAGGGGTGTTACTTGAAACTACATGTGTTAAACTGTTAACAACTGTACAAAAGTGGTTCTTAACCTTCCTAATGCTGCAACCCTTTAATACAGGTCCCCATGTTGTGCTGACCCCAGCACAAAAGTATTTTTGTTGCTCCTTTATAACAGTAATTTTGCTACTGTTATGAATCATAATGTAAAAATCTGATATGCAGGATATCTGATATGACCCCCAAAGGGAATTGAGACTCACAGGTTGAGAACCACTGTTATGCCCACAAACAAAAATATGTGGATAGAAGGAAAATTAAATCTATGAAATTAAAAGTTTGACCAGTTGAAAATGCCTGGCAATCTCTCATAGACTTGGCGAGAGATATAGGTAAACATTTATATATATTTGATCAAATATATTTAATGCATTATCTTTAATTAGATTTAGATTTTTTTAATGTATGGTTTTTTATTAAGGTAAAATTTTATTAAGGTAAAATTTGCATGTAATCAAATTACTCTTTTAAAATTTAATGAAGTTTAACAGTTGTTTTAAAAATCATTTCTCCCACACTCAAGATGTAGAATTTTTTCCAGAATGGCTGAAAGGACAGTCCCCTCTGTCCTTTTCTAGTCAGTCCGTCTGCTTACAGCCTTTGCCCTGTAAACCTGTGGTCTGCCTCCTGGATGCCAGTGATGCCTTTTAATTTTGATGATAATCTTCCAGCATAGCATTGGTGCGATTCTTTTCCTTCTGTTACTGAATGGCATTGCATGGTTCTGAGGCGCCATCATTGCATCTCTGTTTACAGGTGATAGGCACCTGCAATTTCTAGTTTAAGGTCATTCAGAATAGAATTGCTGAAGGCCAATAGTACTCAACCTGTGGGTCGTGGCCCCTTTGGGGTTCTGAGACCATCAGAAAACATAGTTACTTATATTACAGTTCACAACAGTAGCAAAATTAAAGTTATGAAGGAGCAACGAAAACTTTTTCTGGCCAGGGGTGCTCACCGCAAGGAACTGTGTTAGAGCGTTACAGCATTAGTAAGGTTGGGGCACTGCTGCCGCGCTCATGCACTGCTCTCTGCCTGAATGTGTGCTTTTACTGATTTCTCTTGGGCAAATGCTTAGGAATAGAGTCAGTTGGTTGCATAGTGATTTGTTTGCTTGGTTGTTTTTTTTTTGTTTGTTTGTTTGTTTTGTTTTTTAAAGTTTTGTTAGAAACTGTCCAACTGTTTTCCAAACTGTGCCTTTTTTCCAATTGCTCTAAACTCTTATCGGCACTTGACTTTGTAGATCAAGGGTTAGCCATTCTATGCAATGTATAAATATTTCAGTTTTTTACAAAACCTTTATTGTGAAATAACTTTAATACTTATACAAAAGAGTTGTAAAGATCAGCAAGAGGACCTTTCATTGTGCTTCCTTGATAGTTTACATTTACGTAATCATGGCATAAGTATTAAAGCTAGAAATAATACCAATATTGTACTGTCCATGAAATTATAGATAGCATCTAGATTTTGCCATTTCCCCCTATTGTCTTCTTCCTAAATGCTATGGTGCATTTAGTTGCTGATATTGTTTATTGGATTATTCATTTCCTATTGTGTGCGTGTGTGCTGGATGTGTAACTGTTGGCTCTGGCATGTCAGAGGTCACACAACTTTGGAAGGTCAGAGGGCAACTTTGGGAGTCAGTCCTCCCCTTCCACTACAGTATCTGATAGGGAACCCAAAACAGGAAGAAGGCTTTTGTAGCTCTTGCTTTTACACAGTGAACCTCTTAGAGGCCTGCCATGCCTGTAACCTGAGATCTGCGATCTTGTCCACATATTTGTCTATTTAAATCTATTTTATGCATTTCTTATACCACTCAGTCCATCCATCCAAAGTGCATCACTTAATGGATTTTATTATTCAGGGTTATACCAAAAAGCAGTCAGTTTGAGACCACTTTCCACAGTGAATTGTGTTGGTGCTACAGTGAAATACGGCCAGCTCAGCACATCTTATGCTTACATCACACACGGTGCTTTTACCTAGTTTGCACATGCTAGGCAAACACTCTGCCAACTGAACTAGGTATTAGATATGTGATAGACACATATCTAACACAAGCCTGTTGCTAGGCAAAAACAAAACAAAACAACAACAGAAACATCCCCAAGGTAGTGTTTTAAAATGAGAAGTGCACACTGCTCTGCAGTTCTCGAGGTAGTAACTTAGTCTTAGTGGGCTTGCTGGGTGTTTCTGTCTGAAGCGTTAGCCTGAGCTTGTGGCACGGAAGCCCACATGGCTTTCCTGCGCAGCTCGAGAGGCTTAGCTTTCTTGTCTTTAGAGCTCTCCATAGCATCCCTTCAGCGCCATTGTGACACGGCAGTTGGTTTTCCCTGAACTCAGTCCAGTGGTCAAAGAAGAAGGAGCTCACGTCTTTTGTGAGTCGCCCTCGAAGTCATGTGTCATGTCGCTGCAGTGGCCTCCTGTGACGTGAGGTAATAAGTCGACCACAGTAACAAAGAGACTTGAGTTCCACATTTTAAGGAAGGTTTGCTAAAGCACTTGTGGACACATTTTAACACTCCACTTGAACATGCTTTTTTGTTGGTTGTTTTTAGGAGAGCTGATGGTTTGGGGTAACTTTCATTCTGACTTGAGTTTCGCTATGCTTGTTCTGTACTAAAGAAATTATGATCTCTGAACTGACAGTGCGTATGTTAATATGGCTTTGATAGAATGTGAAAGATTTATGTATTCTTAATTTCGGTACCAGTTTTGAGTTGATTTCATAGTCCCTTTAGAGTTTTTAATGAGGGTGCTTCAAACCTGCAGCTGTCATAAAGCCGCTCACAGTCTTGTCCTGTTTTTCCTATTTAAAAATGTGTTAAGAGTAACTATCGAAATGTGTTTATTGAAATAAATGGATTATTTTTCCTCTCAGCTGATTTGAATAGGATGCACAGACAGAATATAGATGCCTACCATAACCCCGATGCAAGAACATATGAAGATAAAAGGGCTGTTGTATCTATAGACCAAAATTTAGCCACTTCAAATGCTGAGAACCTAGAAGATTCTGCAAATAAAAACTCAGGTTTTTAATCACATTCTATATTTAAAAATACATTCCTAATGCTGTTCAGTAACATTTCACTTCTGTTCTTTGATGAAATTCTTAAAGTGATTGGGGAATCTGGTTACTAAGAATTAGAAGTGTAGTGTATTTTCTTTCTTTTCTTTGAAAAGAGCGAATAGGGAAAGGTTCTCCTAACAGCGGTGTTTCTTTCCAGGTCTGTAACTTGCTATGCATATGTAGTTGCTACTAACATTTTTCTTTTGATACTAGAGGGGCCTTTCTTTGCACATACACAGTGTGCTTCTCATACCCTTAACTCTATCAGTGAGAAAGTATTTGTTCTGTTATCATAAATTATACAGGAAATTAATTTTTTTGTTGAAGTGTTTAGTTGCCTTCACATTGTATAGAAAATGAAGTATCTAGAAGTTTAATGTCAGGTCACATCTCTGTTGATGAGTAAAGCCAACATATTTACCCTACATATACGAATATATAGTATACATTTAAAAATCAAAGCAGATGTAAAGAAAATACATCCTGCACTATGTATTTGTGCTGGTTAAAGACTATTTACTATAAAATTCTGCTTTTGCACACTTGCAGGTTTTTTTGTTGTTGTTTTTTTTTCTTCTTTTTTTTCCAAGACAAGGTGTCTTTGTGCAGCCTTGGCTGTCCTGTACTTGCTCTGCAGACTCAGAGATTCACTTGCCTCTGCCTCCCCAGTGCTGGGATTGCCGCCATGTGCCGCCGAGCCCAGCTATGTTTGCGGTTTTTATTGTGGTTTTGAGTCCGCTTTCACACTTTCAGAGAACTTCTGATTACTGCAAAGAACTTTACAGTAGGAAGTTCTTTTGAAATGTTCCTGACTAATCATGCAGCCAAGTTTTACAACTCATAGGACTTCCTGGCGACCCGCGCAGGTCAGTTCTCTTTGGCAGGCATTTTGCTGTTTTTGTAGGCAGCGCCCGTCCATTGTTTGCACTGAGCTTATGCGGAAGAATGGATTCCATTGTGATGCACAGTAGATTTTTTATTGTTTTCGACTAGCTTCGATTTTTAGAGCTCTAACATTGGAACCTTTGATTCTGATAAAATTGTTAAGTTTTTAATCTGAAATAGTTTGTTCAGTGTACAGTAGGAACAACAAATACTTTTTTCTTATTAATTGCTGCTATAAAGAATTTTAGCTCCTGCTGTTTTTTGCTGCTCTCTGTTGCTACTGCTTCTGGGAATCTTTTTATTGTGAATTTCCCCATTTCTTAATACACATTAATTTCCAGTTCTAAGGAGGCTTTCATAGGCATTTGCTTACTAGGCACAGCCACTGGGAAAGAAACAATTCCGTGACCCCTTCCCAAGAGAATGAGCCTGAATGACCGTACCCAGAAAATTCTGGCCTGTATGTTTTTTCTGTAGTGTGCCAGATTCTCCTCTGGTGGGTGCCTGCAATGCTTTATTTTCAAGATGTTGTTAAAAGTACCATAAATGTTTAGTT
This sequence comes from Psammomys obesus, assembly GCF_907164565.1. Classification (NCBI taxonomy): domain Eukaryota; kingdom Metazoa; phylum Chordata; class Mammalia; order Rodentia; family Muridae; genus Psammomys; species Psammomys obesus. The sequence goes on along the minus strand of NW_026587216.1, from coordinate 29,311,247 downwards.
TCCTCATTTTATATGAATTGAATTTTTCTAGACTTTTTCTCTAACCATTAATCCGAACTAAACTTTATCAATATAAGAAACTATCCAAAGTCACGTAATTAGAGCTGTGCTGTGTGTGTGTGTGTGTGTGTGTGTGTGTGTGAGTGTGTGAGCGTGCACATGTTCATGTGCTGTTTAATATTTTTAAATGGCTTTGGGAAACTTGAATATATCTGAAAGTTTTCTTCATTTATGCTTTTACACTTCATCGTCCTCTGATGTTTTGCCTCAAACTTTTCGCTGTTGTTTTTGGGCAGTGTCTCACACTGTGTAGCCCTGGTTAGCCTGGAATCTACTCTGTCACCAGGCTAGTCTTAAACTCGTAGAGATCTGCCATCCTCTGCCTCTCAGTGCTAGGATGAAAGCTGAGTGCCACTGCTCACAGCCTTAGTAGGCCTGTTGTTGAGACCTTGAAATGCTCTTTTGTAGTGAAAAGTTGAGACTGATCTCACAGTGAGACTACAGCTTCCCCAGCACTGGGCTTCCAGGTGTCCCACCCTGCCTGGCTCATGCTAACAAGTTCTTTTGTTTGTTTGTTTTTGGAAGCTAGTTACATGTCTACTTTCTAATAATACTAGCTTCCTGCAGTTTTGATAAAGGTCTCCCCCAAATGAATTATTTCATCTAATATTTCTTTGCTTTCATTGTAACAAAAATTCAGATTTTTGAGGAGGTTAAGAGACAGCACTCAAGTTTGTTTTACTCTCAGCTTTCTATGGTTCCCCATATTTAAAAGAACCTTCATGGGCTCCGTTTGCTTTTAGAGCAGTTTTCTAAGGGAAAAAGTTCTCATGATTTTCAAGGCTTGATTTGACTGTCTGTTCATTCAGCCAGTAAACATTAGTAAATTTAAATACATAGGCAAAACAGACGGAGTTCTACCCTACCAAGTAGTTTACACAAAATGACACAGATAAGAGAGATATGAGTGAGTTAGTAACTGGGCATGATAACACATACCTGTAATTCCAGCTTTTAGGAGGCAGAGGCAGGGGGATTGCTGTGAATTTGAGGCTAGCCTTGTCTACATAGTGGTTTCAGATCAGCCATGGATACATAGTAAGACCCTGTTCAAAAAACAAAACTAACCAAACAGAAAAGACTAAATCAGTCATGTAAGAATAAAATATAAAAAGCTATGTGAGATTTGTCATATTTTTTTCTTTCTAAATTCAAAGAAATTCCTAGGGAATGATTGTTTTTCAAATAGCTTTTCTGACGCAGTTTTTCCTTTTGAGAATATATCATGCTGTTTATAAGGAACATACACTATTGTCACATTTCTATATCCCTTTGAAAGCTATCCCATGTGTGCTCCAGTAGAGCCCAAGGCTTTGTGCATGCTAGGAAAGCATTGATTTCAGCTCTTTTAAAAGTAGATCCTCTTACAGTTATTTAGACCAAATATAAATGTGTCATTTCATAGCTGACTTCCTAGCCTGTATTTAAGCTATGGATGTGAAAATTTTTGGACTTAGCAACTTTTAAAAATAATGTTTGCAGTTTTTTGATATGTGTATAGATTAAGAACTATTCTTTTTTCTTTTCTTTTTTTCTTCCCCCTCAATGCTGGGGACTGAATCTAGGGCCTTCCAATGCTAAGCAAATGCCCTGCCACTGAGCTACAGCTCCAGCCCCTAAGAACTGGGCTTAAGTAAAGTATATTCCTGTACATTTTCCTGCCATAAACTCTATTTTGCAGCCCGTGCTGAGATGCCACGTTTAGGCTCTTAGCTTGCACATCCTCTCCGTGTCTTTAGATGCTATGGACAGGATTTCTAGTCCCTCACTTTAATCTTTTTTGCTTTCTCTTGCTGCCCTTTATGCCCTCTCACACTCTTACCTTGCCTTCCATTCTGACCTTAACCTCACGACTTTTGTATGTAATAATTTTTTTTCATAATGTGGGTTATTAGTAGATTGTCCCTTTCCTAACAGTCTGTTTTTGCAAACTGTCTTTTGAAGGTCCTGTGCAAACACAAGGCTGTCCTTTTCCCCGGGGAAACACATTCGATGAGCCGCCCACTGACCTTCAGATTAAGCAGCAAGAATTATACAAGAATTTTCTTCGTTTTCAGGTGAAAGGCTTGTTCGGTTATAATTCCAGCTCTTAATAAATATAATAATAAACTAAACTTGCCTGTATTTTGTGCACTGTGCACTAAGGGCTAAAATGCTATGTAGTTGTCCAAAATGTCTAGTTTATATTAGGTACAGGTAAGGCTAAAATCACATTGTTCAATGTGTGAATCTTTCCTAAACTTCATTAGGAGGATCAATAGTTACTAAATCAGTGACTGTTGAGATTTGTAAAATTCACTTCAATGATATATATGTGTGTTTGTGTGTGTGTGTGTGTGTGTGTGTATACATATATACATATATATACATATATGTATATATGTATATATATATATATATGCTTAGTAGAGTGGAAAGTCAAGCCCTGCCGTCCCCCACGAATGTGGTATCATTGGCTCAGGACAGACTATAAATAAAGAGAAATTACATTACACATGAATTTGGTGGTACATGCTTGTAATTTCAGGAGGAGAATTGAGAATTCAAGGCCAGTCAGGGTTATCTAGAAAGATTCTGGAGCTGGGTGTGGTGGCACACACCTATAATCCCATTACTCAAGGAGGCAGAGGCAGGTAGATCTCTGTGAGTTCAAGGTCAACCTGGTCTACAAAGCAAGTCCATGACAGCCAGGGATACACAGAGAAACTGTTGAAAAAAACCAAAGCAAAACAAAACAAAAAAACCCTACAAACAAACATCAAAACCAAGGTACAAACAATGTAACAATGTAACAATGCTTGTTACAATTATGCCTCTTTTTATATAGGTGGGTACCACTTAAAGTAGTGAAATGTTCACACTGTTCCCAAAAAAGGCACTTGAGTGTCTAGTATTTACTGGACAAGGAGCTCCGGGAATCCGCAGTACTGGCTTGATGCTGAGTAGACAGACGATGGAGCTGCAGTGACCGAGATGTCTGTTCATAAGGGCTCTTTCAGCTTTCTTTTTCTCCCTCCCTCCTCTCTACACACTCACATCTCATGGTGATAAGTTTTCCTTTGGTAGAAATGTTTTTACGTCCTATTGTTTTTTATTCAAAATCTGGTATAACTGCTTTTCTTGCTTACAGAAAATGTCTAGAACCCGTAGCCTGACATTTAAGGCTTTCTAACCTAATCCCAACCTGCCAATCAGATCCCTCCTAAGAGCACAGGCCAACACATTCTAACCCTAAGTATTGTGTCCTCCGCATGCAACGGTGGCATAATGCAGGGACGCTCAGGCGTTGATGTTGGAGTGCACTCATGGAGGACCGGGTAGACCCGAGGCATGGGTGTTTTACTCAAGCAGTGACAGCGCAGGTATGGAAATGATGACAGAGAGACTGTGACAGATGCCAGAAGTCCCACGATGTCAGGCACTCAGGTCAGCAGGTTGAGGGTCGTATAGCCACTGAACTTGAAGAAGCTGTGGTAGTTGTTTCCATAACTGCAACTCAAAATAGAAGTCACTCTCTAAGCTTTTAGCCCATCTACCATAGAATAAGGTATAATTACCAAATGTTACAGTTTTTAAGTCACTTGGTTGTTCACAACATGTTTTTAGATATATAGTATCTTAATAAGTTTTAGATTCTTTAGAGAAAGTATCTACATTTTAGGATGTGCAGCTAAAGCATTGATTGCTTTGTCCACAGCAGCAGTTAGTAGCTCGTGGAGCCTGTCTGTGGGGACCGCTGGCAAGTCCTTCCCTCTGGAAAGCCACTAATGAGAGAGGAGGCTCGAGAGCCCTCAGCATTCCACCTTGTAAATCCTTAGTGCACTTATGAGTAGATTATTTCTTTTGGTGTTTCAAGGCAGGGTTTCTCCATGTAGCCTTGGGAGTCCTGGAACTCCCTTTGTAGACCAGGCTGGCCTCGAACTCATAGCAATCTGCCTGCCTCTGTCTTTTGAGTGCTGGGATTAAAGGTGTGTGCCACCATGCCTGGCTGAATAGATTATTCTTGAGTGGTGGTTTTTCAATTTTTTTATTTTTAGTGGTCACAATATCATTTTTCGTCTTCAATCAGAGTTAACACAGAACTTTAAACAGCTAAGTGGTGTTCGTTATTACTGTCAACAATATCTCGCAACACAAAAGCTTAAGAATTGGAATAAGTGCTTAAAATGTGCAGATTGTTCATAAAGATGAGAAAAGCTTTAGCTAAGGATTTGCACAGATAAGTAAAGTAATATAGTTAGTTAATATATAAAATGCCTTGCTGCTACTCAAATGGAATAAATAAAATTTGTGACTGATTTTTGTTTTCAAGTTCAATGAAAATAATAAATTTTTAATAATTCAATTGAAAAATTTAATTAAAAATTAGCACACTTCATAAATGTCTTATATAATACATTTCATTGTGTTATATAGTTTGGAAATTGACCTAGAAGATAGTTTTTTTCTTTTTAAAAATACTTAGCTTCCTGTTGGCATTAGACTATGTGATGTTAATGCCTTATATACTGGCAGTATTTGATTTTAATGTAGTCATGCTCTGTAATTTTTGTTTCGTGTGTGTGTGTTTATGGAAGAGGGAGAAGAAAGGTCTGAGTTTGAGTGTAAGGTTTTGTTGCATCATTGGTATCTTCTCTGGAATTTGTTGTACTTGTGTCTGCACATTTCTCAATACTGAATATTAGGTTTCACATTTAACCTGTGTCATGATAAGTGTAAGGAAAGACTGGCTGGTAACTCATAGTTCAAGTGGGAAAATTCAAGTTCTCATGTAGAACATTGACAACATGCAACCTTAAGCTACTGGAAATTAAGATTGCATAAAAATATCTTTTATCGTAAAAATGTAAAGCCCAATATAACACAGTCTTACAGCAAACTCCCTGTCTCTCTTGCTCTTAATCTTTCTGAGATGATCTGTGAATCACCTAAGAGAGACCTGAACAAGGACAGTACCTGTAGACATGCTGACACAGAAGGACAAAACCTCAAGGGACCTCGACCCTAGACAAAAGTACAGGCAGCTAAGGAATGTTGAGAGCAGAACTTGTCTTCCTCAGGGGAGAGTATGCTAGTTGCATATCCACCACCATTTGGTCAGCCCTGAAATCATACACATGCAAGCAACATCATATGGACTAGTGCGATGTGTGTGCGCGTGCATCTCTGTGTGTGTATATGTACATATACATATATGTGTGTGTGTTCTTTATGTGTATGTGTATACATACATATATTTATAAAGAATTTGAGAGAGAGCAAGGGAAGTTGGAGGGAGGAAAGGGAAAATGGTATAATTGCATCTTAATTTAAAAAAAACACAGATATTTGAACAAAAGATCTGTACAAATGTTAATAATCATAATCTATAAGGATAACCTTAAGCTAATATTTAAGCATCCAGTACCAGAGACTTGGTGGTGCACACCTCTGATCCTAGCACTCAAAAGGCTAAGGCAGGAAGATCACCCTAAGTTTGAGCTCATCCTAGGGTTACTTAGGGACTTCAAGGGCAACGTCAAAGTGAGACTTTGTCGCAGAAAACTAGAAAATTAAGGTTTTTTTTTTTTTCTAAGTCCATTCTGTCATGTTTCCTGCTTTCTCTATAGAAGGTATGTACAGTTTCTTGGGACTTCCTTTTGTCTGTATGCTGTGCTGTAGAGAATTCTCTCACTGTGTTCTCAGAGGTGTATTCAAGGTACCCCGGGTCCACTCTACAACCTCTGTACAATCCTGGGACCGAGCCCAGGCCTGTGCGCCCTGGGTATAGGCTCTACTCCCGAGCTGCTTCCCAACATCGCCATTTCAGTTCTTTCCTGGCCAGTAGGGAGAAGAGCATTGTGAGGAGATAATTCTTTCATGAAGAGACTGACATGCTCAGTTCACTCTTGTATGGGAACTCTCTTCAGGTACAAGCACATTTTGACACTCAGCGGTGACTATTGTGGAATAATATGACCACAGATGTTTACTCCACAGTTTTTCTCTACAGAAAAACCGATGCGTTTGTTCTACTTTCATTCCTTGAATCTTTTGAGAGTGCACGTTAATAACTCTGCTTAGATGAGAACGCCAAGGACAAGTCCCTTTCTTAAGTTCACATAGTCTGTATTAAGCAGAGATGAAATTTGCTAGCAGCTTTTAACAGTAATAAAATATAGCATGCTGAAAAATTGAGGAACCTGCAAGTAGGTGTACTTGTTGAGTCTTTAAGAATGCAGGAAAAAGTGATATTCTAACTTGTCAGTGCTTTAGCAAAATAAATTACTAAGCCCACATTTTTAGATTGAGGAAAAGAGACAAAGAGAAGAAGCAGAGCGAGAGAGGCTACGAGTTGCTGAAGAAAAGGAAGAAAAGCGGCTTGCAGAGCAGAGGGCAAGAATTCAGCAAGAGTACGAGGAGGAGCAGGAGAGGAAGAGGGAGAAGGAGGAGGAGGTGCGTCCATTCCTCAATCCTTGTGAAAGGTTTATCTGACTTGAAGATGTTTGTTGCTGTGTGAGAGGTCTGCCATCTGAAATACTTTTAAAGTGCTCTATTGCTATCTGCATTGTGTGTTATTTTAATTTAAGAGACAAATTGTTTTTACTCTAGAGTGATAAAAGATGTCTACTACTTTATTAAGTAGATGCTATCTTCATTTTTTAGAACACTGTATCTTTGATATATTTAGCTTTACTTTTAGACAAATAAAGTAACACAGTTTTAAATGTACCCAAGAAGTGTTTTTTTTTTTTTGTTTTTTTTTTTTTTCCTGTTCTTGTTTTTAAATTTTAAAGCAAAGGCTAAAAAATGAAGAACTTATTCGGTTAGCCGAAGAGAGGCGGAAAGAAGCAGAAAGAAAGAAGAAAGAAGAGGAGGAGAAACATAACTTGCAACTTCAGCATTACTATGAGAGAGAGAATAGGACTGTGGATGATGAGACAAAGGTATGTCTGGGATGGAGATGTTGAAATCAGAGCACATGCCTGGTAGAGTTGGGAGGAGTTAGAAAAGGGAGCGGGGCGGGGAGGGAGGAGAGGAGTTGGTCCTCCCTGGTCTTTCTAGTGAGTGCACATATTGTATTGACCTTCATTTGTGGGGTGCCGCCACAGTTGGGCCATTTTTGTCTCGTCACTGTGGCTCTGTGTTCAGCTGTGCTGTCTAAGATGTAATCTCTAGACCAGAACCACATATACTGTGGCCCTGGCTCATGGCAGCTTGCTGGCATGACTGAGTAGTGAATATACTAACAAACATACTGGGCTTGAGGTTTATTTAGTAATTCTGTTTTTTTTTTTTAAACTAAATGTAATTCATCAAAAAGACTGCTTTTAGAGTCACTATTTCTGGCATACAGGGTTGCCATTAAGGGTTGGGTACATGAATCATAAATCACAATTATTAGACAGGACTTTAGAAACTTAGTTTGCTCTTACACAAGTGACAGAATTTGACTGTTTTGTAAAGAGTATTTTATTAAAAGCAATAATAATCTAAACTTCTTAAATGGTTTTCGACTTTTGAACAGTGTGTGTGATACACATAAGCATATATATGTATATATGTATGTATTACATATATAGGTACAGAAGATTTTTTTATTTTATTTTTTTGCAGCACTTGAGACAGCCTTCCCCTGTAGTTCCTGCTCTTCAGAACAAAATCGCAAGCAAACTCCAAAGACCTCCTTCAGTCGACACCATCATCAGTTCCTTCATTCATGTACATGCTTTTTCTTAGAGTTAATCTTGAGTTGTTTGGGAGCGCACTTCAGGAGTTTCTAATGCTTTTGTTCATTTCCTGCTTTTAGAGTTGTAACTGAGAGCACTTGTTGCCCTAAAGCTTAATTCCTAAGTCATAGTCTCTTAAAGCAAATGGCATTTGTTTGTCCCAGAGCCTTAAAAAGTCCTCTTGGTTTGTTGTTATTATTTGTTTGTTTCTGTAGCCCTGGCTGTCTCGGAATTTGCTATATAGACTAATCTGGTCTCCAACTCACAGAGATCTGCTTGCCTCTGCCTCCTGAGTGCTGGGATTAGAGTTTCTCACCATTATGCCTGGCTAAGAGAGTCTTCTTGGGAAAAATGGGTTCTAACCAGCTGTAGTTGTACTTGTGTTGTCCCTTAATGTTTAGACTGATCTGTAGTCAAAAGAGAAGTTGGTCTTTATGTTGCGACTTGAACAACAAGCAAGAATTTGCTAAACAAAAAAATAGAGGGACTGGATTTTGAGTGTCTGCAACTATGGAGAAGCTTTGGCAGTTCGGGTCAGCCTGATGATGACATTATGCAGTGGCAGCTTTGTGCTGGGTGGGGTGTTATGGGCCTTGACCTTGTTCCATGGGCTTGCGGATTGCATAAGGGAACTACCAGAATAAGCCCAGAAGTGTGTTAGAAGACATTGTCTTGATTCTCCTTCTGAGAGTCTGGTTCATTTGCTTTGTGGTAGCCAATGCATAGGGATTCTTATGAGGTTTAAGTGGGATGGCGTGGGCCCTTTGTGCTTGTGTAATGTTCTCATGGGCAGGAAAGACTAAACATAGAGACTTCTGTGCAAGTCCAGATGTGAGGCAGGACTTTAAAGCAAGGGCAGTGACACAGGAAACTGAGAAGGGTTGGCAACTTCAGTGAATAGTTAGAATAGTTAGATATACAGGTGTATGGTACGGTGGGGTCCAGGATAATTTTCAGGTTTCTGGTGATGATCATACAGAGCTGAAAGTTGAGTTGTGGCCAAGGAAGGCATTTGGACTGGATTTGTAGTTTGGGAAGCAATTTAGATATTGGCCTACTAGATTAATGTGATTGTGCAAGGTAAGTTATCTAGGGGGAGTAAAGAGGGCCAAGGACAGAAATTTGAGAATGTTAACAATGTTTGAACACAGAAATCAACTACAGACAGACAATGTGTCAGTAACATTAATTGTTACTTGCCAAGGAAATTCAGGATGAAATTGCCAATGGGGATGTGACTTGGGGTCACTGAAGGAGCCAAAATTGGCACAAGACACCCCAATACCAATTTCTTAGCACAAAGGAGATTTATTTTCCTCAGAGGGATGAAGAGCAGGAACTAAGAGACAAAGAAGATAGAGGATGGGGAGTTGGGAAATGGCATTTGTCCTGGAGTGGAAGACAAAGGGCTGCCTCTGATACATCGGAGACGGATGTGGCGCACAGGAAAACCGTGCCTTATAACGGCAAAAGCTGAAACCCCGTGTTTAAGAGAAGGCATTTGATTTTAATTGGGCACGCTAATTAGGTGAGCCAAACGGGGCTTAGATTGCTGGACCTCAGTTCTTTGATAGGTGGATCGGGGGAGGAAGTAGCTAGCTGTTGGTTAGTTTGGTTGTTAGCTTTAGTAATGTAATCTAATGGTTTTTAGCAAGGCAGAAGGAACTGGGGAGAAGGGCAAGGCCTGCCTGAGTCATGTTTGCCATGCTGGAGTTGGTTAGAGTCCCTTCAGTTGCTTTGGTAAAGGTGGTCCTGCTGACGTGATGGGTGTGAAAGGAGACACGAGCTGTAAGGAGTGAAAGGAGGTAAGGAAGTTGACCCCAGAGATGTGCATTCATCATTCTCTTTTCAGAAGAGCAGTAAGTGTTCTTAACTTCTGAGCCATCTCTCCAGCTCTGCATTTATTTATCAGAAAAGGGAAGAGGCTGATGAGCAGTTGATAGTTCGTAAAGAAGTGGGGAGGGGCTTTGTGCAGAGGCTGAGAGGAAGACACTTTGAGAAGAGGCTGGAGAAATGAGAATAGAGCTGGGTGCAGTGGCACACTCCTGTAGTCCTAGCACTCAGGGAGGCAGATCTTTGTGAGTTCAAGGCTAGCCTGGTCTACAACATGAGTCCAGGACAGCTACACAGAGAAACCCTGTCTCGAAAAACCAAAACCGAAAAAGAAAGAAAAAGAATGAGAATAATTATAGGAGCCAGGAGATACTCAACAGGTACAGCATATACGTGGACTATCACTGGGCAGAGGGAAGGGCCTTCACCTGTCTGTCTTACAGTACAGTTTGGTTTCCTTCTACACTTAGGAATAGGGAGGGAACGCTGACTGTGTCTGTCACTGTTGTTCACAGGAAAGTTCTGTGTCCCGGGCACAGTCTCCTCCAGTACCTGCAAGGAAGAACCAGCTCCGAGCAGAAGGTAGCTAGTACTGCTGTAATCTAGAAGCTATTTACGTCATAGTCGCAGCTTTAAAAAGTTGCAAGAACGGTGGGCAGCAGTGCCGTGCGCACACCCTGCTCCCCTTCGGCCTGGACACGTTGCAGTGCGGCCCCCATGACAGGCCTTCCGTAGATTTCCACCAGTTCACTTGCACTTTTGCTTTTTGTGTCCCTCTCCTGTGTAATTTGCACAGCCAGCAGGACAGGCAGCCTTCGGAGTGGAAACCACTCCTCTGCTATGCCCTGTATAGTTGCCCTTGGTAGACCCAGGACTGTCTCCCTAACTCTGATTGTGGATCTTAATGTTCATCATGATGAGTAGATGTGTGTATATGTAAGCACACTTAGATATCTCCCATAAAACTTTCAGCATTTTACCTTTATCATAAGCCAGATTAGGTTTTGGTAATTAATCTTTTTTTTAATGTAATTTAATTTTTGTACTTCTCAATGGAATTTGCAGAGGAGAAAAAAAATGTAATTATGGAGTTATCAGAAATGAGGAAGCAGCTCCGAAGTGAAGAGAGGCGCTTGCAGGGGCGGCTGCTGCACGTGGACAGCGATGACGAGCTCCCCATCAGGTGCTTCTGTGCCACATCTTCTTGGAATAGGATTGGTTATTAGAGCCTCTTCCTCCCTCCCTTCCGTTTCTTCTAAAAATCAGATGTAGAAATATACTTCCTTGAGGGAAATGGTAGTAATGGAAAATTCTAAGATTAGGATGATAACACCAGCTGTGATTTGATTCTTTTTATTAATTTTTTGTTGGATACTTACTTTCTAGCTTCTGGTTTTGCTAAAGGCTCCACTTCTCTAAAGCAGGGCTCTTGTACTGCAGGTTATTCTTCTAGGAGCTTGAAGATTATCCCTGTACTGCTGTAACATTCTTTCCTTTAAGAACAAGCTTTGTGTTTGGAGATAATCTGGTACAGAAGTTTGAAAAATCGTACATACAGCTAGGCACTTCACTAGGTTTTTGAATTGTTAGTATCTTAACATTATGTTTGAGGCTGACTTATGTTGTGTGACAAAACTTTCCCCGGGAGACGTGACACACACGTGTCTACTCACTCCAGATAGAGGCCCCACAACAGGTCAAAGTGTGAACACCACCAAAGCCCAGCTTGCTGAACCAGTGCGTTTTACTGGGGTTCCATACAGGAGCAGAAATGACCCACAGACAGCTGCATGACCCAGGCCCGTGTGAGCCTGGGGCCTGGAGCACACCGCATAGCCTGCCGGCAGCTCAGTAGGCTGCAGGTGACTTTCTAAGTGACTCAGTTGCTCTGAATCCTTTCCAGGCAGGTCAGCTGCTTTCTTCTGCAGCTGGTCTGCTCTCAGAGTTTTCTTTGCCCCTTTGCTTTGTGAAGGTCTTTCACCTGGACTTCTGTGTCTGAGGGGGACCCTGAGCTTTTATTGCTTGCTCTGGCAGGGCGGGGCCTAGTGAACCAGGGGTCAGTTTCAGGGACTTCCTGGAGCTATCTTGACCTGTTTACCTTCCTGCTTAAGGAGCTTCTCTTCAGGATGGAATGTTTTGATTTTGGAGGAAACTGTTAATTATTGAAATTACTGAAATTTTTGAAATATTGAAATATTGCTATTTAAATCTGGACATTAAATCTTAATGTCTTGCTCTATTCTGGTGTCTCATACAAGTGTCCATATAGTGTTAGTTGTCATGGCTCCCAGTCACCCCTGCTCTGGGATTTTCTCAGCCTGTCTTTCATGACTGTGAAAGTTTCTCCATCCTGGCCAAGGATTCTTTGTGTTCCCCAGTCTGAATGAGTATGAGCTTCTAGTGGTTAGATTGGATGAAGAATGTATGTAAATCGTTGGGGGTGCCGTTCCTCTGTGACATACTATCAAAGGTACACAAAGCGCCCGGTATCATCGCTGATGCTAACTTTCATCACATGGAAGTGTTGTCAGGTAGCTCTACCAGAAAGCAGCTATGCTTTAGTCATAATTCACTTAAGTCTAGCACACTCCCTGGTAAAAGCAAAGACAGGCATGGATTAAGTGCTTTGTGAACCCTGTTTTCTAACTTTGGAGTTAGAATTATGATAACTTCAACAATGATCTGTTAAACATATTACTGATAGAATTTGTCATATGTATCATAGAGACAGTTAAGGTTTGGCTCTTAATTCTAATTTCATAGAACAGCTTCATGGAACAGATTTCCCATTTCACTGCATTATCAAGCTCCCCATGTGTTAGTCATGGAGCAACTATGATTCAGCGCACATGCAAGTGAGACCTAACAACTTAATTCTAAATAAACCACCTTATTTACTTAGTAGGATTATGGAAGCTAGATAGGGGCCAGTGTAGGGCTACTGGAAGTTGCTTTTAGTGGTTGTGTTAATGAGTCTTTGTAGATTTGCTATTGTCAACTCAAAAAGCACAGCTCTCATCTTAAAGGGAATAAAGATCATTTATTCCAGAGCCATTTCTGAGTGACCGTGGCCTGGGAGAACAGGTGTAGGTTGCCCCAAATTCCTCGTTCTCATATGGAAGCAGTTTCATGAACTTTGTATAGTTTTACAGAACAAAGAAAGTCATACATCAAGGCAAACTTAAAATGCATTGGTGTGTACATCAGGGAGGCGGGTACAGCAGGATGGGAGAAGCTTTTCTAGAGGCCCGAGATGCTGTCTGATGGGGTTGTTAGCTTTTGGGTTAGCAGAAGCTAGTGTTCTGCTAAGCTAATAGATTCCAAAAAGGCTTTTATTTATTGTCACACGATGTTCTATGGCCTTAACAGGGCCATCTTCTAAAAGTTCCCTGAGAGGAAAGGAAACCCAATGAGGGGACCCCAAGTGCTCCTAATTGCTTATGACTGTAGCTTAGAGTACATTTTTGTAAAAAGAGGAGGGCTTCTGGGTTTGGTGGCACACACTTTTAATCCCAGCACTAGGAGGCAGAGATAGGCAAATCTCTTATGAGTTCAAGACCAGCTTGGCCTTCATAGTGAGTCCCAGGTCATCCAGAAACAGAGATTCTGTCTCACAGAGAGAGACTGGGCTAGTGGGATGGAGAGAGAGACAGGAGAAGGTGGGAATGGGAGTTAGGAGAGGAAGAAAGAGAAGAAGAGGGAGAGAGAGGAAGAGAAGGGCTAAGGGGTTGTACGCAGTTCAAAGGAAGTACTAACTGATATTTGGTTTTTATTTTCAGAGCTAGAGTTTCCATTCTCTAGCCATCTTTGGAGAAATGACAACAGCCAATCCTTAGCAGAAAGCAACCTTCCAAAGCTACCTAGAAAGTTCATTACTTGGGTACCAACAGAACAAAATACTGTTTAATTTAGTATCAAGTTGTTGGGAACTTTTTGTAAAGTCATGCACAGTTCTAGGTAGAGGACAGAGCATTAACAGCATGTTCTGAGTGTAATTTCTACTATAAGCTGAGAGAAAGGTAAGATTTACTGATACCCAATTCATGATATATACTGTTCATGGTCCTTCACATTTCTCTTGCTCATATGATTAAGTTGGGTAGATTTTTATAGATAATGGCATTAAAGTCAAATTTCTAAAAAGTAGTATGCCTGATCTTTGTGTTTTTGAGTAGGGTCTCATGTAGTTTAGGCTGACGTCAAATTATGCAGCTGTGGCGGCCTTGAGCTCCTGAATGCTGGGTTGTAGGCAGGTAACAAACCATGCCCTTATCAAGTCTTTAGCTTTTTAGCTTAGGTGATTGACAGAGCAGGGAAGTTTGTGTAATAACTATGGTGGAAAGTGCCAATTTGCTTTTATAAAGTAAATTGAATGTGAATTTGTTTCCTACCCATATTGATCATGATTTGTCATTTATAGGAAAAGAGAAAGGAACCCCATGGATATATTTGACATGGCTAGACATCGGGTACAAGCTCCTGTCAGAAGACCATCACCGAAGGCCTTAGATGCTACTACTTTCCAGAATATTCATGACTTTAATGAGCTTAAAGAGAGAGGTGAGCATAAACTGCCGTAATCGTTGTGCTATGGGTTAGAGGTAGAAATCCATTCCTGCAAGCAGTTTCTTTTTCTGGGGACTCCTTGTAATTGCTAAGTGTATGCAAAGCTTTTCACTAAAGAACATCAATTTTGTGTTCTTTAATTTCATGGCTCTTGTAATGTCTTTTGATGGAGGTTATGATTTGCAATTAAGGGTGTTGCCTCTTTTAATTTGGTGATGAAACTCAGGGTCTCGGGAAGTGCTGTGTCACTGAGCTGCCTCCCAGGGAAGTCCGGAGAGCCCCGTTCTCCCTAGCTTTGCGCGCATGCCTTCTCCATTACAGACACTGCACCTCAGGGGTGCCAGTAGGAAGACTGCTCCGCCCGAATGGGCGCCGTCCTCGCAGGGCTCATGCTTTGTACTAGGGCTCTTTTTTGATGTGCATCCCATCAGCTTGGATAGAAATATGACTACATACACTCACCATCGTAGGATCATACAGAATAGTTTTACGGCCCTAAAAGTCCTGTCCACCCCCCTTCCCTTTATTCCTTTAGGTTTCCACAGCTTCCTTTTTGCAGCGTCACAGTGGGCAGCTGGACTCACACTTGATCCAGCCTTTTCAGAGTGGTGCCTATCACCTGCTGACCTCTACTCACTCTCCTCAGAGCTTTCCCAGCTTGTGAGCTCTCCCTACTGTCTGAGTCAGAAAGCTGCTACCTTGAACTGGTAGGAATCCTAGAACTATAGGCAACATATGACTTAATTTCATTCAGTTTAGTTATACAACAGTTAATCTGCTCATTTTCTTAAGAACATCTTGGATACTTGCTTTCATATTTTACAGTTATAAACGTGTGTGCAGATTTTTCTAAAATCTGTTGAAAATAAGATGTTTTGTAACTTTTGCACCAGATTCAGAGACACGAGTGGATCTGAAACTAATGTACCCAGATCCTCCACGAGACCATCACACCTTGGAGATCCAGCAGCAGGCCCTGCTGAGAGAGCAGCAGAAGAGGCTCAACAGGATGAAGATGCGGGAAGGGGTGGGAGGTAGGTGCAGGCGCTGCTGCAGATGGCGCCAGCACTCTTCTTCCTTCAGCTTTTGAGCCATTGCTTTTGTTTGTATGTTTGTTTAAAAAGGTTTATTTTTAATTAGATATTTCGGGACATATACACGAGTGAATTCTACCTGTATGTGCGCCTGCACACCAGGAGCACCAGATCTCATTATAGATGGTTGTGAGCACCATGAGGTTGCTGGGAATCGAACTCAGAACCTCTGGAAGAGCAGCCAGTGCTCTTAACCTCCGAACCATCTCTCCAGCCTTCTCAGTGAATGTTCTTCTTAATTGATGAGCCATCATTTTTTTTTTTTTTTTTTTTTTTTTGAGACAGTCTCCTTTATTCCTGGCTGGTCTGGAGTTCACTGTGTTGATGAGCTGGCTTTGAACTTGGAGCAGTCATCCTACCTCTGCTTTCTGAGAGCTGGTAGTATGGGCATGTGCAACTCTTGCATTGGTTTTCATCCCAAGCAGGGACTGCACTGGCAGTTCCATGCACATGACCCTTTTGCCATATAGTTTCAGGAATGAACATGTTTCACAGAGGGCTTTGATTATTACAGTAGGGGTCATGTAGCCATTCTTGGAAGTTCAGCTGTTCACTGCTGCCAAGAGGGCTGGGAACTTTGATCAGGCCAGCAGACTTCCACACTGAGAACTACCAACTGAGGGCAGGAGTATTCAGCAAATGCATTCGATCCTGGGGCACATTTCTTGTCTGTGTGAAAGGTATTTTTTTTTTCTTTCGTATTCTTTGTGTGTGTCTATGTAAATTCTGTAAAGTATCAGTGGGTATATATTTTTGTATCATTATCTGGTTACCTAAATCTAATCTAATGATGTTATCGTGCCTGTGAGGAGCACAGAGACTGGCCTACACTAACGTGATATGGTTGGTGACAAGCTAGACTGCTGCCCTCAAGGGGCTGATGACACTGTAGAAGTCAGAGGCCGAATAAAAGGGATCTAAGCCTTTGGAGCAGCCAGCTAGCGGCACAGTGTGAGTGGGGCCTGGATCTAGGGTGGAGTTGACTCAGCATCCATGGGCCTTAGCCTCAGGTGAGCACTGTGACCATGTCAGCACCCCACATATCCCCCTTGCTTTGCCAGCCATTGAGAGTGGGAAAGATGGTCTTGTTATTTGGGGGAAAGTTAGGACCCTGTTGTGAGTGGCTGCTATGCAGACTGAGGAAGGTCTCTGCCTTCAGAAGGTGTATATATAAAACAGGATTACATGATGTAATATTTAGGCTGAGCTCATAGGTCAAGGCTTTGATATATGCACTTCTGTAGGAGACATCTTCTCTCCTCATGGTACAGAATCTTAAGTATCAAATGGTCTGATTTTGTGCATCTTATTAGTTTGGGCACAGCAAGACCAACATAGACCCATCTGGGGTACAGGTATTTTTCAGTGGGAGCAAACACTGATGAGGTAATTATTAGATATGGTTTAAGAAAGGATGTGGGCTGTCACTGTGGCTCCTTTACTCCCAAAGTATGTTGTCTTTGGAGAAACGTGGGAAGGTTAGCACGCTGCAGATGGTGCTGGGACACCTGACCTTTGCCCCTGTGGTTGGCTACTCCCTACAGTTTACTTACTCCACCTCCCTTGCTAACCCCATTCAGTGGCTTTGAGCAGATACTACAGGAACAAGATAAAAGGTTAAAAGAAAAGCTGTGTTAAATTGTCATTAGATACCAAAGCTCACAAAGATTTTATTACCGAGTCATTTAACCAGAACGGATCCATGACTTAATGAGAAAGCAGCATAGTTTCTGAAACAGTTCTGGTGTGTGAAAGTGAAAGTAATTTTCAGTAGGAGATGTGAATTTTCAGTAATAGAAGATGTGAATTGTAATTTGTCAGCGTCCTGTAAACACTTACCTGTGTTCTGTTTACAGTTGATTTAGATGTGCTCTCCAGTGGTAACATACAGGGGCGCAGAATGGTAAGCAACTAGTTCAAATGTTTAAGTTAGATTTTGGGGCTTATTTTAAATGAATATTCCAGATTTTGAATATTTCCACAGTATTGCTATTTACTTTTAAAACACAATTTACACGAAAGTACAGTGTCTATAATGTGTAGAGAAATTTGACTGTAATGGGTAAGAATTGCATCCTAGAGGATTGAGCTCGTCTCTTCAGCTGTGTAATTTGGGGACGGTGGGCAGATTATTCAGTTTTTCTGCTTCAGTTTCCCAGTATTTACAGAGTGAAGTTGATTGTCCTTATTGCCGAGGGTCACTACAAAGACTCAATATTTGGAAGGTATAGATAGGTTTGGCATATGTATTCTGTATACGCTCTACTAAATAAAAATATGTGCAGGAGTTCCTGTGCAGGTAAAGTGAGCTAATATGTGGAACTTAGAAGTCATTAGAGTAGGGTGGGTACTGGGCTGAGGTGAGGGCACAGCCTTGCCTGCCATCTTCTTGTTCTTTTGTTGGGGATTAGATTGGAAACCTATGCTGTCTATTAGTATGGTTTGTTTTCCTATACCAAACTAAAAATAGAGACATTAACATGTGGTTATTGTTTTTTTTTTTTGTTTTTGTTTTTTTGTTTAATTTAGCCCAGAAATGACACTGATTTTTTGAAAAATTCATTACTAGAATCTGATAGTGCTTTTATTGGTGAGTATATTTAATTTACTAGAGTTACATTACTTTTTAAGCTATACGTGTATCTGTGTCTGTTTAGATCTTTAAGCCAGGACGTTGCTTGGTAGCCAGCCCCAGCTGAACTGGAACTCTCTGTGGCTCAGGGGTGACCTCAAACTTTGATTCCCCCAAGATGGGGCTGTACACTGCTGCATCAGGCTGCTGTAGCTACACAAAATGCTGGCAGTCACCCTAACCCTGGCAGTAATTCCTTGTTTCTGTCCCAAAGAAATCATGTCCACACAGAGATTAATCAAGTATCATTCAAGTGCCACTAGCCAGCAATACTCCCTACATGGCAAGTGCAAGGGCAAATGTGATGAAGTATGACTCGGCAAGGAAGTGTAAATGAACTTCGGATACACGCCAAGTGAGAGACAAAAGACTATGAATTCCATTTGTGTGGAAAGTTAACAAGAGTGTTGGACTGTGTCTGGAGATTGCTTCTCAGTGAGCATATGGGAGCTATTTGAAGAGAGGGAAAGTCTAGATAGTAATGATTGTGCAACTGTAAATTCATTAAAGAAATCATTGAACTTGATAAGAACAATTAAAGAAAAAGACATCCAAGTCTTGCCTTAGCTCTTCGTAAAGTTGATACTCTCTTTGTGTGGCCTGTGTAGGTGCTTATGGTGAAACATACCCTGCCATTGAAGAAGATGTTTTCCCTCCGCCATCACAGCTGCCTTCTGCAAGGGAGCGCAGGAGGAACAAATTTAAAGGACTAGATGTTGTATGTATGATCCTCTCAGTTTAGGAGATTGAGAGTTTGGCCTCTGTTAATGTGTTCATTTTTGAAAGAGGGGACTTGTTTTGAAAACCAAGTTGGCATGGCCTGAATCTAGGTTCTGCTGCCAGTTATTCTGGTGACCTTGTAGCTCTTATGATGGCAGTATGTAGCTCTGTACATGGCGAGAATATCCTGTCCTGTAAATGTTAAAACTTTTGTCTCCATCTTTATCTTACTCCCTACGTAATAGACGGGCTCTAGAGAAGCTGTAGAGAGTGACTGATAGCGTTTATCAAAATAACACGATATAGGTGGCAACTCTGGTTTGGTCAAGTGAGTTATTTAAGGTCACCAGTTCAGAGGACTAAGGTTCAAACCCATATTCTCCTTTTCCATAGCTTTAAGTATAGTCATTAGAGGCTTTTGGAGCCTTCAACAAACCATGTTTTTATGGTGCCCCTTCTCTTTGGGTTGGGAACTTGGGACAGCTCCTTAAGCTGTCTTCCCATTTATATCATGTGTACTAGTGCTCAGGAGCTTCCAACAAGTAAAAGTCTCTCGCTCTACCACTCAGCCAGTTCTGTCAGCTCGGCAAACTCTGTTGCCCTAGGTAACTAACAATCTGGTTTATTGTCTTTGCTGTGTGTCCTTTCTCATGGGCCATCTTGTAGCACATGGCAATACCTGATTCCTCTTCATTATGTGTAGATACCGAAGTATGCTTATTCATTCAACAGGTGATGAATATCTGGGTTACTGTCACATTTGTGCAAGTTTCATGTGGGTTTTGTATGAATTTAACTTTTGAAGGTTTTCTAAAACATCACCATTTTATACCATTTTCAATTTCACATTTATAGAAGTATATGAATTTCCTACTTCACAGTATGGCCAGTACTGATTACCATACATGATTTTGCTTACAGCTGAAGTGTCTGTTATGTAAGCACATCTCATGTGCTGCTTTCCTGTCCAGTTGTGGATCTTTGGAGATAAGGTCTTTGTCCATTTTTAAATTGCGTATGGTATTTTCACTGCTAAAGTTTAAGACATTCTGTTAGATGTTAGATTTGCAAATGTTTTCTATTAAAGATTGTCCTAGGTTCTAAAGCATACAAGCTTTAATTTCAAGGAGGTTCTTTTTATCATTTGGATTTTTTTGGGTTTTCAACCCACACACACAAGAAGTGTTTGTGATACACTCGAGTTAAGTTTTGCACGTAAATATGAAACATAGGGTCTGAGCTCCTTTAGTTTCTTTAGCACCATTCATTGAAAAGACTTTTTTTCTCCCTGTTGTACTGTTTGCCATTTATTTAAAATAGAGGATTTTTAATTTAGCATTTAAAAAATTTAAAACACCAGGACTAGTTTCTGGATGTTTTTCTCTCCCACTGCTTTGTGCATCTGTCCTGCAAGTGACACACTATTTTCAGTGCTGAGCCTCAGCTATTACTGCGTGTTTGCCTTTTGTGCCCAATTTCCCAAACCTTACGCCACTGTTTGCGTGTCATCACAGTGTGACCTCTTAGCCCTGACAAAGTCACCCGAACCTGCAAAGACAGGAAATGGGATCCACATGCTCCTGTTTTGCTTTTCACAGTGTGTATTGATCTGGTGTAAAACCATGTCAGTGGACTTTTGGAGTGGTTCTAAATTTTCTCTCTTAACTATACATAGGATAGGAGTCAGCTCCACACACCACCAGATGGTCTCTCTTTAAAATCTACCTCCAGTGTAAATGTCGATCAGGTTAGAATGAGAAATGAAGACAGGATGAGAAGACTGAACGAGCATCAGAAGAAACCCACCAACACAGGTAACATGCAGGAAGTTCACTGTTGATGCACACCTGGAGGGCACAAGAATTTTGAAGTCTTTGAGTTTTATGGTCAAGGACATAAACTAGCATGCAAACCAGGGCTTGGGATTAACTCTGCCGCACATTCTTCATACTAGAAGGGGTTCTTTAAGAGTAGATTCTAAGCAGTAACAAGGAGACTTGTGTATGAAATGTGTCCATTTTCAGCAGGGAAAATGCTAACTTGTATGTTATGTAATTACTCATGTTTTAAAGTAATACATGGTAATTAGATCTTATTGTAAATCTGCAGTATTGTCCAGAAAGAAGAAAAAAATTTTTCTATTACTATTCAAAGCCAACAAGCTGATCTTGTCATGCTGAGTGGCCTTGGGCGAGACTTCATGCAGCACAGGGCAAACTCAGCCCTGCTGCCAATCCGTGCCCCTCCCCAATCTTTGGAGTCATATCATGGGCTGGGTTGTTTTAGTGAAGTGAATACTCTCTGGTCTGTTAAACTGCATTACAGTATTTTGTTGTTGTTGCAACTTTTTCTTAAATGTTTTTCAGTGCTTTTAAACTGAACTCATTTCTCTAGTCCAAGAGTGATGTGTTCTGATAGTAATGATCAACTAAGAGAATAGTACTATCATACCTGGAAAACGTTTTAAAAGGCATTTTCCCAGCTGGGTGGTGGTGGTGTAGGTCTGTCTTTAATCCCAGCATTTGGGAGGCAGAGGCAGATGGATGAGTTTGAGGCCGCCCTGGTGGACAGAGCTAGTTCCAGGACAACCAGAGCTTCAGAAACAGTGTTTCAAAACCAAAAAAAGCATTTTTCATGTATACCCAGAATTGCCTTTTCTTAATCTTAGAACCAGTAGACTTGAAGGATATATTTGAGAGAAGGTAGACAAACTTTAAGATTTTTTTTTTTCAGATTTCCAATGTCTAAACTATTTTTAACACTGTCCTTTCAAACAGGAGCTTTTTGGTACGATGTGGATTGATTGCTCATTAAACTGCTTGCACACACTCGTCTGTAATTTTTTTTTTTTAGAAAAAGAAACTGACATCACAGGGTAGGAAGACAGATTTTTTTTTCCTATTTTATACTTATTAAGTCTACATATGTAGAATTTGAGTAAGACAAAATGTGATTAATGAACATGTCACCTCTTAACTGGACCATCTCAGATTAGGGCAGAATGTCAGTAATTCCTCAGGATGACTTTCAGTGTGCTTTTATCAGTGCTAGAGGCTGGACAAGTATTCCTCAAACTCTTTTTAAATTAAGGTCCTAAGATGAAGTCCACTGTTTTTCCTAATGGTAACTAACAGACATAAAATAAGACAGTCTGTATTTCTACAGTCAACTTTTAATGTTTGGTAGTCTCCTTTGCTACAGTTTAGAGTTCTCGTAGCTCCAGTGCCAGGGAGTCAACCTGATTACCCTCCCTCCTCCACTGCAGTCCCTTTCTAGGCAGGCTCTTCTACTCCCAAAGGGGTGCTTAGTTGTTGGCGGGGGGGGGGGGGGGAGGGTGATTGTAATTCTGCTGTAAGGGCTGGACTGTAGGTAACCTGTGTAGGTCACCTGCCACCTGACTGTACTGTTTGCTCCCTGTAGATGATGAGAGCTCACTGGTTGACCCTGATGATATCATGAGACGCCTGGGTGACGATAGATGCAGCTCTGTGGCAACTGAGCCCTGGCTTCGCCCTGGCACCTCTGAAACTCTAAAACGGTTCATGGCAGAACAACTGAATGAGGAGCAGCAGCAGGTTCCTGGGAAAACAGGCACTTTGACTTGGCAGGGCCTGTCTGCTGCACATGCTTAAAATAAACCCACTCTGGACCCAGCAGTGCCTTTTACAGTGGAAATAACATTCAGTGGAAATAACATTCAGTCTGTATCTTGAATAATGTATCTTGCCGGTGGCCCTACTTCTATCTTAGTTATGTTCTAGCTATATATAAAGGGTATTTTCCCATGATGATACTTTATATATACATGTATATTATGTACATAAAAGCCCTGATTATTGAGTTCTAATATAATTGTATAGAATTATTTTTTGCAGTTTTGCCATGGGGTGGTAATGAACTCTTGATTCAACTACCGTGTGTGCATTAAATTGATTGCCATTAAGTGGTGGTGAATTAAAGTTACTAGTTCCCTTGCCACTGTTAGTGTATTTAAACAGTTCATAGTGAATACACCCATTGTAGCTGTGACTATGCCAGTTGCTATGTAATGAGGGACTAAAACAAGCTGCTCATTTTCATATTTTTAGCTACAGATTACATAGGAGCAAAGGGAGATATGATCCATGAGCCATGACTAAATGTTCCATTTTTCTGCCTCCATTTTATTTTTCTGCTGATATAAGCACAGACTCACTCAGTTACTAATTTATCTGATTTCACTATTTCTTGATACAAATAAAGTTCTATTTTTCCTAACTACCAATGTCAGCTTCTTTACTTGAAATGGAATTGTGGTTTCTAGAAGTTAAAAAGCTCCCATCCAGAGGGTAGAGGCAGTGGTCTTCTGTACCCTTGGCTAAGTGAGCTTTTCTGATCAGTAGGTAATACTTCACAAGGACTTGTTCAACTTCTAGAAAATAATCCTTACTTGGATTAGGGTCTTCAGTACATACCACGGTGACAGCTGAAGACAACCAGCCACTGCTTCTCTGCCATTTCAAAGGAGGAAAATCAATAGCTGGTAAGGACAGAAGAGTTTACCAAAAATAAGAAATTTCTGGTATTGTTTTCGGCTACATGTAATTTTATGTTCAATTTTGCTCTACTAATAACAAAACCTTTTAAAAATCTTTTTATATTAATTAGTTCATTCACTTTGTATCCCAGCTGGAGCCCCTTCCCTCTTTCCCTCCCAAACCCACCCTCCCTTATTCCTATGCTCACATACCCCTCCCCAAGTCCATTGATAGGGGAAGTTTCCCCCTTCCATCTGACCCTCACCTATCAGGTCTCATCAGGAGTGGCTGCATTGTCTTCCTGTGTGGCCTGGTAAGGCTGCTCCCCCCTCAGCAGGAGGTGATCAAAGAGCAGGCCAATCAGTTCATGTCAGAGACAGTCCCTGTTCCCCTTACTGTTTCCCTCTTGGATACTGAGCAGCCATGGGCTACATCTGTGCAGGGGTGCTAGGTTATCTCCATGCATGGTCTTTGGTTGGAGTATCATCAGTCTCAGGAGAGACCCCAGGGCCCAGATTTCTTAGTTCTGTTGCTGTCCTTGTGGAGCTCCAGTCACCTCTAGGTCTAGCTCCCCTTCTTTCGTAAGATTCCCTGCACTCTGCCCAAAGTTTGGCTCTGAGTCTCAGCATCTCTTCAATACACTGCTGGGTAGAGTCTTTCAGAGGCCCTCTGTGGTAGGCTTCTGTACTGTTCCCTGTTGTCTTCCTCTTTTGATGTCCATCCCGTTTGCCTTTCTGAGTGAGGA
This sequence comes from Psammomys obesus, assembly GCF_907164565.1. NCBI lineage: Eukaryota > Metazoa > Chordata > Mammalia > Rodentia > Muridae > Psammomys > Psammomys obesus. The sequence continues at coordinate 29,287,371 of NW_026587216.1, read as the reverse complement.
TTGATTATCTTACCCAGGCTCCTCCTCCTCGCTTCGCTTCAGTAGGTGTACAATAAATTTGAAAGTGAGAACAATCATGTCCTCTTTGGAGAGCTGGTACTACAGCGGTCACCAAACAAATCTCAGTCATGTGACCAGATGACACCAACTTAGTTCCGACATTTACCCTGGCTAGAGCAGAGCTGGATCTTGTCATAAATATGATATACTAGCTTCTCATTATCTAAAGAGTGACGAAAGCAAAGCAAAGACTAATACTGTTTTGAAAATTAACCAACACTTGTTTTTTTTTAGTACTATGTATCTACCACTGGAACTGACTCATTTGCAAAATGCCACAGTATTAACCCACCTAAGGATAGGGGAACATTTTTCAGTTTCATTATAATAGCCTTATCACTGAATAATAAATACACTTTTGAGTATCCTAGGATTAAGAAAGGAAATTGAAGGATCCAATGTAGAAACTGCAAAGAAGCATCTGTAGCAAAAAGAAAAAAAAAAACAAAACAAAACCAACCAACCCCCCAACAAACAAACAAACACCAAAAAAGATTCCTTTTCATAGTTTGGCCTATAATTAAAAAAAAAAAAAAAAAAAAATTCAATGAAAACAGGGCTGTAGGCTACATAGGTTTTGACTGCATTGATGAAATAATTCAAAAACTTTATTGACCTATAACCTGATTAGATATGCCAGATGAGAATCAATTTTGTACAGAAAGTTGTACACAATTTTTTACATAGAAAACTTTACATCTGTACCATATACATTTTATCCACCTGAAAAAATTGTCTACACCCACTGTTAATATATGGAATGCTTGACAAGCTTTTCATTTAACCATCAGAGCACAATTCACAGTATGAATACATTTTCCAGTAAATCTAACCGTCCCAAACCATGCCAGCTTTGTTATTTTAATATATTCAACATTAAATCCTGTACATAGAATAAAATCTACATCAAGCCCCGCCACCCAAAAGAAAAAGTGACAGCAACCTAGATTCATTTCGCAGTGATTCAAGTTTCAGTCTGAAAGGTCATCTATTTTAATGGCTCATTTTTAAAAGCCCTAAGAGTATGTTACAGGTAGTTCTTGTCAGCAGGGACGTTTTCTGTTGGTGGTTGCCCTCCTGTTGTGATCCTGACAAGCAATGGCCACAATAGGTTCAGGGCACAGCAAGCCCTCAGAAATGACCACCACTCCCCCAAAGACAAAAGTTCAACCCAAATTTAGTGCATTTGACAAAATATTATGGGTATTTAGCAAGTAGATAAGAAAATAAAGAAATAAAACAGTGCAGGAGAACCAATATGTTTTAAGATTTTTATATTACAGACCTGCATCTCTGTACATTTTCACAGATGGTGATTACCAGTATCTCAGATAGCCTGAGTGTGCAAAAATCTTCCAAGTAAGAATACCATAGTCGCTAAATATCTTTACCATGAGCAATAATCTTTTTCTCCCTTCCCCCCAATTATAAACATTTTATCCTTCAAAATACAGCTCTCCTGAGTTGTACTTCTTGCAGAAGTTCAGTCTTTACATCTATACTTCTTTGGGTAAGTTTCATTTCCGTACCTGCCAAAAAAGTGTGTGTGCTCACCCTGCCCAGAGGACGGGGAAGGACCCTGAAGGCAAGCTGACACAGTTTGAACAGGCTTTCTGCTCAACAGGAGCCCAACATGAGAGAAGCCACCAGTATCCTAAAGGGACTGGATGGAGTATTCCGACCTTGAGTCATAGCTGTAAGCCTCATTACCAGTAATTCTCAGACACGGCAATCCAGAAACATTTTTCAGGTAGGAAACCTCTGCTCTAGGGTCCTCGGACAGAGCAGAGGAGTGTAAACACCAACAGAATAATATTCAGTTCTTATCATTGCTTGTTTGTTCCAAGTTCCTGTTCAGGTGGCTGTGAAATCTGAAAAACTATTCCGATCCGCAGGAAAAATCTTCTAAGAACAGCACGAAGTTCAGGAATCAAGTCAAATTGCATAATTTCACATAGGAGAGGGTAGTAGAATGATGCATGAGCTTTAAACTGGGGGAGGGATAAATATCTCCGTTAGTCCTGCTGTATTGCAATCCACAGAGGCTAAACTGACTTTAAAGAGGAGTGTATGTCCTGACGGCATGCCCTGAGACACCTGACCACCTGCCCCGTTCTCACAGAGGCAGGTCTGCCCAAGTTTAAGGACATGGATTATACAACTGAAAGCCTAAAAAGAATTAAAAGACAAACATCTAGGCACACACCTTGGTTTTTCATCACTGTTTTAAAAAACATTTTCCATTGCATAGCTGATAAAGTTTAATATTTAACATGCTTTTCCTGTATACTGAGCAAAAGTAAGAAGCAAAATAGAGTTTCATAATGTATGAATTTTAAGGGAAGATTCTACCTAGCACAGTGTTACAGTCAACCTGACCACACCTAGAAACAACTACAACTCAAGCAACTGGGCACACCCATGAGGCATTTCACAACGGGTGGATCATCTGAGGTGGGAAGACCCACCTTCTTCTGGTGGCCACCATATGCCTCTGTGGGTAGGAGAGCTCCTGCAGGACTACGTGAACCACAGCTTGTCCCCGTTCTACTCACATACACACACGCAGTCCCTGAGCTGTTTCCCCAGAACCCTGGCTGATAGCAACTGCAACGTCCCCTCCCACCTCCTTCATCTCTGGACGCTGGTGTGCTTCTTTCTTTCCTACATGCCCTTCCACACTGCACCAGACACAGGGATGCCATACAGCACATTGGCCAGAGAACCTACAAATGAGGGAAGACACTCTCCAGGCCTCACCTGGCTCAGGGCCAGATGCCCTGTCCCATAGGATCTCATATGTTAGTCTAAAGTTTCGAATGCCCACCCAAATGGGCATTTAAATTTTAGGGCTCACAGCAACAAATTTCCTTATCTGTCAAGCTGCTTTAAAAAAAGAAAAAGAAAAATGTAGATTTTGAAAACAATGATAAAATATTCATGTATGTGTATGTACCTATGCGTTTACATGCAGCTGTAATTTTTACCTCTTATTCCTGTTGGCCTAAATTGTTCACTCCAGGTTCTAGTACACCAAAGACTGGATGCAGCCTGGAGCAGACACTCCAGGGCAAGGTCACACTGTGTGGGCTGGGTACCTGCTCTCAACTGGGTAAACTGGGAACTTTAGTAACTAGGGGTCATAGTGAGGATGACTATGACCCCTAGTCATAGTCATAGTCAATGTTGAGGCACTTATCAATGTGTCCAGTGAGATTCTAATTGCTCTAGCTGAATTGCTGATTAGAAACCAAAGCTATGTGAGAAATTGTGTAGCCTAGGTTTAGCGTACTGTAGCATAGGCTCTGAGTGACTCTCTCTCCCTTGACTGCAAGGCACAGGGATGGACAGAAGCCTCATACTTACCCTGTTATCACTGATCTTTAGAACTTTAGTTAGGAACAATAATAGCAAGTTAGTCCAGGCTTCCCGGTGACTTTCAGATGTCAGAGTGAGGAAATAACTTAGCGCTTCACTACAGACACTGCAAAAGAGAAGGCGCTGTTTACACACTGAAGCCCGCTGGAGAGCCCTGAAGACAGGAGGGTAAGAATAATGACAACTGGCTAGGTCCTATTTGTTTACATTAACTGGAGCATCAATACATGTCATTCAAACTAGGAAGAAAACACTAAAGGAATCTCCCGGAGCTATTAGGAAATCCACAGCTCCATTTTCTAAGTTTCACTTAGAGTGCCCATGATAGCAGGTGTGGCTTGAAACTGGTGGCATTTCCCTTCCCTAATTATGAGGCTTAGGTTCTTCTGATTAGCTTTGTTTATAAAATAAGAGATTGTAATAGGAATCTCTAGGACATACTGAAGCTGCTCTCAGGACAGGAATGAGCAATGCACCAGCAGCTCTCTTCTAAATAACGTTTCAGTGTGAGCACAAGCTAAATTAGGTTATCATGAAGTAAAGCAGAATGAAACAAACCCAACTAATCACACTCCAAATACTTAAATAAAAAAATAAAATGCCAGCAATCTGTCACCTTCACAAGAGGCACTGAAAAGACTGAGAACTATCCAAGTTTCTGAATACTCAAAGAGCCCCTCTGTGTTAGCTGTAGTCTGCTCAGGTGCTGTCAGGTGGATATAACATCATTCACCTCAGCCAGGCTCAGCTGCTGCTGTAGTCCCAGACAGAGAGGAAACAAACAGAGGAGGTCACTGCCAGCCCATGAAACACAGGAGAGATGATGCCAAGTATGTAGGGGGAGAAGGTTTAATACTCCGGAAGGTTGCCTGAATTTTCACCTGATCTGTGAAATGGGGTTTCCGGGTTCTAAAGACTCAGCTACTGTTTGCTATAGCTATATTGTCCCCTCCAATCCTGCACAGCCACCACCCAAGAGCCTTACTTCAGAAGCCTCTGCTGGACTTCTTCCCAGGCGCTGACCCTGCTCTCGTCCATGTACATCCGGAAGAGAATGCGCAGCCCACAGGCCAGGCTGCTTGTTTCCTGCTTTAGAAGATTGGGCTTGGACTTGCCTTTGAAGCCTGTAGAAAGGGGAAGTTTCTGGAGTTAGACTAGGAAGGCACCTTATAGAGGTCAAAAAACTGCCATTGGAAGGCATACTCTGCCTGTGTTTAGCTGTCAGTACTAGCTGTCTAAACAGCAGACCCTCTAGACCAGCACAGTTCTCAACATGTGGGTCATGACCACTTTGGGGTTGCATATCAGATATTTAATCGCGATTCAAAACCGTAGCAAAATTACAATTACAAACTAGCACTGAAATATTTTACAGCTGGGGCCACCACAACACAAGAACTGTATATTAAAGGGCTTGCAGTATTAGAAAGGTTGGGAACCAGTGCCATAGACTTGAATTTACACCTGGAGTCTTGCAGGAAAAAGAGCTTGAATTATAGTATGGAGCCCACAGAGGAGTTGTTTATAAGCCAGAAACGTGAAAGAGCAGAGGAGCCCGGTGCCTGATCAGGAATGTCCTAGTCAGATGGTACACCAAGGGGGAGGGGAGGAAGAGGCGAGTGAAATTCTGCTCTTCTCTAAGTTGGGTCATAATGGGAAGAGGATAAACAAAGGCCATGTTAGATGAAAATAATCAAGGAATACAGAAAGCAGCCAGCATTCTACTGGATGTAGAGTTGATAAATTGACAATAGGCCCCTTTATTTTTCTGGCTATGTTCTGGGGACCCTCTTTTACTATGAATAGCTACAGACAGCTGTTTATTTTTTCTTTTGGGGGGGATGGGGGGGGTGGGTGGAGAGGGGTGTTTCAAGATAGGATTTCTGTGTAGCCCTGGCTGTCTTTAACTCAGAGATCCAGCCTGCCTTATTCTCACTAGGACCCCACGCACTCACCCCAGCAACTCTTGAGAATCATACACCAGTGTGTTCCCAGTGACAGTATGAGACCTGGACAGCTTACCTGCTTTCCACAGAGCAGTCCTCTGTTCATTGTTGGAATTAAATGCTTTTGCAAATCTATGTGACTCTAATAAGCAGTCCAGTAGCTTAAAAAGTTGTTGTGATGTTAAAAAGCGGTACATTCCTTGGTCTTGAGTGTCAACTCGAACATCGAAGTCTACTGCATCTCGCTTTGGAAAACAAACAGCCACAGTACACACTTAACTAATGTTAGTGAATGTAAAACTCACAGCTGGGCCCCCAGCTCTGATCTCTTTAGTAATTATGAATGCATGTCTAATCCTGCTTATTTGTATGTGCACCACATGTACGTGGTTGCCCACACAGGCCACAGGGGAGTGTTGGATCCTTTGGAACCAGAGAGATAGCAAACTGTGAACTGCCTGATGGAGGTCTGGGAATCAAAATAGGTCTTCTGCCACAGAGCAGCAAGTGCTCTTAACCTTTGAGCCATCCCTCCAGCTTTCACCCCTATCCAAGACTAGTTTTATATGCCAATCTATAAAAGTAGAAAACATCTGCCTTGGGTTAAGCATTCTGGCGCCAGCACCCCTCACACTGTCTTAGACCCTTCCTGGAACCTCCAACACCAGGCTTTGGCCTTCCAGGCCTGTAGTCATTGGCTACCTCTTGTGGCTTATAAGCCCTTTCTCTTCTCAAGCAGTTTTGCATTTCTAGATAATGATTTTAAGGACTCTCCTGAAGGATCTCTGTTCTTTTTCTAGTACCTCTCTGGCAAACTACCTTTCTATGATTGCATTCACAAAGGTGGCAAGGCTTAGACTCTATAGCATTTCTCCATGTTTTTCAATGGCCAGCTCAAGTGCTCACGATACATATCCTGTGTCTAAAGAGCATTCCTTCAGCCTCACATGGTGTGGAACTTTTCAACAAACTCTTACTACCCCAAATGCACAAGCCTTTCTGGACTGTGCAAGCTTTGCCCAGTCTTCTCTCACAAGTGGACTATTTGGTATAACCACAGATGGCTCCACTATAACCATCAGTCACTCAGAAATACTAGATAGTACCTACTACCCCTCCACCCTGGCTTTATCTCTGCTGGAGAGCTCTTTATCAATAAGCGTGTGACAGACTGCCAATCTGGGAAACAGAAGAAACACAACAAATGTTCTGTGCTCCTCTCCCCTTGTGTTCCTCACTCCATTTCTTCAGCCCTCTTTATAGCAAAACTCCTTGACAGAGTTAACAGTATGTACAGACTCCAATTCCTCTTCTCTTATACCCACTACAATTAGGCTTTTGTCCTCAGTGTTAACCTGAGTTCTATGTCAAGCTTATAAAGTCCTATAAAGTATCATAGGGCAGTTTTTAGATGCATTGTTGTGTGACTCATCTAGAAGAGCTAGTCACGTCCTTCTTAAAACATCTTTAGTTGACTTCCACTATGACCTGCCCTTGCTTCTCTTTGGGCCTCCCAACTGCCTTGGGTAGTGCAAGAGCTCATTCCCTGACCCTCCATCTCTGCCAGGGACATTCTTATTTCTCATGACACCATGCAGGCTCAGGGCTTAGAAAAACGGCTGTGTGAAGATGACCTTCCAAATGACACCTCTACCCTATCATCTGAATCCCCGACACCTCAGTTCCTTCCCTCCTGTCCCAGTTCCTTACCTGGGCTGCAGCTAAGTTTTCTGCATCCTCCTTCTTGCTTGTGGCTGGGAAGAACACAATGTTGTCGATGGTCTGGATGAGTTCCAGCTGCACAACACATTTAATCAACAGGGCAGCAAACAATTTTTGTTCTGGGAATTCTGTGAGGAAACCCCCCAATGCACATGCGAACAAAACATTATTTTGAATCCTTTATAATTTCCATGACATTATAGCGCTAAGGAAACATTACTATGTACAAGGGTCATCTGTCTGTCTCACACTGAAGAAGACATCCTGCCTTTGCTCACAGCTACTCCCTGCTAAAGTAACTTCCTAACTGTGAAACCATTAGGAAAGAATTTGCTTAAAAAAGGTGAAACATCTCACATGATTTGAACAGTGCTTATACTTTCAATTCAGGTTATTACTGAAATAAATAGCCTTTATTGACGCCCAAGTCTAATCTTTGAAAATAATATGAAAACCTGTATAAGAAAACAATAGGAGCCAGATCAACACCAAACAGAAAGTGGGACAGCCAGGATTCTAATAAAACCATGCAGTATTGTGGTTTAGCCACATGACAGGTTTATCTGGGTCCAAACGTGTATCTGTAGCTTAAACCACTGCTTATTTTCAACTGATGCACCAGTATCTAAGTTATAGACATGTATGTTGAGGATACTGCCACTAAACACAAGTGTCAGAAGTGTTTCCCATGGAGCCTTCCACTCCACAGCTGAGACAAACTTCGCTCCTTACTCTACCAGCCTGCCGGATGACATCAGAGGAGGATGCTCCTTTTCAATGATCATACAGTTAGGTAGATGCAGAAGCAAAAGCCAAGAAGGAGGACTCAGCCGCCAGCTGCTGTGTGCACTGGGCAGCACTGATGTTGGCAAGGCAGTGAGGCACATCTGGGTCCTGGGTTCTAATGGGCAACAGATGCCCAAGAGGAATTACTCATTAATCAATCTCGGGGCAATGGCTCCAGCCGGAGCCAATTTACAACCCCTTAGTTTCTTTCTAATATAAAAAGCATTTACTACAAAATTCCTTTTCCGGTACCAATTTTTCCAAGTTAAATTTATTTACGGAGACATTTGAACATTTCCTATTCAGACATTTTTCTAGAAATGTATATCGCATTTGGTTCTTATGGTTGAAGACAAGTTAGAAACAACACTATTAGTCCCAAGGTTGTCTCTTGCATCATCCCGTTACAGTCACAGCCACCACTGTGCATTCTCCTCGATTCCTTAGCTGAAATATCCCAGGTGAGGCAGAGCCTCTTGGCAGCACCTGGACTACTAAAGCAGGAGCTTAAGGCAGGTGTTTAAGGAAAAATGGTTTCATCAGGATATTAAGAGAGCACTAAGTGGTACCCAGATATCCCTAGTAACAGAGTTTGGTGGATGAGGGTGCACTATGACTGTTAACAGGAATATAAAATGATGTTACTATCATGAACAGCTTAATGCTTCCTTAGGAGTTACAAAGAATTAGTACAATTAGCACAATTAGTAGAATGACTGGGCAATCATTCTACTTCTAGGTACATTCTCACAAGACCTGAAAACAGGTGTTCAACAATGTTTGAACACGAATATTCCCACTAGTACTATTCATAATCGAAGTGTCACAAACTCAATGTCTATCAGCAGCTGAGTGGGCAAACAAAATATGATATGTACACATATACAAAGGATGGCTAACTCAGTAATAAAAAGGAGTAAGTCACTGATTCATTCTGCGAAGAATCTCAAGGTCATGCCATCCATAGAAAACCCACAGAAGAGCCTAAACACAGATACAACGGTGGTTGCCAGGGCCTAGAGAAGGGACGAATGAGTGGTTGCTCACTGAATGTGGGATTTCCTTTCCACGAGGATGCAAACGTTTTGTAACTAGTTGGGGATGCGGGGCAGGGCGGGAGGGGGAGTGGAAAGGGGCTCACACAACATTCTGAATGTACTAAACACAACTTGGTTGTTCATTTGCAAATAATAATTTCTGTGAAGATAGTCTCAGTTAAAATTTTTGTTAATTTTATTGTGCATGTGTGTGCCGGCAGGTAGAGGCTAGAGGGCAACTTTCAAGAGTCAGTTCTCTCGTACTATAGTTTCCATGACTCAAACTCAGGAAGGGCATTAGGCCTGGTAGCAAGTGCCTTTACCTGCTGAGCCAACCTTATTGGCTTCCGCCTCAAATTTTCAGTGTTAACGCCACTTTCTTTTCTAAGGTTGTCATCTTTCCTATGTATTATTTCCTTTCACCAAACAAAACTGAACCAATGTCAAAACGTGAGAGTATCCTGTACCATTTTTGGGCAAAGGTGGTAGAAAGACTGAAAGTGGTCCCTGGAGATAGAGGGTATGCACAAAGCTTGATCCTCTGAGCTGGGAGCTCCTGCCTACAGAAGGATGAGGTCCTTTCCTCACTTCTCAGGAAGACGAGTAAAGAAAGACATGCACCTTTACAGGCAGAAAATGAGGCTGAACCGTGGAGGAGGTAAAAAAGGAAGAGCCATGTGCTCAACACAAACAAGAGCCAAAGGCACTGTGATCAAAATTAACACTGCAGATGTTAGTGAAGTTATCGAAAAAGAACATCTGTCAGAGATGTCCACACTGAGATAGACAGAGGAAAAAGTGATATCAAAACCAATTATGGCATACACTTATTAAGAAGAGTAACAAAAATGTCCCTTACATACATAGTTTATTTTTAGTTAGAGAAATAACTCACTTGCTGTAGATTTCACTTTGCTAACTTCTTCAGTCACAGTAGAAACAGAAACTAGTGGTGCTTGCTGTCTGTTCTCTGAAGATCTTGGTTGAACAGAATCATGTATGTCTACAGATTTTTGCGATATTGTATCCTAATAAGATAAATTCATTGTTAAGCACATTGCAAGTAGAAACATGCTTACTATTACACTGGTTTTTACAAATCACAAAATTTAGACATTAGTCATGGAAAAAAGACATCTTGCATTTTAAATTACCTAGGTACAGATAAAACCTAAGCATCTTTAGGACAACAGCTGAGGTTCATACACAAGGACTGCTGCAAATTTGAGGCCAGCCTGGACTGCAGAAACCCAAACTCAAAAAAAACCAGAATGGGTGGGTAGTGGGACACACCTTTAATGCCAGCACTTGGGAAGCAGAGGTAGGTAGATCTCTGTGCGTTCAAGACCATCCTGGTCTTCAGAGTGAGTTCCAGGACAGCTAGGGCTACATAAAGAAACCCTGTCTCAAAAAGCCAAACCAAACCACACCAAACCAAACCAAACCAAATCAAACAAACCCAAATCAGCATTTCTGAGCCTTTGTGGACTCAGGCCTGATACTGCCCCCCACACGTTATGTTGCAATGCATGGGAGACTACTCAGCACTATCCATAAGTGTTCTCCAGATCTGACACACCTGAACATGTGTTAAAGTGGAGGGAGATTTCACATGGTTGATTGGAATTTCCTTTGTGGGAGTAGTAAGTAAAGTATCTTCTGTTGTCCAAGAAGCCAAGGACCAGAAAGGTCAGTATTAGGGTGGCTAAACAGGAGTTCGGTGTTATGACGAGAAGCTGGAAACGACCTACATGGTAGTCCAACTAGAGCTGTAAAAGCAGGCTGGAGGGAAAAAAGTTAACGATCCTCAGCAGAGCTGCTCTCTCAGGAACAGCTTTCCTCCCAGGTGAACAATTAGAGGCGGGAGATGTGGAGCTCCAGCATAGGGTCACACAGCTATGGGTAGCTAGTGCTCCTCTTTCCTTTGCTTTACGTGGTGACAACAGTGTACAGCACTGAGGAAAGAGAAGATGGCTGGCTTTAGGATGATCACCGTGCTATTTCTCTAGGGCATAGCTTCACCTGGGTTGTGGAAGGCTTGTGTTCCTAGAAACAGTGCTAAGCAATTAGATTTTAACTGGCTTCAATGTCAAATGAAAACATAAATTTATGATCTGTCATTTTCAGTTCTAAATAAAATAGGGGATATATATATATGAATACACACACACACACGCGCGCGGATATATGAGACATGGTCCTCAAACTTTTGAAAGGATTAAGTATGAAAACATTTTTAAGATATACTTTTAATTACGTGTATGTATAGGTATGTGTTCGTGTGTGCAGATCCCCTGGAGCTGGAGTTACAGATGACTGTAAGCCACCACTCAGGCATCTGCAGGAGTTTTGCTCTTAAACACTGAGTATCTTTCTAGTTCCATCTAAGTATTTTTAAACAAGGGAGCACTATACATTATAGAGCCATATTGTTGTTGTTATGGGTTTTTAGTGATCTAAGTATGTATTTTTTTTTAACACATTAAGTGTCTTTAAGTAAAAACTTGTTTTAGTCTAGCAGAGTATTTATTTGACCATGATGACTTAACATTTTTTTCTTAAGTATAAAAAAAAACACATAGGAATACTTAAACTGGGTTATAATAGTAAGAACTTTTTTAGAACTTTTTGAATTCTTTCTCAATTTTTCTGATTAACCAATGTAAAAGTCTTTGGCAATCTTTGCCCTTTTAAGGACAGTTCTACATCAGAACACCACCGCCTTTAAAAAGGGACTGCATGGTAGCATAGCAAATGAGGCCCTGTAAGAGAGATTCTTCATATCAGATATTGACTAGACATGCTACATAGTATTTACATTTAAAAATCCTTTAAGTATACATAATAGTAATTATTTGTAAATGTAAGGAAACAAATGTAAGGATGCCTACCAATTAGTACTGCATTAGGGTTGAAACAGGAAGGTAGTATAAAAAGGGGTGTATTTTAAGTCCTGCATTCTTTCCTGTACATATAAATAATTATATTACATTTATTTTTGTAGTGACAGGCTATTTAAAAAATATATTTAATCAGTGCACAGCAAGAATTACTTCAGCTAGGAATGACAGTGAAAAATTCCTACAAGGTTGGCAAAGTCTCAGTATTCAGAGAAGAGAAAGACAGACTAGAGATGGTAGGAGCAGAAATGGCAGAGCAGCAACAGCAGCTCAAGATGAGAAGCTGCGCTGGGTGGCAGTGCTGAGACATGAGTGCGACTCGGTGTTGGATGCCCACGCCTGAGGTGTACGGTGAATCTGACTTGATACAACGAGACATGCAGAACAGAACAAGTAGGCCAGGTCCACGATCTCCTTGGGCAGAAAACAGCCCATACTGCACATGCTACCAGGAGCACCCACAAAGAGTAACCTCCTCCCCGTATGCACGGGTATCCTGTAAGTGGTGGGCATCTCATGAAATCTGGCAGATCAATTACGGAGCAATTACGAGCCTCGAGGCAGACACCACAGTTCTCAAGAAAAAGAATACTACTTTAGTGTGTAGCCGATGTTGTAAATGTTGACAAGTAGCTGAGGGTGTAAAGGTTGCGGGACGCAGACAGGTCCGTAGGCTCTAGCAGGCTCCTATAGCCTCTAAAATTCACGGGCTAGGAACTGGAGAGGCGGCCCAGAGAGCAACAGTGCAAAACCTGGCTTTGATTCCCAGACTGCACACAGTGGCTCACAACCATCTGTAACTCAAGTTCCAAGGGATCTGACAATTCTCTCGCCTCTGTGGGTTCCTGCACACTTGCGGAGCACAAAAAGTCATGTAGGCAAATACATGTAACACACAAACAAAACACACAGACACAAACAAATCTTTAAAAAAAAAATTTCAAGGGCTAGAAAACCAACGTGAACAGTGTGACATAGTTTTCTTTTTCTTTTTTGCTGCCTTTTGATTATGGTAAAATGGAAAAAGCAGAATCAGAATAAAGCCTACATATCAGATAAAAATAGTTGCACAAAGAATTTTCTGCTTGTGGTGATCTGAGTTATCCTTTTGGTATCATTAAGGAAATCAAACGTGAGAATCTTGTAGTGGTTAAAGGGCATCATGTTTGCAAATTTCTTGCAAAGAATTCTGAAAATGATTTGGGGAGAGTATGCAAGGGAGTGAGAAAAAAATCGGAGGAGGGAGCGACAAAGCAAATACAACAACCACATGGTGAAACCTGATGCTACAGGTAGTTTATGTGTAAGTGTAGCTAAGATACAGGTCCGGTGTGTCCTGCATATTTAAGTCAAAAGACAAGTAATAATTCAATTAACGCTGGTCAAGTGTTTCCTATACAACTAGGAAACCAATTATGGGCTGAAGGAATTCCTTAACCATTTTCTACATAGTGAAATTATATCAGAGTAAATAGTTAAAATAAAAAAAAGATTTAATAATATCTTTAAATTGGTGTGGAAAAATCTCTATGTTATCTGCATTCACAATTTTTGAAATCATTTTACTCTGTGTCCTATATAAAACAGTAATTTTAAATACCCTCCTTATGATATTACAGAGTATAAAACTATTACATGTAAAATTTATCATCAGGAATTTTAATCTGAGAATTTCATACAAGACAGTTAAACCATCTTTTAAAGAGAGTCGTTCTCACTGGCATAGTTTGAATGTTTGTATCCAAACATCTTTATATGTCAGGCTTTAGCATATGTGTGAAACACAGAAACAAAGTTCATGCTCAAGCTTAATCCTCTATAGGAGGTCATTTGATGTGAGGGCAATGCCCCATGGATACGATGGTTCCTTGCATAAAAGGAATGGGGAGCATTAAGGAGGCTCCTTCCTGTCCCTCTGCCTTCTGTCATGTAAGGATGTTAACGTGCCATTGTGGAAGCAGAGTGCAGCCTCTGTTGAGGCTCATACTCTGCATCTGGCATGACTGTGAGAAATCTTCTTTGGTCGCTTCTAAACTACCTAGACTTTCAGAGGGACCCTGTGGAAGGCTCCTGTCCTGTTCTTTGTCTTCCCCTACTTCCAATGTCTATCCTGTTTGCCCTTATGAGTGAGGACTAATCATCTTACCTAGGGTCTTCCTTGTTGTTTAGCTTCTTGAGGATTATACATTTTAGTATGTTTACCCTATATTATATGTCTAATATCCACTTATAAGTGAGTATATACCCTGTGTCTTTCTGCTTCTGGGATACCTCACTCAGGATGATCTTTTCTAGTTCCCACCATTTGCCTACAAATTTCATGATTTCCTTGTTTTTAATTGCTGAGTAGTAGTCCATTGTGTAAATGTATCACAATTTGTGCATCCATTCCTCAGTTGAGGGACATCTAGGTGTTTCCAGATTTTGGCTATTACGAATAAAGCTGCTATGAACATAGTTGAGCAAATGTCCTTGTTATATGGTTGAGCATCTTTTGATATATGCCCAGGAGTGGTATAGCTGGATCTTGAGGTAGCACTATTCCTAATTGTCTGAGCAAGTGACAGATTGATTTCCAAAAGACTCTACCCATCAGGGTATTGAAGGAGATAATAAGACTCATAGCCAAACTTTGGACAGAGTGTAGGAAACCTTATGGAAGAAGAGGAAGATAGACCTGGAGGGGACAGGAACTCCACAAGGAGACCAACAGAGGAAAAAAACAAAACAAAACAAAACAAAACAAAAACCTGGGCCCAGGGGCCCCTGCAGAGACTGATACTCCAACCAAGGACCATGCATGGAGGGGACCTAAACCCTCTGTTCAGTTTCCCTAGTAAGGGGGGCGGGGGCTCTCTCTGATATAAACTCAGTGGCTGGCTCTTTGATCACCTCCCCCTGAGGGTGAACAGCCTTACCAGGCCACAGAGGAAGATGATGCAGCCAGTCCTGATAGGCTAGGGTTAGATAGAAGCGGAGAAGGTCCTCCTCTATCAGTGGACTACGAAAGGGGCTTAGGGGGAGAAGAGGGAGGGAGAGTGGGACTGGGAGGATACAAGGGAGGGGGCTATAGGTAGGATACAAAGTGAATAAATTGTAATAAACAACCAACCAACCAGCCTAGACTTAGGTCTTTTGTCATAGCAATGGGGACAGGCTAGGACCCTGACCCAGGAGAGTAAGGCCCATAATTAAATCACTTCTAAACACCTTATGCTTTATTTACTTACCAACTGCTTTTCACTCACAGCTGATGGAGATGGGGGTGCAGCCTCTCCAGGAGTAGGACGCCAAGTGAGAAGCCTTTAAGATACCAAAGAACAAACAGTCATGGGGGCCACAGGAAGGAGTTAAGGCACACACAACATATTTTAAATGGAAATAAAAAAGTGAAAAAAAAAATACTACACTCCAACTACTGACAAAAGCAAATTTCTGAAATCCAATCAGTAAAAATTTTAAAAGATTTACTTCAGAAAATAGTTCATCAGTATTCAATATAGTAATAAGGATAGTTTTATAGTAAACTTTCTGAAGCACAACAAATTTTAAATGTATTTCTTCTACATATTAATACCTTAAATATCATCCAAAAGCAAGATTGTTTTAAAAGTCTGACACTTTAAAAAAAATTCATAGAATTAAAACTTTCAAAAACTCAAAATTCATAAAACTCTGTAATTCTGTCTTTAAAATAGAGAAAAAAATAAGTGAGCAAGACCCCATAGAGAAATTAATTGGCCACTGTTGAGTAGGTGCCTGCAGCAGAAGCATGATCTAGGATCCAATTTTCCTTTCTGCAAAGCACAGGCTCTGGAGTCGGGGCAGACAGCTGTCACCAGATGGCTCCACTTCAATGAAGAGGAGCTAGAGAGAGACCCTTTAAATAGAGATGCTTATGAGAGGGCATTTAAGGTTATAATGAGCACATAATTCAACAAATTAAAACACATGCAGGTTTAATTAAAAATAACGTGTAGCCAGTTAATTTTTATGGGGTGGGGGTAAGGGTGGGAAGTTTGGAGCTACTAGGTAAAGAATTCATACTATCTCTGACACAGTCACAGATACACCTGACAGACATGTCTCAGTTGTCAGCTGCTCACCCTGATCCATGAAAATGTCCTGAGTAATTGGAAGTGGGTCAAAGAAATCATTGTGCATCTTTCAATACAAACCAATTTTCTAGCATATTTCAAGTGTTTTCCTTCTTATTTATAATTTTAATATTTATAAGAGTATTCCAAGAACATAAACTAGATTTAATTCATGTTACAAAACAGGATGTAGAGTTAAAAATGTGGAAAGCTGACAATTTTCATATGGTTTTGTATCAGAACTATGCACTTCATATTTCTCTGAAGAGTTTATCTGTAGACTTAAACATTGCAGACAGCAAGTAATGCTATACACAAATCAGAGTGAGCCCCAAGGCTGTGCTGGGTGTGATTTCCAGTCTATCCTATGAGTAATCCAGGTAATAATGTGTTGTGGTTTCTTTACTGATTAAAAACGACTCATAACTCATTCCTTACAGGAAGATGACAACAGTGTTGTATTTACAATTTCTTTGAGAGTAATAAGTCTGCTGAAACTGAAGTACATGGTAAGAAGGCTTTCCTTCTTTGACTTAAATCTATCACCAAGTGTGATATATATAAATAAAATATGGATGGAACTAGAAACAATCATTCTGAGTGAGGTAACCAGAAGCAGAAAGACACACATGGTATATAATCACTTATAAGTGGATATTAGCTATATAATATAGGATAAACATACTAAAACTTACAGACCTAAACAGAAGCTAAACAACAAGGAGGACCCTAGGGAGAATGCTTAATCCTTATTCAGAAGGGAAAACAGGATAGATACCGGGAAGCAGAAGAATGGGAACAGGATGGAGCTTACCAGAGATCTCCTCTAAAAGACTCCACCCAGCAGGGGATGCAGAGGGGGAAGCAGATGCAGAGATTCACAGCCTAACTTTGGACAGAGAGCAGGGAGTCTTATGGAAAAGGGGAGATATAGAAGAACCTGGAGATGACAGGAGCCTCACAAGATCAACAAAGCCAAAAAATGCTGGGCCGAGGGGGAAACTGCAGAGACTGATGCATCAACCAAAGACCATGCAGGGAGAGGACCTAGACCCCCTGCTCAGTTGTAGCCCATATACAGCTCAGTCTCCATGTGGGTTCCCTAGTAAGGGGAGAAGAGACAGTCTCTGACATGAACTCAGTTGTCTGTTCCTTGATCACTTCTCCCTGGTGGGGCGACCTAGCCAGCCCACAGAGGAAGAGGATCCAGGCAGTCCTGAAGAGACCTAATAGGCTAGGGTCAGACAGTAGAGGAGGAGGACTTTTCCTATCAGTGGATTAGGAGAGAGGGATAGGGAAGGAAGACAGAGGGAGGATGGGACCTGGAGGAGATGAGGAAGGGGCCTACATCCAGGATACAAAGTGAACAAATTGTAAATAATAATAATAATAATAATAATAATAATAATAATAATAATAAAAATAAAAGAAAAAATCTTATAAAACCAGTAGAGTCATTAATCATGACCCAAAATTTGGATAATCACACTGGTTTGGTTTACAAATAACTTACTTCATGTAGTTTTTATAGTTTACTCATTGCTCACTTTTAGACCCAGTCAATATCAATATAAATGTAGACCTGCATAAAATCTTACGCGTGTGGAATTGTGGTTTTGAAGATATCCAGGGTGCAGTTACACGTTTTATCCCAGATTTCTAGAGTAAACTTTTCACCATTCAGAATAACCACATTTTCTAAGCAGTTTGTACCAGATCGCGCCAACTGCTCATTGTCTAGAAAAGAAGAGAGGAATTCATTTACATATCCCCAGGATGACATGGCATACTTGATGCTAACACAACCAGTGCAGACCTACCTTGTTGTACACACCAGTAGAGCTGGGCAAAAATATCATCCAAAAGTACATCACTGAGAACTTCTAAATACTGGGTGAATACATCACATATTGCATAAAGGGCATGGTTGCAAGTTGTTGTCATCCATTCAGCTTTCTGGGGGTAAAAGTAGTTATGAAATAACGGTTATGCTGTCCATCAACCATTAGACCCTGTCAAATCTCCTCCCTCAGATTACAATAAAGATAACTGTAAAAGTCTCCGTTTAGTATTGCTTATACAGGACAGAGAGGGAAAATAAGGCTCTCTAGCCTCAGAGCCTGAACTACAATGCTGTAAGTGGTTTATAGTAAAATACACTGAAATAAAACTAATTTTACTTTGAATTCTTTACAAACAAGAATTCAGCATCTGATACTAATAAAAAGTTCCTGGTGTTTCTTAGCTATGACTATAACAAGATATAGAAGAAACACTGGACAGTTTAATAAAAACAATGAAAATAAAAATTAAGTAATTCAGTCCTATTTCCAAATAGTGTCCTTGCTAATGAAAGAAAATACTATTATTTCTCGTGTGTTGAAGAAACATATTCTAGGAATTTATGTTCAATGTGTTTAATTTCAAACATTCAAATGTACAGGGTGTAAAAGCCTGAAGACTGTTATAACTTTATGCTGAAGGTATTTTCTTACCTCTGTCTGCTGTTCTGGCAATTTCATGTTGTCAAAGATTCTGAAAACAATTCTAAATAAGTCCTGCCACCAATGTTTTTCATAAGTGTGGCCATATGTTTTCATTATTTCAAACATTACTGTTAAGCCCCTAAAATAACAGAACACAGTTAGGAAACTGTAATATAAAGAAGCAAAACTTCCTAAGAGAGGTTTAAAAGTTTACAAAGCTACTAAAAAAAATAAAAGAGTTAACACTGGTTGTTAAATAGGAAGTAATTTAAGTTGTAAAATAACAGGTTCCTTTAGAACACATAATTCAGAAAATAAAAACTATAAAGGCTCTGGCCTTTAGTTTCTTTTATTCCTTCCCACTCACACCACTCCAGCTATTAAAATCTGTAAATGGAATTTGTGGTTGTTTGAAGAGGAATGGCCCCCACAGGTTCATACATATTTTCATGCTTGGTCACTGACACTACTTGACAGGGATCTGGAGGGGGGCCTTGTTGGAGAAGGTTATGTCACTGGGTGTTTCAAATGTTCCAGCAAGGCCCAGCGTCTTTCTGATGCTGATCCCAGATGTGCTCGGTTCTCTCTCCAGCACCATGTCTGTCTGCCTGCCTGTTGTCATGTTTCTCAACATAATGATAATGACTAAACCTCTGAAAGTGTGAGCCAGACTCAGTTAAATGTTTTCCTTTTTAAGAGTTGACGTGGTCGGCCATGGTGTCTCTTCACAGCAATAGAACATAGACTAAGACAGAATTATAGACTGAAATAAATCATCATTTGAATGAATATTAATTTTGCAGATCTATGGGAGAGGAAGAAAGGGCTCAAAGAAATCTTAAGAATGACAAAAAACAAAAAACAAAAAACAAAAAACGGTGTTTGGAAAAATCATCTTCAAAGGTTATGGGGACTTCCAGCTACCAGCATGGACCCAGCTCACACAGCATCTCCACACAATAGATCTATTAACCAATCCACTGGCCTAGTCTCCATGAGGGAAGTGATCTGCATGTTGCTCACTTCTTGCTGTATTCTCAACAGTGTAATAACTCAGGCAATCAGTCAATTTGTGATGAACCAAATAAACCACCTAAAGATCATCTGACAAGCTTTTAAGCATTAAAACTGAAATTCAAAAATTGCCTTTCTGATTTACTATTTCTTAACATAATGCTTTTATGAAATTATTAAAGTTTTATTTTCTCCATATATGTAACTGTGTCTGGTAATACATCAGCATCCTTTAGTTCTGAAGTTTTTATTTCTGGAAGTGTTAAAATGGTTGGTTAAAACAAAAATGTCTCTGAGAATTCCCTAAGGACTGGTACAGAGCCTAGGTCACATGCTGCTGTGCTCCCCAGGCCTAGCACGTCTGATGTGTAGTAGGTTCTCAAAAGGGTATATAAAATAAGCATGATATGCTCCCTTAGCAGGTTCACACCACCTTGAAACACCTAATGCATGTTATGAATAACGGTAGAGACTGAAGTAAAGGACTTGCTTCCTTTCTTATGTCAAAACTGTATCCATCAAAATCAAACTGGGAATTTCAGCCTGAGGAGCTTTTCACTCCTGTGTTATAGCTGTATTTGTTATAACAGAAATTCTGATGAAAGAGATAATTCAAAGAAGGACTTAGACCACAGAGGTTTCTCATGAGACTCAGCACTACCGATAACATTATCAAACATTTTACTTCATACTTTCACAGGCAGGTTGTTGGCAGAGGACCATCTTAGCAACTTGTTAAAATTATAGACTGTTCATTTAAAAGTCCTTTTAGCCACGTGTGGCTTACTCCTGTAAACATAAGCACATGGGAGGGAAGGACAGAAGGATCAGGAGCAAAAGCCCAGCCTGAGTTACATGACATTTTCTATCACAAAAAGAAACAAAGCTAATTAACTTTTAAAAATGCTTCTACCATTTACCAGGAAGAAATTTTGTTATTAATTGCCGTTCCTGAGTAAAAACAAATGTGTAAAAATGTTTACAATATTAAACATAAAAGTTAAAAATAGACTAAAAGACAGATAAGGAAAGTAATATATTTTATTTTACACTAACATATCTAGTAATCATTTAAAAATTTTAATTACAAGTTATTCACTTTGTATTAGTAATCATATTTTTAATACAGACTAAAATGTGCCTTTTTAGTTTTCTGTTTTGTTTTGCTTTAGTTTTTCCAGACAGGATTTCTCTGTGTAGCCTTGGCTGGTTCTGGACTCTGTAGACCAGGCTGGCCTCGAAATCATGCTACCACCACCTGGCTGCCAAGCTTGCTCTCTTGCTTGCATGCTCTCTATCTAATTTTAATATATTTGGTAAGAAACAATTCTGTGGTCTGTAAACTTTTGTGTACCCACCAAAAAAGTTAATTAGAATAAAAACAAATCCTTCAAAACTTAAATTTTCAATACGGATTGTTACCTGGTTCTTACATCTAATTTGCATCTATTGATGATACATGATAACTCAAAGAGAATCGGGAACCATCCTCTCACCCACACCCTGTCTTCAGGCGCCACATTCATGTCATCACTTGTGTATTCCTTGAAAGCCTTCAAGAGGAAAGGTGGGATGAGAAAGGCAAAACGAAACATCCACATGGTCAATTTCATATTTCTCAGGAAAAACACTGAGTGCTTTAACAATCAAACGTAGGAAACAATACACAATCATTTACAAAAGCTGAAGACGTACAACTGTAAAGAGCCTTGGACTACACTCTTTTTTAAAGTTGGCTTTTCAGAGCTAGAGATGACACAGCCGTTAAGAACACATCCTACTCCTGCTGGAACTGGGTTTGGTTCCCAGCATGCCTGTGAGGTGGTCCTCAACAGCCTGTCCTCTCCAGCTCCAGAGAATCAGATGCTTCTGGTCTCCAGACACCTACTGCACACACGTACACATACCCCTTCTCCACATATACACATCCTAGTCTCAGACATTCACATTAAAATCAGCAGCCAGACTGTCAATAAAGCCTTTAATTTCAGTGCTTAAGTTACACTCATCCATAGCCAATTAATTTCAGTGCTGCAAACACAGGCAATCAGGCGGCAAGGCCAGGCTTCAAAGCTGCTTTCTCCTTTACTTGCCTTGCAACGATGGGCACATTTTTAAACTTGTCTGTACCTGTTTCTTTATCTATATAAAAATGTAATACTATCTGCCCCATATTAAGCTACCTGATACCTACAGTAACGGCTAGTATAGTCAATGGTCGTTTCAACTCAGAATCACGTTCAGATTAGTTTTGGGTTCAAAATAAATGCTTTCTATACCCTAAGTTCCCAACAAATACAGATTTAAGACTATACTCAGTACTTAGCAAAATTTTATTTACTAAATGATGTATACCTGCGGTCGATCAGACACATATTTTGCACAATGGCGAATAAGTCGAATTGCTTCCATACTTGTATCTGGAAAAGCTGCATTACATGCGAATTCAGATAAACACTTCACTGCATCCTGGAAAGAATCAATGGTGGCTGGAAAATGTTTTTCAAATACAAGAGCTAAAACAGAGAAGAAGAAAAAGAAGTAAGTACAAATTTTCAATTATTTTAATTATATCCAAAATATACTATCCTCTAATGTAGCGCATGCTGCATGGGCTGTCAAGGGCTATGAAGTCTTAACACATCTTTGTTCACACTGTGAATACACTGCATATGGCGCAATGGGGGCATTCTAACTGTATACTGTATACTGTACTGTCTTTCGCAGTGCCTACAAGGACAGCTGTTTTAAAGGCATGCATGCCGCACAAATGTTAAGACCACCACCACTACCACCACCACCACCACTACTGTAAACACAAATTCCTGAAAAGCAGCTGTGGTTCGCTGTGAACAACAAACTCCTGGAAGAAGTTTCTGTGTCTGGAGAGGCTCAAGGACAGACTGGGAGTACTGTAGACAGATTGAAAGTTTGTAGGTTCAAAATCTAATTGCTTTATCTTGAGCTAGTTTTGGCTTTTGGAACAACCATTCCTCTATATCTGAACTAATACCTTGTGGTAATTAATAACCTCTTTTAACGTATTAACTTAGCAGAATCCAAGAGCTAAAAATGTCATCAATAGCATCTTGGTACTATAAAACAGAACCGCCCCCTCCATTTCAATGTATCTGCCTTTCTGATGCACCCACCGATGATTGATGACTCTCTTTGTTCTGTAAAAGTCTAAGAGCCATGTGAAACTGCATCTATATTGAAACATGGAATTTTTGGGGCAACCAAATCTGCATTCCCAGGCCAAGGTCACTCCAAATGGCTCCAGAATAAACTATCTCTTATCTCTTTGGTTTTTGTGCTGAGACCACTATTACAACAAGTACTATGGTTTTTCACGCTGGTTTTAAAAACAAAAATGTGTAAACCTAAAGCCACATTACAGTCGTAATCGTATTATGCCTGAATTATCAACTCAACACACTCAGCTTCTCTCTCTGCACTTGAACACAGTTAAGGACTACTTACTGACAATGTGCCCGGTGGTCTGAAATGCAAGCTCTACTATGCTTTCATCTTGGTCTGATGCAGCTAGATGGAATACTGAGAAAATGTTCTTCCATCCTGAACGAATATTTGCAGCCTGAGAATTAACCATCTGAGCTATACACCGTACAACCATATCTCTAATTGTCGGAGACCTAAAATAATAATATAGTAGCTTAAGTATACATCACATAAAATTCAACCCATTTCTTTTTCTTTTTTTCTATTTTTTCTCCCTGATACAGAACATAATATATCACTGATATTTTTCAACTCATTAAACACATTACCTGTTTCGTTTCATTATATGTTCAAAAGGCCGTAGGAAATCCTTTTGGAATCTGAAGTTTGCAAGCTCCCCTTTCTCTAAAAACTTCATTGACAGCTGCCTCAGGGAGTCCACTGCAAATATGGCTACATCTTCATTAGGATTGCAACCAACCTGTAATGGCAACAAGACCAAGATGCTAACGTTAGAGGTAGAACTATAATTCTTCTTTTTTTTCCTGAGGAAAAAGTACAAAGAAATGAGCAGCATAGGAAGGCAAATCTTAGGTTCTTCACACAGGCATAAGCACGCAAAAACTGGAACACAGTAGTTTAAAGGAACTGTCAAAGTTTCAGCAATCATTTCTAAAAAGAATTCAACTCAAAAAGGTTTTGTTTCCTTAAACAATGTACATGAATGTGTATGTCTGTTGTCTCTGTGTGTGTATATTTGTACACGTGTATGGATGTGCAAAGAGGTATCGTGGAGGGCATCTCCCAAACTAAAGCTGTAACTCTAGGTGGTTGCAAGCCGCTAGGTGTGGACACTGGGAATTGGATGTGGGTCCTTTGTAAGAGCCATCTCTCCAGCCCTTCTTTTTCTTATTGAGACAGGATCTTGCTATGAATGTAGCCCAAGCTAGCCTTCAACTCATGGGTAGTCTGTCTCAGCTTATCCAAAATGCTGGCAAAAAAAGTTTGTAGCATGATTTGTGGAAGGTTTTCTAAAGTTAATTATAAAATTACAAATGAAAACAAATACTATAATTATTAAAAATACCTTATTAAAATGATCTCCAATAACTTCCCAAATCCGAGACCACTGAAGACGTATTCTTCCCATGTTATAGTATGATATTTCTACTATTTTTTGTAGACTAAACATTCTTGGGTGTGTAGTGGAAAGCAATTCATCCATAGACACAGCACAGAGCCAACGAACAAAATCAACTATAAAAAAATACATTTACATTTTAATCTTAATTTTACCACTTTTTAGACAAAAGGACAGCTTAGAAATAAAATAAATATTCATACTTACCAATAGCATTTCCATCTAGCCTTGTGGATCCCGTGAATATTCTGGGGAAAAAAGTACCATATAATTAAAAACCTTATGAAGTCTTATTTCTGTAATGCCAACTCGAAAGTCATGGACTGGAGTATTAACAGTTCTTAGGTGTTTTAAGAGGGCCAAATGGCCAAACGAATACTTATTCACAAAACTGTTAATTAACAAGAGTTTTCTGAATTGTTTTTCCTTCCTACTTACATCTTGTCCTCATTAATACACACTGTAACCTAACTTCCATATTTGCATCTTCAGTGTTCTAAGATTACGAAAATATTAATCTGTAAAAGCAATGAATTGGTTTTCCAGAAAATGAAGGGCTTTTCAAGTTTGCTGATAACCTATTAGCTTTAAGCAAGTTCTCTACCACCGAGATAGATATTTCTATCTCAGACCCTAAGTGAGTTCTTAAAGTACAGTGGTATCTAATTTTTTAAAGTAATGTTCATTTGCTTGGAAGATTCATTTAGAACTAAAAAAAAAAAAAAAAAAAAAATCACAAAGGCTCTCACTTAACCAAGATTTGGCCGAACTAGTTTCCTGACAATATACAAGTGTTTAAGGATCTCTATGAGACTCAGCTTTGTGCAGCCGTCCTGCCTGAGTCTCCTCTATGTCAGCGTTATCATCCAGGAGCTGGATTGTAAGCAGGAGTATGAGGAGACCACATCTTCACAAGTTGCATAATACTCCTCAACTTAAAATGCTACAACTAGATGTACATGATAAAGGGGAAACCTCAAAGACAGGGACAGCTCAAATATTAATCTTAAAGATACTGTAATAAGAACAGTAGTTATTAATCACAAAGTGGTACTATATTTGTAATATATATAATATATATTCATTCAACATGATATATACATACACATTTAATAATCAATACACATTTAATAATTCAGAGTTTTTAAACAGAGAAACTCAAAGATAGATACAGCTTCTTCATAGTAACAGAACTAGTAAATGCCAGAGCCATGGTTCAAACTGTAGCAAGCTGACTCCAAAGTCTCCTGAAATATTTCTCTATACTGCATCATATTTACATGAATTAAATTTGCAACAAACTTTTTCAATTTATTCTAGTTTTCTTCACTAACACAATCTGAATATCTCATATTCACCTGATTTTAAACTTCG
This sequence comes from Psammomys obesus, assembly GCF_907164565.1. NCBI lineage: Eukaryota > Metazoa > Chordata > Mammalia > Rodentia > Muridae > Psammomys > Psammomys obesus. The sequence continues at coordinate 29,261,968 of NW_026587216.1, read as the reverse complement.
GTGTAATAACAAGAAACGAGGGGGAGATAGAAAGACCTGGAGGGGACAGGAGCTCCACAAGGAGAATAAAAGAACCAAAAATATCTGGGCCCAGGAGTCTTTTCTGAGACTGATACTCCAACCAAGGACCATGCATGGAGATAACCTGGAATCCCTGCACAGATGTAGCCCATGGCAGCTCAGTCTCCAAATAGGCTCCCTAGTAAGGGGAACAGGGACTGTCTCTGACATGAACTCAGTGGCTGGCTCTTTGATCATGTCCCCCTGAGGGGGTGCAGCCTTACCAGACCACAGAGGAACACAATGTAGCCAGTCCTGGTGAAACCTGATAGACTAGGGTCAGATGGAAGGGGAGGAGGACCTCCTCTATCAGTGGACTGGAGGAAGGGCATGGGAAGAGATAAGGGAGGGAGGGAAGGTGGAAATGGGAGGGGATGAGGATGGGGGCTACAGCTGGGATACAAAGTGAATAAATTGTAATAAAAAATTACATTAAAAAGAAAAAACCAATAATAATAATTAAAAAAACAAGAAACAAAAGCAGGCTAAAAACTGTAAAATCACAGCTCCTGATAAGACATCACTTAAGTCTTTATGTATCATTCATTTCGGTGAAATGAAGTAAGTAATTAAAAACTTGGCAAAAAACAATTATGGGGGAAAATCAAGAGAACTGCGTACCTCTTAGCCTGGTGGTTAAACTGAACCTAGAACACAAAATACAGAAAAACTACACAGCTCTCATCTCAACCAAAGAAAATATGTAATCAGCTGATTTCTCTCAAACTAGAGGTGTTCTCATAGAAGGCAAAACCACAAGCAAAACATACCAGAATAAAAAAAAAATTAAATAATCGAAAAGAACAACAGAGAAGACAAAGAAATGAGGATTTAACTGAAAAAAGCAAGTGGCAAGGAGTAGAGCAGTAAAATGGAGATGGAGACTGCAATCCCAAGGAAAGGGTGCAGCAGACTGTGATGACAGCAAAAAGTGCAGAACAGAGACAAGAAGATCAGAAGTACTACAGCCACCAGAGGCTCCACAGACCTGGTCAGGCTGATGGTAGAAGACAGGGGGACATGCAACCTGGATAAGGGCATTCAAATTTCTACTCACTATGGTAGCCTCTGAGGGACCGCTCTATTTGTAGCCATGTTCCACTAAAGCTAAGCCGTGTGTGGGGACAGCAGCCTATGGAGGCATTTATTCAATATTCTTGTAATATCTAAATAGATTCTCATAATGACAACAAAGATGACTTTCTAGAAGACAAGAACATCATTTGAATGGAAGCCAGAGCTTGGGAAAAAAATGGCAGCTATTACCCAGGTCTGTAGCTGTACAGAGGAAGAAGGGCTCTGGTCAGACCATAGGCTGGTTCTATCCCCCAAATTTCTCTATGAGTTAAAGAATAAAGCCGACATTGTAATCACTAATACAAAGCCACTTGTGAGGATGAGCACAGGTGCACACTTCCCCCTGCCTCCAGTTTTATCTGAAGTAAAGTAAATAATGAATTATCCTAAGTTTCTCGACCATCAAGTAAAAACGGTACATTTTTGAAAGCTTTACATCTAAGTAGTTTTTAAAAAGTTGAATGCCAGTGTTATAAAACGTGGTTTCAATTTTGGGAACATCTACCTGGAAGTGTATAGAATACAAACATTTTGAATACCTATCCAAAGAAATATATGAGACTCTCCAGTAAAACCCATTCACTTTATCTATAATGCTATTTTAAACCATGTACTCAGAAAGATAAATTAAACTTAATGTCCAAGGGTCGAAAAAAGAAATAATTCTCTAGAAGAGAGATTTGTGGGGTTTTTTTTAATCAAGAATAATATTTCCTTAATATTTTCAGTACTAATTATAACACATTTTTATATAATTAAAATCTTTCCTGTATTTTACATATGTGAAACCAAAATTAAAGTTACTGCATCATCAAAATCATATCACAAAAGTCTTACATTACTTTCTAAAAGTTATTTTGGCAAACTTAAAAAAATTTAAACAAGGAACAAAATAGGGCTGAACTAGTCTCCAAGTGAAAAGGGAGAAAGTGAACACCTTACCTATCTACAGCAACCACGACACTCTGAGAGCTGGTTTCTCCAATAGACTCCTGAATACTCGCTATCTGCTTCCAGTCCACATTTCCTCCAACTGCCACACGTGAGAGAGCACACACCATTTTTAGTTAGAAAACAATTCAAGGAATGAATGCAGTTAGGAACTGTAAAACACTTTCTAAAGTCAGTTATTTTCCTAACAATGAAATGATGCTCTGGGTAACAGCAGCGACAGTCACAAATCAAGGATGCATGTGCTCAGTGAGACAGACTACAAAATAAACAAGACACATTTGCAAGGGTCACACAAATTACGGGCACTAAGAATTCAGTTCACAAAATTAGTGGCACTGGACAAAATTTCCCTTAATCCTTAAGAAATGTTCTTTTGTGGATGATTCCGGTTGGTGACATTAGATTATCTGTCATTTAATCTCCAACATATTTAAAAGGGTTTGTTGAAAATTCTTTGTATACACTAACATTCTCTTATCATTTTCCTTTCCTTCCAAAACTGTTCCATGTTAAGACAGTGAAGCAATATTCCTAGATTTTAAGCTGTACCTAAGGGCTATCTTTGGACTGCGTGCTAGCTAGTTTTATGTCAGCTTGACACAACTAGAATCCTTTTAGAAGAGGGAAGCTCAGCTGAGAAAATGCCTAGACCAGACGGCCAGTGGTACATTTTCTTGACTGATGACTGATGCAAGAGGGCCAAGTTCACTGTGGACAGTACCACCTCTGGCTTGGTGGTGCTGGGTTCCAGGCGGAACAACCTCTGGCCCATAAGCAGATATCCTCTATGGTTTCTGTTATCATGATGTTCAGGTCATCAGGTTCACTGAATTCCTGCCCTGACTCCCTTGACAGTGTAATATGAAATAAGCCCTTTCCTCTTCAAGTTGTTTTTGGTCATGGTACTTTATAACAGCAATAGAAACCCTAACTCAGAGAGAAACTGTTAGCATAAGTGGAGTGTAACAAACTCGACCATGCTGTTGGGGTGGGGGCGAGAGGACTGTGGAAGGAACATGGGCTAGAAAAGCCACCGAGTGTTCAAACTTTAGCAAGCTGTTGTGGAAACTAAGAATAATGATTAAAAACAGTACAGATGATAGAGCCCTGGCTTTTGAAGTTTCACAGGGGAGTGTGGGTCCTTTCAGTCTCTACTGGGCAGTTTGTGTGATACTGTGTTAAGAATCTGTGTTGTCTGGAGGTAAAGATGGGGACTATTGACACCAGACAGCTAAGAAATTAGTGATGACTAGAAAGAAACCAGCATCATTAACCTACAATTTTCTAGAAAGAGTTTCCTCAGGGTCAGCACACAGAAGTGCTGTGTTCCAGGAGCTAAAGCTGCATCTTATTGCTGGCAGTTGAACTTGGTAATATGTAAGAGCCTCCCAGGAGGCACCAGTTGTAAAGGCATGAAAGGGTCTTGAAGAGCAGCTGAGCTTGGCGCTGAGCAGTCAGGGAGGCCACTGGTGATAGTGCAGCCTCAGCTGAAGCAGAAGCCCAGGACTGAAGGTGTCATGGGGAGAGGCTAAGGCTATGTGGCAGGGATAGAGACCTGAAAAGAGGTGTATGCAGACTCCTTGTAGCAGAGACCCTAGTATTTTTGGACATGCCAATACCATGGAATAGCTGTCAAGGACAGCAGCAGCTGTGCAGGGTAGCCAACCTGAGCCTATGACAAGTTACACATGCTGTGAACTGAAGAGACTGTCCAAGCTCTTTGGAACCCAGATCTTGAGTGAATCCTAAGCAATGGACATGGAGTTATTCATACTGCTGGAGTTTAGTTTGGCTTGAATTGGCTGTGGCAGCGCCCCAGTTCTTTCTTCTTGGAGTAAGAAGGCATGCAGCTTATTTTTCATTTTACATTGAGATCTTTGATCTATTTTTCAAATTATCTACACATTTCCATTCCTATATAGTTTAGGCTCTCACAGTCTCAGTCCTCAGCTGCTCAAAGTTCCCAGATTTATTTCTCTCTATAATCTCTTCTTCACTTCACCCTTTCACAAGACCAATACTTCCAAACTTTCAACTTCCTTTTACTTATTATTTTAGGGTAGAAATTCTTCAGCCTGACACTTAAGTACCCTTTAACATTTTAATCAGTGTCTTTATTCATGTTGTGTCAATCATCATACCCAATGTGAGTGTCCAATTAAGGATTTCACTCAGTTGTTCTCATTTACCTCACACAGCAAAATACTAGGCAGAGTAGAATTATTCATACAGCCCAAAAGTCTAAAAGTTAAGAACTAAGTCATATACATTTTTCATGTTTCTACCCTAATCAATATTAAACCCAAAATAGGTACTTAAAAATTATTTGTTGATCCTACTGACCAAATACTAAATTCTCTTCTGAATGAAAACACAGCAGATATCACTTAAGTCACTGAATTATAGTCTAAGAACTCAGCAGTATACAAAGACATGACTTCATTCAGTTAATTTACCAGCAGAGGACACATACACATACCAACACACACACTAAATTTAAATACAATGTAATGGTTACTCCAGAGCAGAAAGGGACTATATATACATACACACACGTGTATATGTATATATATATGTATATATATTTATGTATATGTGTGTGTTTGTTAACTAAGACAAATATTGATAAGAGAATAGGGCAGTTGGTCCATGGTAACTCTTCATATATGATGAAATATTAAATTGTGCTACACTGAAGGCATAAAAAAGAAGCTAAAGGAGAAGCAATCAGAAAGACGGACTAGTATTTACACTAAGGGGAGCATGTAAACCTATGTCATATCTTAAGCTACTCTATGTGGTCATAATGACAAACTGATCAGGAGGCACAAAGAAGGGAGAGAAGAGGAGGAAATAGACTGTATTGACACTAGAGGATATAAGGTGATCAGCAGTAACATCTGTCACCCCACTGATCATCAGCATTGGTTATTAGGCTGATATGGCTGGATCCTGGATGTTCCCTTCCTTCCTTACATCTCCAAATATACCCTCTCCCAAAAGCCACGTGCTCAGATCAAGAGGGCGATTCCCACCCCCCCAGAGAAAAACTTTTTAAAGAAAGATTTCTTTACTTTATGTATGAATGTTCTGACTGCACATATACCTGCACACCAGAAGAGGGGCCAGATATCACTATGGATGGCTGTGAGCCATCATGGGGTTGCTGGGAACTGAACTTAGGACCTCTGGAAGAGCAGCCGGTGCTCTTAACCTCTGAGCCATCTCTCCAGCCCCATGAAAGACTGGTTTTTGGTTAAGAATAAATGAATACTGAAGAAAGAAATAGAAGAAGATATCAGAAGATGGAAAGATCTCCCATGATCATGGCTTGGCAGTATTAACATAGTAAAATAGGCCATCTTACCAAAAGCAATCTACAGATTCAATGCAATTCCCATCAAGTTACCAACAAAATTCTTTACAGACTTTGAAAGAAAAATTCTCAACTTCATATGGAATAACAAGAAACCCAGAATCACTAAAACAATCCTTTATAATAAAAGATCTTCTGGAGAAATCTCCATCCCTGATCTCAAGCTATACTATAGAGCAACAGTAATAAAAACTGCATGGTACTGGCACAGAAACAGACTGGTGGATCAGGGGAATTGAACAGAAGACCCAGAAATAAACCCACACACTTATGAACACCTAATTTTTGACAAAAATGCCAAAACCATACAATAGAAAAAAGATACGATCTTTAACAAATGGTGCTGGTCTAACTGGATTATCTACATGTAGAAAAATGCAAATAGATCCATACTTATCACCCTGCACAAAACTAACGTCCGAGTGGATCGAAGACCTCAACATAAAACCAGACACACTAAATCTGTTAAAAGAAAAAGTGGGGAAGAGCCTTGATCTCATTTGCACAGTAGACAACTTCCTGAACAGAACAACAGCACAGGTTCTAAGAGTAACAATCAATAAATGGAACCTTATGAAACTGAAAAGCTTCTGTAAAGCAAAGGACACTCATCAGAACAAAACGACAGGCTACAGACTGGGAAAATACCTTCAACTACCCTACATCTGACAGAAGGCTAATATCCAGAATATATAAAGAACTGAAGAAGTTAAACACCAACAAACTAAGTAATCCAACTAAAAAATGGAGTACAGAGCTAAACGGAGAATTCTCAGTAGAGGAATATCGAATGGCAGAGAAACACTTAAAAGAAATGATCAACATCCTTAGTCATCAGGGAAATGCAAATCAAAACAACCCTGAGATTTCACCTTATATCCATCAGAATGGCTAAAATCAAAAACTCAAGTGACAATCCATGCTGGAGGAGATGTGGAGAAAGGGGAACTCTCCTCCATTGCTGGTAGAAATGTAAACTTCTACAACCATTATGGAAATCAATCTGGCACTTTTTCAGACAATTAAGCATGCTGCCAGCTCAAGATTCAGCTTTACCACTCCTGGGCATATATCCATAATATGTTCAAGTACACAACAATGACATTTGCTTAACCATGTTCATAGCATCTTTATTCAAAGAGCCAGAATCTGGAAACAACTCAGATGTCCCTGAATTGAGGAATGGATACAGAAACTGTGGTTCATTTACTCAATGGAATACTACTCAGCAATTAAAAACAAGAAAATCATGAAATCTGCAGGCAAATAGTGGGAAATAGAAAAGATCATCCTGGGTGAGGTATCCCAGAAGCAGAAAGACACACATGGTATACTCTCAATTTTAAGTGGATATTAGACATATAATATAGGATAATCATACTAAAATCTGTACACCTAAAGAAGCTAAGGAAGCTAATCGAGGACGACCCTGGGTAAGATGCTCAATCCTCATTCAAAAAGGCAAACTGGAGGGACATTGGAAGAGGGAGAAAACAAGAAACAGGACAGGAACCTACCACAGAGGGCCTCTGAAAGACTCTACCCAGCAGGGTATCGAAATGATGCTGCGACTCATAGCCAAACTTTGGGCAGAGTGCAGGAAATCTTAGGAAAGAAGGGGGAGATAGAAAGATGTGGAGGGGACAGGAGCTCCACAAGGAGAGCAAGAGAACCAAAATATCTGGGCCCAGGACTCTTTTCTGAGACTGATACTCCAACTAAGGACCATGCATGGAGATAACCTAGAACCCCTGCACAGATGTAGCCCATGGCAGCTCAGTCTCCAAATAGGCTCCCTAGTAATGGGAACAGGGGCTGTCTCTGACATGAACTCAGTAGCTAGCTCTTTGATCACCTCCCCCTGAAGGGGGTTGGAGGGACAGCCTTACCAGGCCACAGAGGAAGACAATGCAGCCAGTCCTGATAAAGCCTGATAGACTAGAGTCATATGGAAGGAGAGGAGGACCTCCCTTATCAGTGGACTGGGCATGGGAAGAGAAGAAGGAGGGAGAGGACAAGTGAGGGGGCTACAGCTGGGATACAAAGTGAATAAATTGTAATAAATTTAAAAATAATTTTTAAAAAAGATGAAAAAAAAAAGAATAAATGAACAGCTTGCAACTCCACCAAAACTTCCAAACAAGCTCTAAAGAAACTAGAAATGGAGTCTACGCATGTTCTGGTTGTCACACCTTTTTGATTTGGTGGTGGGGAATCAAACCCAGGACCTTATAAATGACAGGCAAGCACTCTACCAAGTGTGTTGCATCTTTAGAATGACTGTCACATCTAATGTAGTACTTTTTTCTTATAAAGAGTCTCACTGTGTAACACACATGGATTTCCCAAGTGCTAGGATAACAGGGATGTACCAGCACACCCGGCAATGCAGTAATTTAGAAACAGAATCACTTGTCCTTTTAATAAAACTGACATGTTCTATATCTTTCCACAAATAAGCCAGGAAATAACTAGGCAACATATTGAAATAGGAAGACATATATATGGGAGATAAACTGAGTGTTTCTCTAACATAAGAAGTCAAGGATGAGGCATATACCCAAAAATTGCTCAAGTACACAACAAGGACATTTGCTCAACCATGTTTGTAGCAGCTTTATTTGTAATAGCCAGAACCTGGAAACAACCCAGATGTCTATCAACGGAGGAATGGATACAGAAATTGTGGTACTTTTACACAATGGAATACTACTCAGCAATCAAAAATGAGGAAATCATGAAATTTGCAGGCAAATGGTGGGATCTAGAAAAGATCATTCTGAGTGAGGTATCCCAGAAGGAAAAAGACACACATGGTATATACTCACTTATATAGACCTATAAGATATGATAAACATAATGAAATCTGTACACCTAAAGAAGATAAACAAGAAAGAGGACCCAGGGTTAGATGGTCAATCCTCACTTAGAAAGACAAATGGGATGGGCATTGGACATAGGAGAAAACAAGTAACAGGACAGGAGCCTACCGCAGAGGGCCTCTGAAAGACTCTACCTAGCAGTGTATCAAAGCAGGTACTAAGACTTATAACCAAATCTTCCGCAGAGTGCAGGGAATCATATGAAAGAAGGGGGAGTTAGTATGACATGGAGAGGACAGGAGCTCCACAAGGACCAAATATATCTGGGCACAGGGGTCTTTTCTGAGACTGACACTCAACCAAAGACCATGACCTAGTACCTCTGCTCAGATGTAGCCCGTGGTAGCTCACTAACCAATTGGTTTCCCATAGTAAGGGGAACAGGGACTATTTCTGACATGAACTCAATGGCAGACTCTTTGACCTCCCTACCCCCAAAAGGAGGAGCAGTCCTGCTAGGCCATGGAGGAGGACTTTGCAGCCAGTCCTGAAGATACCTGATAAAACAGGGTCAGATGAAAGGGGGGGAGGTCCTCCTCAATCAGTGGACTTGGAAAGGGGTAGGGAGGAGATGAAGGAGGGAGGAGATGAGGAAGGGAGGGAGGGATTGAAAGGGAATGAGGGAGCGGGAGACAGCTGGGATACAGAGTTAATGAAATGTAACTAAAAAAAAAAGAAGTCAAGGATGAAAGTGTGAGTAACTGACAAGAATAACACAGTTAGTACACAAAAACAGCCAAAGAACATTTAACATATATAGCAAGTAGGAACTGCATGAAGAAAATATTATCAGAGGAAATAATGTCAATCATCACATAACTTGAGTTATGTATCAACTGAAATATATGTTGTAAAGAGGTCTTAAGCTTTTTATATTTAATATGACTTATAGTCATTTATAAAACATAATTAAAGGAATCAAAGAATGTATAAAATGTCTAGGAATTCAAAGAACCTATTTTACAAACATGGAACATCTTTCACAGATGTACGATAATAGAGTAGCAACAGACAACTTCTATTTTACCAAATTACTCATATGTTAAGATACATATACATGCTGTATGTATTCTCAGAACACCAGTCACTAAATTTTCAAGTATTAATATACAGCAAAAGGCCTATAACACAAATTTCAAAATGATATACTTTGACTCTTTTTTGGAAGCAGGTGGACAGTTTCGTTGTGTTGCCTAGGCTACTTAAAGCTGTCATCTTTCTACCTTGGCCTCTCAAAAGCTGGGATTATGGTATGTATCTACATGGTGAGCTAAACGTCTTTATGTTTGGGCTGGGTTGCTTGTTATTTCTGCAGTGCTGGAGATAACCCAACTGAGACCATGAGACTGGGCAGCAAGCAAGGCTAAGTCATCTTGACATCCCTCCCTTGGCTTGATGGTCTTGATGACTTTAAAGTTTCTACTTCTAAAACATAAAGCTACAGACTTCTGTTACATACAGTTTGACCTCTACGTGTGAATTTCATAGCTATCAAAAATACTTGAGGGACTTTTTGTAGCGGGATTAAAGGGAAGAAAGTAAAAGAGGAAATGATTTAATTATATTGTAATTTAAAAAAAAAAAAACTAACTCAGGTGCTATTGGCACAGGCCTTTAATCCCAGCACTTGGGAGGCACAGGTAGGTGAGTTTGAGGCTAACCCGATCCACAGAGTAAGTTCCAAAAGCCAGGACTACACAGAGAAACTCTGTCTAAACAAAAACAAAAACAAAACCCAACCAAAAAACCAACCAAACAAACAAACAAAAAAAAAAACAAGCAAGCAAGCAAACAAACAAGTAAGTTGAGGGGGATGGAGATAGCTCAATACTTAAGAGCACTGGCTGCTCTTCCAGAGAAACTGGGTTTAATTCCCAGCACCCACATGGCAGCTCACAACTATCTGTACCTCCAGTTCCAGGGGATCCAACACCCTCATAAAGACATACACGTAGGCAAAACACCAATGCACAGAAAATAAAAAATAAAGAAAAATAAAAATGAGAAAATATTTTGGGAGGAAAATTGTACCAGTACTACACTATACAATTTTTTTTTCCGTGTTTTTTGTTGTTGTTGTTGTTGTTGTTGTTTTGTTTTTGTTTTTTTTTTTTTTGGAGACAGGGCTTTTTTCCTGGCTGTCCTAGACTTGGTTTGTAGACCAGGCTGGCCTCAAACTCACAGAGATCTGCATGCCTCTGCCTCCCCCAAAAGTTTTTTATTTCTACTCCTGTTGTACAACTATTTGCATAGAATTTACTTTCTATTTGGTATTATAAGCTGTCTAGAGATGACTTAAAATGCATAGCAGGATACACTCTTTATGCGAAGAATTTGAGTATCCAGAATTTGGGTATCTCCACCGGCCTTGGAATAAAATCTCCTAGATAGCAAAGGAAGGCTGTCAGAACAGAGTCTAAGAATGGAGTGGTGTGAGGAGAATTCTGAGTGCTTATGAGAATGCTTTAAGAAAAGTGTCTTGTGACCTATAACTAATTTTACTCAATCCTACCTGAAGTCAAAACATGGTCATAGTCCTTTATCTTTCCCTGTGGACACATTTTTAGATTTGAAACCATTTTAGATTTCCTTAGGATGGCTAACAACAACAGAAATTACTAAAGGATAAAGACAAGAAATGTTCACAATGTAATGTTATATTGTAGAGCCTAAAAAATAAATACTGCTGGATCTCTGGCATATTCCTTGCTGCTCCTGAAGTCATGCTCTGGCTAGATGGATGTGAGGTGTGGGGAGGATGGTCAGTTACTATTCCCTAATCTCTAATGCAACAGGCACTGTGCTAAGTCCAATCACATATATATTCTTATTTAGTCCTAACAATCCTCCATTTAGACGGTGTCTTTAGTTTGCAATGGTGGGAACTGAATCTAGAACTGCAGTAGCTGGCACATAAGTATGAAAAAAATTATAGAACTCAAACCCACAAGTACAGATGTCAAGGTCAAAGTTTAAGCTTCTTCCTTGGTGGAATTCTTTCTATTCATGACTGAAAATATATATGATTTTTTTTTTTTTTTTTAGCATCCACTTTTGCTACTATTTTCATTTGTACTACTGGTCACTTCAAGCTTTTCTGAAAGCTTGGGGAAGAGGTTCCATCCTTTAATATGCCTTAAATCCCACTGCACTTTTAATCCCAGCACTCAGGAGGAGATCCAGAAGGATTTCTGTGAGTTCAAGGTCAATCTGCTCTACATAGGGAGTTCCAGGGTAGCCAAGGCTATATAGCAAGAGTTTATCTCAAACAAACAAGCAAATGGCTTAGAAGACTAGCATAGTGGTGCATGCTTGTAATCCCAGAATTTGGGAGATGAAGGCAGGAAGATAAAGAGTTTGGGTGGGCCTACACAGTGGCTTTAAAAAGTTTGAATGTGAATGATTTCACTAGTTGCTCCAATTATGTCTTATCTTATACCAACCTACACATTACTTGCTTAGTCTTAGAAACAATTAAGCTGAGTGTATCCTTTAAAAAAAAAAACAAAAAATTTACTAGTCATCTTGTTTTTCTCTATTACATTAAGCAAAGGGCAACTTCTCCAATTATATTTCATTGTCAAAATTAAAATAGCATAATGTGAAGACTGATTTTTTTTTTATACTCTTTTAAAGGAACTTAAAACCTCTCACCTAGCCCCAGACCAACAAATTCATCAGGAGCCTGATCTTTTGTCCCAGTGAGAGACCCTTCTCTGCCTCTCACTGTCCCAGAAATATACCGAGGCTTCACTCCAGTTCCTATAAGTTGTGCCAGTTCCAACTGACTGATGCACTTCAGTATCTACAAAACAAAAAGAAAAAAATTGAGATTTTAAAAATATGTATGTTAAAATATATGCAGTTAGAATTTAAAACAGATTAAATTATTAATCACTACCAAAGCTGTTTATTTAAAATATATTTTTCACAATTAAGCATATTAGTGGTAGAAGATTTAGCATCCATTCATTTTATAAACTGAATTGCAAAGGTATAAGTGTTTCTACCTCATGCCATGAATTTCCTAAATAATTTCCATCAGTGTGAGCCACTGTGATGAGTGTTTTTATTGTGTCGATATTCTTCTGTTTCATTTCAGTAATACCAGAACTCACTGTAAGTAAGGTAAATCTGGCTAGTGCTTGGACATATGCATCTCTTTCCAGCTACAAAAAAGAAGAGAGAGAATTAAACCTAGATACAATTCAATGAGATTTTCAGTAGTCGACAAATAAATTCATACAGTGAAAATAAATTGAAAATTTTCTTTCAATTATATTAGCCAAAATCTGATTTATAAATTTGTTCATTTTTTTCCTCTTCAGCTAGGCTGTATTTTGAGTCTTGAGAAAAAAAAAAGAGTCTATCTAAGAGTCATTCTTAAAAGTCCATAAGCCCCTAGAAAGGACTATCTTCATGAAAAGTATGTTAAATACTTGGTTCTTTTAAAGATAACCAGTTCTGGTAACTAGGTTTAAGTTAAAAGGCATCTAAAATACAATATTTAGAAATATTATACAGAACTGCACTATCAGAGCAGTTTAAATTTTAAATTTTATCACAAATTTGAAGCTGGTTTTTAAGAAAGTCAGAGAAAAATAGTATGAGTTGAACTATACTGATGGCATATGTTTTCAAAACTGGCTATAAAGGTAAAATTCTTTATTACCTGAATGCTGAAAATGCATGCAATTCTGATTGCACATCTTATCCCTTCCAGGCAAAGAGAGGCTACTTCAGTATCATCACAGTCTTGTAGACCCACACTGAAAGCAGCCAGAAAAGGTGTCCAAGCCAACTAGAAAAATTAAAAATTTAAAATAACATGCATATTAAGTGATAATTGAGGTTCTTGGCATTGTAAGCAAGAAAGCTTTCTTAAAGAGAAAAGAAAATTATGTTTAATAATTTAATAAATGGAAATGATCATATATTCAGTAATGACCTTAGATGTATTTTAAGAATGTATCTATAAAATTATTCACAATAAAAAACACAGGAATAGTCAACATTCATATAAAGTCTTATCATTAATTTAAAATAAAATTAATTTCTCTTTCCAAGCACTGACCTTTGCAATAATCCAGATTCTTTAGCTCCAATACAATCCCTACTTGCAACAAGTTACCCTACTTTTTTCAAAGCTTGCTCTCCAAACATCACTCAGCCTGTCTTTTACTGTTAAATATTTACATTAAGAAAGCAATATTTGATTCCTCGTTGGACAGTATTTAAAATATTGAATAAACTGTTCATCACGAACTTTGGAAGGGAGTACTTATTTGAATTTTAAACTCAGCAGGCCCTGGTCCACATCTGTAATCTGAGGACTTCAGAGGCAGAGTCAGGACTGTGAGTTCAAGGCCAATCTGAGATACTTGGTGAGACAAAGTCTTAAAAGTGAAGAACTTGGTAAGGTTGCTCAATGGTAGAGCACTTGCTTAGTATGGACAACAAACAACAGAAATCTACATAATTGAACTACCTGACATAAAATTATGTTGCTTTTCATATAGTTAACTGAGAAGCAGAGCAATATGTACAAAAAAGTTATAAAAATGAAAAATGTTATTTTACCAATGCATTATAGAAATGGTGTTTTTTAAAAATAGGTTCAAGAAACTTAAAGCCTTTCTAAGGAAAAAAGAATTACTTGAAACTTTTCTTCCATGATTCATAAAGTTTAAAGGCAAAATTTTAAAATCTGTACACAGCACACAAACTGCAGTTCCTCAATTCTTTCTGCAACACCTGAAGATGCTGCTTCAGAGACATGCAAGTATCAAGAACAGTATTTATCAATTACAAAGTATTGCACGAAAGCAATCAAGTATATATTCTGAGACAGAAAAAGCATACTTCACGTTGAAAATGTTTGATATAGCTTAAGAAGAAAAATATACATGGTTTTTAAGTTAATGGGAAAAGATTTATCTTTATTAAGATTATGATTAATTAAGACAATGAATTCTCTATCAACTTATACCTAAATAATACTGAGCAGATTGTGAAACTACTGTCTGCACATAATTGTATAAATCTGAGATATGATTTAGCAATATACAAAAATGTTCTCATATTAATATCCTTAATATCATAAACCACAGTATAGACAATTAGAAATTATCTAGGCCTTTCTCCCAACCAATACTTATTTCTTGAGCAATTACAAACCAGTAATTGTACTAGATGTTAGGAATATGGAAAGTCTCTTCCCTCATAAAACAATAATGCTTACATTAAAAAAAATGTGCGGTTAAAGACATCCACATAAGACCTGATATCCTGATTTGGACAAAGAAAAAGTAGGTAATATGCCTGAACTCACTGGCATTGGGAAAACTTTCTGAATAGAACCCTGAAAATATAGGTATTAAGACTGGGCTTTTGTACAGCAAAGGATACTAGGATCCAAGTGAAAGAAGAAGAAGAAAAAATATTTTTGCCAATTATCTATCTGACAGAGGGTTATTAGTATCTATAATATATTTAGAATTTTAAAGCATGAACATTAAAAAATCTAATTAAAATATGAGGTACAAAACTAAACAGAATACTTAAAAGATGGCTGAGAAACACTAAAAAAAAAAAAGTTCAATATTAGCCATCAGAGGCAGTTCAGTCTCCAAGTGGGTTCCCTAGTAATGGGAACAGCGACTGCCTCTGACATGAACTCAGTGGCTGGCTCTTTGATCACCTTCCCACAGCCTTACTAGGCCACAGAGGAAGATGATGCAGCCACCCCTGATAAGACTGGGTAGGGCCAAAGGGAAAGGGAGGAGGCACTCACCTATCAGGGGACTAAGGAAAGGGCACTGAGGGTTAAAGAGGAAGCGAGGGTGAGACTAGGAGGAGACAAGAGAGGGGATTACAGTGGGGGAGCTACAAAGTGAATAAATTGTAATAAATAAATAAAAATTAAAAAACAAATTAAAACTACATTAAGATTACATTTTACTCCAGTCAAAATGGCCAATAAAAATGAAAATTCATGCTGGTGAGAATGTGGGGTAAAGGGAATACTCATCCATGGCTTGTGGGAGTGTAAACTTGTATAACCACTATGGAAATCACTGTGGCAGTTACTTAGGAAGCTGGGAATCAATATACCTCAAGATCCAGCTATACCACTTTTGGGAATATATAACCAATGGATGCTTCATCCTACCAGAGACACTGTTCATTCATTATCTCCATTTCTGCTCTATTCGTAATAGCTAGAAATTAGAAATAGCCTAGATGTCTGCCAAGAGATGAGTGGCTAAAGAAAACAGTGTTATGTTTACACAATGGAATATTATTCAGCTGGTAAGAAAAAGCACCAGGTGCAGTGACGCATGCCTTTAACCCCAGCACTCAGGAGGCGGAGGCAGTCTCTGTGAGTAGGAGACCAGCCTAGTCTACTAGTCTACAAAGGGAGTCCAGAACAGCCAAGGCTCTGTTACGGAGAAACCCTTCTGGGGGTTGGGGGGAAAGAAAGAATGAATCTTACAGGAAGAGAGATGGAATTAGAAACAATCATCCTGAGTGATGTAACCCTGACTTAGAAGGACAAATGTGTGCATGTTTTGTCTCATATGGGATGTTAGGTTTATATTTTAGATGTGTTTCATTTAGAAAAACCAAGGTTAGTTAGCTGTAAGGGAGCAGTGGGGAGAAAAATCCAAGGAATGGAAAATAGTTTAGCCTTACAAAAAAACAAAAACAAACAAAAAAACCAAAAAAAAAACCCAGACAGGAGAATTATATGGGAGGTGGAGAGAGGGCAGAGTACAAAGGAAAAATGGAGGGGATATCTAGCACGAAAGGTCCTTTGAAAAGCTACATGGAAAACAACTACATATATATACTTATGTAAAATGAGTTTAAATGCAGTTACCATAATAATGGGAGGACAATACCCCAATTAGAAACCACATGTCTCATGCTGGCTGATGTGATCCCACAGGATTCCTACGGCTCCCACACCTAATATTACAAGCTACTGACAAAACCACTGGTTACCTTGACAGTTAAGACCCTATCATTGAAGACATAACACACTTAATCACAGAAAAGGAGAAATCTAGCTGGTTCTCAACTGGAAGCTTCAACTCTATGGGCTAGTGTTTATACAGCTGGAAGGTGCTAGACAGGCTACTAGAAGAGAAAATCAATCATCTTACCCAGCTACAATAGTGTCCTGCCTGGCAAGTTATGCTCACTAGTGCAATAGTGACATAGATCTTATGAGAGCAACCAACCACTTTAAAAAATGGATTTAAGGCCAATTCCATGAGATGTAATGCACACCTGGGACTAGACAGGTCATGGGCCTTAGGGAGAAACCTTCTACCTTTACTCTGCTAAATGAACATATCAACAAAGTGACTCCTGATGACATTTTTTATATCCACATAGAAGTGCATCACTCAACCTTCATCAGAGAAGCTTCTTTTTGCAGAATACTGATTTGCAACTAGACAACAGGCAGAATATAAGAGATTTGGAAATGCTCAGCTTTAAATGGAAGGTCTATATGACAGTTCCCTCCCACAAGACAGGGATGTATATGGAAGAGGGGAAAGAGTGAGTATCCCCCCATAAGCCCCTCCCTTCTCCCCTCCCAGTCCCACCCTCCTTCCCCCTTCTTCATGCATGCCCCTCCCCAAGACCACTGATAGGGGAGGTCCTCCTCTCCTTCTGATCTTAGTCTATCAGATCTCATCAGGAATGGCTGCATTGTCATCTTCTGTGGCCTGGTAAGGCTGCTCCCCCTTCAGGGGGAGGTGATCAAACAGCCAGCCACTGAGGTCATGTCAGAGATAGTCCCTCTTCCCATTACCAGGGAACCCACTTAGATACTGAGCTACCATGGGCTACATCTGTTCAGGGGTTCTAGGTTATCTCCACGCATGGCACTTGGTTGGAGTATGAGTCTCTGGAAAGACCCCTGTGTTCAAATTTTCTGGTTCTGTTGCTCTCCTTGTGAAGTTCCTGTCCTCTCCAGATCTTACTAAGAACAGTGTTTTCTAGACACAATAGTGCCGGTGCACATATGAATTGACAGAACTGTGACAGCACACACAAAACTTGCACAAACTCAAGCCAGACAAAATGTGGTACAGTGAAAGCGTAGTGGCCATGAAGTCCTACCTAGCCAAGAAGCTAGTCACAACTGATAGCTTTTGGGAGATGAAAAAATTACTTTTCTTCTATTTCTAATTCCTGAAATTACACTTTTACCGATTACTTACACTGCATACTGTCTTTCACTTTAATACAGAAATAATCTGTATTAATTAAACTCTAAGTAAACAGAGACTCTCTTCTATATCAAATAGGCTCTATTACTATACTTAAAAAATACTAAGTAAAATTATATATAAATATATACTGTGACAAAGTTACTAGTGATTCTGACCTTAAACATAGGCCTCACGTGCTCCAAGTGTGTTGCACTTGTAAAAGGTGCCTGGACATGGCTCACAGCTTCCATGAGTGCTTTAGCTGTCTTGGCCATCTGTTCCATTTCTAAGTTATACAGAAGTCGTCTTTGTTTTTCACTGGCCACATCTGAAATAACAAATATTACCATTTAAAATAGAAAGCACTTTAAGATGACACTTTACAGTAAATGCCAGTAATCAATACTAATTATAATTAATAATAGCACTAAAAAGCCAGACAGAAATGATCACATATTGAGTCTATGTGAAACACATGAAACAGGCAAATCCAGAAAACAGAGTAAACTAGTGTTTGCCCTGGCAAAGGCAAAGGGGATTGATAGTAAACCAAGTGTTTTAGGCTTAGCCAGAGGTGACAGTTGTATAACACTGTAAACATACTAAACACCAACAGAGTTACTAAATTTACTTATGCACCTATTCATTGATTGATGGTTGTGCCAGGGGACTTAGGGCCCTGTTCCTGCTAGGGAAGTATTATCCCATGAGATACATCTCTCCTTGATTTTCACTCTAACAGGGTAAACGGCACGTTGGGGGTGCTGTAATACTCTACTAATCAGGAGTAAATAAAATCTGTAAAAATCTCGAAGAGTAAAAAACTCAAAAGAATCAAGGACACCAACCAAGCATGGCACAGAGAAGAGAGATAAAGACAGTGGCATTTGTCCCTAGCGTTTGTCAAAAAAGACTTGACACTCAGAAGTAATTTTAGCATTCCTAGCATACCACCACTTTCTTCCCATATCTATTTTCTCACTGACTTCAAACATCATATATTAAATGAAGACAGAAAAATATATGATATGGGGATACTATAATAAAGGCAAAATGAAATTAAATCAGAAGACAGGCATTTGCTTAAGTGTAAAGCTAACAGCTTAATTAATGTATATAATGCTGTAAGGAGAGCTGAAGTAGCACCACCATATAAATTGCTAAGTGATACTGCAGTAGACTGACTCAATGATATATAATTCCATATCTATCTTTCCCACTTGATCTCTTGTGTTTTACAAGGACCTGTTATTGAATAAATGCTTTTACATTGCATAGTCAGACTTCAGTTTTTCCCTGCCCACAAGCAACATCATTCTTTTTTCTCTATTTTTACACATAAATAAATGTTAAAAGTAGACAAGATGAGATAAGGCAGAGAAGGTTAGGATTATTTCAGTTGGACAGGACTACTAGAGAAAGACTAAGTTTCTTTGTCTATAAAGTAGAGAGAATTAAGATTCTTTCTGACTATTAAAAAAGGTAAGTGATAAGGCAGTTATATTACACAGATAGTATCTCCCCAATGCCCTGGGCTCTAATTCTAAAATTTCAGAACAAACAGTCTATAAATCTATGAGTTGTCTCACTGTTAAAAATATTTTTCTACCAATAATCTGTTCAAATTGAGATTTCACTTCCAAGTATAAGTGCTTAGAAAGGCAAGAATCTTCTTTATAACCAAGTCATATTCTAAAGCCATTACATACTCATAGGCCCATCATGTAGTCAGCTCTAAGTTCTAATGAATCCCCAGTGTCTAAATTTATAGATAGTATCTAGAGTATTGCTGGGTCCACAGTTGGCTCCTAGAACCGTTCAGAGGACTCAATAGTATGTGTAGTGGGGGGAAAAAAAAAGACAGAATAATGTTACTTGTAGATGATGAGAAAGCAGAAGTTTTTTATTTTAATTTTATTTTGCCTGTATGCATGACTATATACCACATGCATGCCTGGTACCTGAGGAAGCCAGAAAAGAATGTCAGTCAGATCCTCTGGAACTGTAGATATAGATGGTTAAGAAGTTGTATGGGTGCTGAGAATCAAACTTAGGTGTTTTGGAAAAGCAGCAAATGCATAACTTCTGAGCCATTTCTCCAGTATTTTCTAACTAATTTCTTTAATTTTAAAAATTCCTGCTGAAATGAACTGCTAAATGGACAAATTGATATTTAAACACTACTAACACATGTAAATTACTTATTAATCACTAGTCAAGTGTTTTCTTCAGGACCTTAAAAAATCCTATCACCATTTAAAAAGTTCTACATGGTTTCTTTTTGTTTTAAATTAGGAACAAAGAAAGCAAACAAAACAAAAACCTCTTAAACACATACCTTCCGATTTTTAAAATTTGAGACGGAAAGGTTCTAGATCACCTTGAGAAACACAGGGGATAACACAGGGGAAAACCACACAAGCACGTCTCCCCCTTGAATGAAGAGACTTAATCTGGTACTTACTCTGTTTAGTTGATTTTGTAGGGATTGTTAGTTCTTTTGTTTCTTTCATTGATATTTTTTTCCCAGCTATTTCATTATAAATAGCTGATAGATACTCTTCAGGGAGATCTTTACTGTCATTAATACCTCGATTCATTTTAATGTACTGTTCCTTTGTCATTTTATTTTTAACCTAGATATTTAAAAAAAAAAAACAAACAATCATTTTTAAAAACCAACATAAAAATTTCACTCATTTTTAAGAATTAGAATACCTGGTTAAAAAACTATTTTATAAGTATTCTGAAATCCAGAAATGAAAAATATTCAACAAAACATATATAAAAACGAAAGTCATGGAAAACAAAGGCAATGTAGCAAAGATATTCTCTGGCATATGCTCCAGTGTGCATGCACTCTAGTGTGAAAAGGAAAAATCTCAAGAGGAAGGACAAAGAATAAAAAAGTGACTTGATTTTGTCCAAGGTGAACAAGGCCTTTACCAGGTCCATACAAACGATCAGAAACACCAAAGGAGTTCAGGGTATATACAGTAAAATAAAATAATTACTGCATATACCCTGAACTCAAAGCAATTGATACTATTTAAAATCTGTAATAAAGAACTCCTGTTTTAATGTTTTATAAAAAAGAAAAATCAAGCTTTAAATAACAGTGATAAAAAAATTAACTCATGTTTTAAGTTTGTGTTATAATATCTTTGACGTCTAGTTTGGTATCAATACAGTCAGATACTGAAAAAAAAAACAAAGGAATCAATTTGTAGTTTAGAATGAACTATTTACAAATGAAATGAAATTTCATTCTAAAAAAAAACTAGATGCAAAAATAACAATGATTGAGTATTACTTAAAACCACCTAACATTTTTTGAGTTATCACAGCAACTGCATTATATTAGGGACCTGGACGAAGCATCTTTAGAATGTTCTGTCTTGTTTAAGCATCCTCAACAAGATGTTCTATTTAATAAAGCAACGGAATACAACTTGATAATTTGTAAGACGGCAGCAACATTGCTACACATGAAATTAACATAGCAAAGTAACACTCTATATCCAGAAAATCAGACAGATGAAACCCAGTTGTCTTATGGTATTTCTGAGGAGATATTTAACTGAACACATTTCTACCACCTGAAAGCAAGAATTACCAGGATTCCAAAGGAAGGCTCTTATAAGTGCACATTAAGGCACACAGAACAGTAAGTCAGCACCAGCTTACAGACATAATGTAGGAAAGCCCAGACCACCACATATAGTATGATATAATAAAAGATTAATTAAGGCAAATATATCAATCTAAGTTTACATTACTCTGCATGTACTCTAACATGCTAGAAAGTTAAACAGGAATGCTTTCTTGTAAAAATATATCATGAATTTTTAAATTGAACTGATCATTTAAGATAATAATACCAAAGAATATCATAAATTTAAAAATTGATCTCAAGTCACGACTTAAAAAAAAACTAAATTCTAAAAGACATATGCTTATAAAAAAGAAAAAGAAAAAAAAAGAAAAATAACAGGAAAAACAAAATCAGGTGATCATAATTTGAAGTGAAGAAAATTAAAATCACCTGGAAATAGTTATTATGGCAAAATGTTTTGCTGCCGTGCCAATCAGAGGCAGTGTGATATCTTTTGTCCTAAAGGCAAGACACAGTCTTCAAGATGATGTACCTTAAATGTATATATTCAGAACCTTTCAGAGATTTATTATTTTTTAATATGAGCGTATACCTGTGCCTTATATGTGGGTATGAGTGCAGGAGGCCAGGAGAGGGCACTGAATCCCTTGGACCTGGAGTTACAGACAGTTGTGTGCTGCCTGACAAGAGGTTCTAGGACCCAGCTCTACAAGAGCAGTGTGCCCTCTTAACCGCTGAGTTATCATGTCTGCTGACCTTGTTCAGAAATTTACTTTTTAATATTTTGAGTACTAGTAAAAATGATGAAAAATGTCAAAATATACATTTTAATATATTTATAGATATGTATAAAAGGACATGGTATAGCTTCCAATGATACTACTTGTTTCTAAAACCAAATAGGCCAAATATTTTTAAAAAGAAAATCTTGTAATTAACCAGGGTATCTCACTTCAGGTTATTATTATATAGTTCAAACTTAAAAGAAATCATGAAAGCTAATCAAAACCCTGAAGATGAGCTGTTCTGATATACAGATAATATATATACTATAATACCACAAACTACCAAAAGCAAATATAAATTATTAAAACCATTTTTAGGTCCTACACTAAACCAATTAAGTTTATTCAACTCTGGAATTGAAGGTAGGTATAGCTTCATACATAATTCTTACACATTATGCTGTATACATTCCATATCAATTGAACCTTGAGTATTTCAAAACACATAAAAAAATTCCTTAGGCTTCAAAGTTTAATCCACAGTAACTGTTCCAGTATATCTTAGTTTAACATATATTTAAGAATGATAAATATCTAAGAAGCTTTGTTTTTTCTCGACAAGGTTTCACTTTGTAGCCCTGCCTGGGTTATGGAGAACAGGCTGCCTTTGAACTTAAGAGATTTACCTGCCTCTGCCTCCTGAATGCTGGAATAGAATATATGCACCACAACACCTGGCTAATAGCTAAGAAATTCCTAAAATAACCTAAAGATAAAATTTTACTGAATAATAGCAAAATGTGCTTTTTAGAAGTCAAGCAAAAAGTACCCCAAACTTCAAAGGCAATATTTTAAAGAAGGAATCAGAAATTAAGTAACAGTTCTTTAATTATACTAAAAAGTTGTGAGTATTAAGTCACTGGCTTGGAACACTCTTACACATCTGTAGTTAAAATGCTTGTTGAATGTTTTAGTTGTGATGGTAGTTCATGCTTTATTAGAGCTTTTCTCTCTTAGAGACACATTTTGAAAAACAAAGGACGCGATATGTAACTGAGATGTGACAACACTGTCTAGGATGTGTGTGTCTCCATAAAGGTTGACCATCGTTGACTAACTGTGAGGGGCAATTCTACTAGTACTATACTACATAACCTCTAACACTTAATCTCACTGCTGTTCAAACTTTGAATGTCTTTTTAAAAAGACAGTATATATATAGAATAAAAAAATATGGAAAGAATATTCAGAAGAGCTAAAACGTCTTTTTAGTTTAGTTTTAACCTTTGTACAATGGTCAATCATAAGACTGACAAATATTTTACAAATACTTATAAGTGTTACTAGAATTAATATCAAGTGGACACCATTTCAATTTTGGCAATTGGTTTGGCCACATAAATTTAAATTGCAACTAGTACTTAATGGACTCAAAATAAACATTTAATCTTCACTACTTACTGTGAAAATTGATGTAGAAGAGAACATACCTGTGGACTGTGAAGGTCTGTGGTCAACATAATAATTGAGTAGGCCAAAACATAAGCAGTATCTGCACTAGCAAAAAGGGTTTGTCTGAAAAAAAAAAAAAAAAAAAAAAAAACATTATAAGCTTTATTTCATATAAACAAGTCATTTCAAACACCATTTTAAAGCTCTCCCTCAGGATTAGCCCTCTATCATGTACTGTAAGTATAGATTAATGTGTCCACACTTCCAAACAGTAGATAACAAACTCTGAAGGAAGGGGATTAAATCTGACTATCATGGATATAACTGACAATCAAAAAGTATGAGTCTTACTTACCCTTGGTTGCATTCTAAGTATCTTGCAGCAAATTTTTCCATTAATCGATCAATTTTCTGAGCTTCCCCTGGAAGACGGAATCCTTCCAGAAACAGACGAAGGGCTGAAACAAAGTCTTTTCCAGAAAAGTCATGTTGGTCTACGTATGCATACATGACTTCTTTATTGAACTTATCATTATCTCCCAGGAACTCACCCACCTGAGTCTAACGTAAAAACAAATGAGAGACATTAACACTCAACAGTATGTTCCACTTGTAACATAACTATTTATAAAGCAGAAAATCCCAAGAACTGGAAGTTTTGACTACATGGTTACACAAGTTCCAGTCTGAAGCTATAAGTTACTTGTTTTAAATACACATATAAGTTGTAGACAGAGGGTTAGAATGAAATAAAATAGCATTCTTACAGAGTCTAATCTTTCTTCTTGATGTAAGAACTGAGCTATATCTTCAGGTGTGGTGCCAAGCATGCCTTGCTCTTGGAGGTACTGTATTCCTCTCTTTGGTTTCTTATTAAACCTAGATGAAGTTAATAGAAATGTTAAAAAGAGAAAACTACTCATACTCCCTGAGAATACTTCACAGTATGGTAAATTACTTTCTTAATAGCACATAGAAAACAGAAACCAACATATGTGTACACAGAATCATGACACGGCACAAGGTTTGCTTTTTCTTCTTAGAAAAGAGTCTCAAAAGGAAGTGTATCATTAACACAGACATGGGTCACTTCACAGGCATTCCCTGTAGCACACTACTTTCCGATTCCTATCAACAGCGGCCAACTAGTGGACTAGTGATGGTGTTGCAGAAGTGGCAACTGAAGAAAGGACTTTGGCACAGTTGCCTAAACAGATTAGATTAGCACATAAAGCTTTTCTCAGTACAGTTCCAGTTTACCCCTTTCACTCATGTATTCCTACTTATGCTACTGATTTCTCTAAACTTAATGTGTGTTTGGAGACTATTCTGAATGCCTTTTGCAGCCTCTTCTCACAGGGGAACTCTCCCTCATGCTTTAAGAGCCAACTGAAATGTTACTTCTTCACTTAAAAAATCATCTACCTCTAATCCCACCCCTCTCTTCCTCAATAAGACTTCCTGTGCTCTGCCCAAAGTTTGGCCCTGAGTCTCTCAGCATCTGCTTTGATCCCTTTGGGTGGAGCCTTTCAGAGACCCTCTGTAGTAGATTCCCATCCTGTTTCTTCTCTTTCACCACTTCTGGTGTCTATCCTGTTTGCCATTCTAAATGAGATTTAAGCATCATCTCTAGGGTCCTCCTTAGTATTAAAGTTCTTTAGGTCTGCAGATGGTTATCCTATATTATAAACTAATATTCGCTTATTAGTGAGTGTATACCATGCCTGTCTTTCTGTTTCTGGGTTACCTCACTCAGGATGATCTCTTTTAGTTCCATCATTTGCCTGCAAATTTCACATGGAAGGGACAGGAGCCCCACAAGGAGAGCAACAAAAAGATCTGAGCCCAGAGGGTCCTGCAAAGACTGATGCACCAATGGAGGACCATGCATGGCGAGGACCTAGACCCCCTGCTCAGATGAGTAAATGTTTTTTTACATCTCCCTTAGAGAAGTTCACACAGCAAGAGGCAGCACATATATTAGCTAGCCTGTAACCCTTGATATTTCTGCTTCTGCCTTACAATAATTAGGAATATAGGCATGCAACAACACAACCCAGCTCAGCCACCTTTTGACCAAAAATTCCAAAATATAGAACAAAACAACAAAACCCTCTCCAAAACAAGTGATTCTGAGAAAACTGGACATCCACATGTAGACTGAAAAAACAAAGAATTCAACAAACTACATCCCTATCTCTCATCCTATATAAAAATCAATTCAAAATGGATCAATTTCTATGTGTGTGCCTGAGTATGAAGGCCAGAAGTCAACCTCAAGTGTTGTTTCCTAAGGCTCTGCCCACATTGTTTTTTGGGTCTCTCAATCACCTAGAACTCACAAAGAAGACAAAGCTGGTTTCCCATTAAATTTACAGAGAGTTGTCTGGTTCAGGCCCTCAAGTACTGGGTTTAAAAGTAACCCACCATGACTAGCTTTAAAAAAATCAATTTGTATGTATGTATGCGTGCATGCATGCATGTATGTATGTATGTATGATCAATCTATCTATCTATCTATCTATCTATCTATCTATCTATCTATCTATC